>NW_020450647.1:399993-634511 GCF_003343035.1 Apteryx rowi
GACGTGACGACGGGCCCCGGCCGGGAGGACCCTGACGACGAGGACCCGGCGGGGAGGACGGCAGCGGCGCTGGGGCCGCCCCGCGAGGTCTCCTTCGGCCCGGTAGGTGCCCGCGGCAGTGGCGGGGAGGGGGCGGCTGGGGCGGGGCCCCGAACGCCGTCGGGAGAGGGGGCGTCGCGCCGCGCGGCGAGTGGCGGCTGGGCCTCTCCCGCCGCCACCTTCAGCGTTGGTCTCGCTGCGTCTGTTTGCTTTTTCCGTTTGTTTGCTCTTTTCCTGTGAGGCTTCGGTGCCCGTTTCCGCTGTGGTGAAGAGCTGGCATGGGGCGCGTCCACCCTGCCCCGAAGCGGCGCGCTTTGGCGGCACCAGCTGCCCCGGGTGCCTGGAGCCCTCTCCCCCCGGGGGTCGCCTCTCCCCGGAGCCCTCTCCCCCCNGGAGCCCTCTCCCCCCGGGGGTCGCCTCTCCCCGGAGCCCTCTCCCCCCCCGCCCCGCTTGCCGCACCCGTCAGCCCAAAGAGCCCCGCGTGCCTCCCACCGTGATGCGGCGTGGCGTGGGGACCCCCGGCGCGGCGTGGGGGCCGGGGCCAGCGCCGTGCCCCCTTCGCGTGGGGACCCCTGGTGTGGCGTGGGGGCCGGGTGCTCCATGGGGCCGGGCGCAGGAACAGGACTGGCAGCTGCAGGATTGCCCCGCTCTGCTCCACGGCCGCAGGCGCTGGCACGTGGCAGGCGCCTGTCGAAGCTACCGTGGAGGCCACGGCTCTGAGCTGCTGCTGCTCGCTGGTGCCCACCGAATGTCTGGGATGGACACAGCTGCGTGGAGGAGCGCTGGGAGGTAGGGCAGCTGGGAATAAAAGCTACAGGTAATGCTTCAGGAGGTGTTTTTAATCCCAGATTTTGTGTGCCTCTGATCTGCTCTTTCAATGCTTGCCACAAAAGCTTTTCCAGCTCTGACATAACAGCACTTCATCAATCTTGTAATGACAGACAAGAGTACATGGTGCCTGCCCACACTCCTCTCTCAAAAACAAGTCTGTATTATTAAACTTCTTGCTTGGCTTATTCCTCCTCCTGACAGGCGCAGCGGGCCTGAGCTTTGCTGGTAAGCCTGCTGGAAACAGACCCGTGTGTCCCAGCTGTACAGGGCCCTTGTGCCGCGCCGTTCAGGGAGCGGCTGCCTGCACGGAGAGCTGCGCGCCTTCCCCTGCAAATGTGACATGGTTAAACTTGAGAAATCGTTGTGTAGGAGAACAAAACGTCATCAGAAGTGAGGTTTAGGGCTGATAAATCCCAGTAGATCTTTTTCAGGAAAGGTTCTCATAAGTCTGAGTAAACAAACTGTTGAGAGTTCTCTTTCTTTGTATTTAATCCGAACAGTTATTTACGTACCCAAAGGAACTAAGCTGAGCTCTGAAGGCAGGGAAGGCTGAAGATAATCTGAAATACAGATTCTTGAGCTCAGCTGAGGCCCTCTCCCCCTCTCCTTCTGGGGCAAATTAGTGCATCAAATCTGAGCAGGGATTGTTAGAGAAAAATTCTCTTCAAAAAGTGTGTGTGTGGCGGGGAGGGGCAGCTTCAGCTTCATTTGTGTTGGTAGCTTTTGCGGAAACCTTGATCTGCTTATATTCTTGTACCTTGTATCATTCTAGGGTGTGTTTGATCCAGGGCCCTTTGCTCCATTCCTAAATTGAGAGCATAATCAGAACAAAAAGTAAGAGAGGCCCTTCGTACCACTGTCCTTCTCTTCAGCACAGTAAAGGCCTTGGAGTGACATACTTTTTTTTCTTTTTATGATTAGCTTGTAAGAACCCGTGGACAGGGACTTTCCTTGCTAAAGGCAGGGTCCCAAATTTGTAACTGCTTTGCAATGTTATAGGGCATTGCACAATAGTATCTATGTAATGTTGTTATGCACTGTTCACYGTAACAACTAAGTGGTGTAGCTAGCGACACTTCCTCTGACTGTTCCCTTCACTTGTGCGCGTTGGGATGCTGGGCCCAGACGAGCACTCATTACTGTTGGTAGGACTCCTACTGACTTCAGCAGATGCTGACTCAGGCCCTCCTGGTGTTGTCTGTCTTGGCATCTGTGAATCTGAGCCTGCAAGATGCAGAATTTCTGCCTTGTGGGACAAAGGGCCCTCATCTCCTGTAAACTTTTAGGAATAACTGAGAGCATTTTGCAAGGTATTTGGAAAAGCAGACATCAGCACTGCAAAGGATCTGATCATTAGGTTATTCTGCTGGCTATATGGACAAAATATCGTGACAGCTCATGTTAAGAAACTGCATAATCTTGTGCTTGTTGACCTTCTGTGCTGGAATAATTTTATCCAACAAAAGCTAACCTTGAAGTGTTTTGAGAAAGCAAGCAATGTGCTACCAGATAGGGGAGGCTTTTCTGCTTCTTGCAATAATCAGTTTGCATAATGTTTTTCATCAACTGACTCTTCTGAAAGAGAATCCCTGTTGCAATAGTTTATCTTCAGCTTCCAATTTTTAGAATGACTGTGACCCAAGTATCACATGTCAGGAAGTGTTTTCCACTGACTTATTCAGAATGCTGCTTGTTTCTATTTATGGATACACTGTCTGTGTGTATTTCCAATACACTTTGCTGTCAAATCCTTTTAATAATTCAGGAAAATAAACAACAAATGTTGCTGTGCATATCAGAGTCATGCTGTCGGGGAAAAACACACTCTGGGCAATCAGTAATCTTGGCGGGCTTTGTACAAGTATTAAGATCAGTGGGAAGTCCCACACTAAGCACCAGAAAACCTCTGTCCTTAGAGAACAGTGTTTTTTCTGACTTGGTTTCAAATTGAAACCAGTAGAACTTGTAAGCTCTGCAACAGCTTGGATAATCAACTAGTGTTTTATCAAGGATGCTTCTCTTTTCCTGCATGTGTTGCTGATTTCCTTATTGCTCCTACTTTAATTGCTGGATGTTTCTACCTCCTGAAAATAGAAACTCCCAGCTGTTTTAGTTGAACTCTCTATTGCAACAGGCTTTTTAGTACCCAGAGCAATCCAGTTGAAAGGCTGTGTGGGGGGAGTCAGGAATACACAACTTAATAAATCTTTGAATTGGAAACAAATTCTGCATCCTGCAGCTCACCCAGCTGGAAATATCTGAGTTTGTTGATTATGAAGGAAAGTAAACTAAAAGCTGAAATGGATCTCTCAGAGCACATGACAAATATCTTAATTAGAGCTTTTAAAGAAAAGTAATCTTCTAAATGAGCTGCTGATAGCAAGAGCACTTTTTTAAAGTGTGACAGTGGTAGGGGGTTAATCTCTTTCCTACTCTGATGGTGTAACCTTATTAAATGGGTAGCACATAAATGTGTATCATTTCRTGCTTCTAGTAGGAAGCAAAAAAAATGGACACCAGGCAAATATTTATTAGGGGTGAGGAAAAAGGGAGCCTTTCTGCTCAGTGCTGAACAGTAAGGGATGGGTACAGTATCAGCTTTTTCAGTGAGCAACAGCACAAGAGAAAGCAACTATGAAGACATATGCATGTACAGTGGAGGAAAAAAATGTAAGTTTATGTTAATGGTGGCAGAGAAAGGAGGCTGACAAAGTCCCTGGACTGCTGCAGCCATGTATCTCTGAACATTCAAATACTCAAAGTTCCACTTAGCAGCTTTTGATCAAAGGACCTGCTGTCTCTGACTAAATGAGGAAATGATCATTTAATGACACTGCAGTGAGACTGAACTATTACCTTTGTTTCTGTTTTGTATTTGTCTATGATTTAGACCAAAGAGATGCCAACCTGTGACAGTTGTTGCTAGAGGTACTCCACTGGTAACATTATTAACCATTAGTGATAAATTCCTAAGTGGCAGCATTGCCACTATTATTGTTGGCTGCTTTCATTTCGTGTTGCTGTTGTTTCTAAATATTTGAGTAAATGCTTACATGGTAAAATAATCTGACTGATTTCTCTCCTTAATAGTAGTTTTGTGCTAAAACATGGTTTAAATGTAGGTGAAGTAAGACTTATGGGGAAAAGTGTATTTTACTGGTTCAGCTCATATAGATTGGAAAAAAAGAAAAGATTTAGGGGATTTGTGTTACAAACAGAGGTAGCAAACTTTTTCCTAAGAGAGGGCTAGGAACTCTTTGGGCCATGCTTTGAGTCCCCTGGGCTCTGTCTTATGGTATTGCTTAACCTTATCACTTCTCTGCTTAGTAGCTCTCTGCTCCTCATATGCTAGTCACCCTTTCTCCCAAACTATCTGATTAGTGCAGTGAAGTTAAGCAGAGTAAATTGTGCATGTAGTCTGAGTTTTGTGGTTCCATTTGTAATCAGAAGAATGACTCAAGCACTTGAAAGTTTGTTTTCCTTAGCTGTACCTTTTATACAAGATATTTTCTTTCTCTACCTACCTTTCCTGATTTATTTTTTGTACTAAGTAGAATTCTTCTAGCAACCTGAGAAACAATACTGTTTTAAACAATGGGATACTTAATCAGACCTTGAGTTATGTAATGCTATGCTGCTGTTGCAGCAGTATTCCTGATGTCTCCTTCGAACTTCTATCTGTGTAAATTGTGCAATTAAACTTTGACAGCTATTTAAACTTTGAAATCTAATTGCTTTATTTACAAACATGAATAGATTGAAGTGAAGGTTTTGAAGTAAAAGCTCATGAACTACGACAAACCTGTTTACAGAATGATTAGCGTATTGTATCATAAATTACACTTAGATACCATAATGAATTAACACTTTGAACATATTTAAATTTAAATACATATATGTGTTCTGTTTAATACATGAGATGGATGGAAATCAAGAGCCTTCCTCCACCTCTGTGTGAGGTAGATGATGCTTTTCCACTGTCTTCAGCAAGAGTATGATCCAGTGCAGAGTGCCCTACATAATTAATAGGGGAGCCATCATTCTAGCTGTTTCCAGATGATAATTGAGTGAAATAAATGTGCTCCACTAATAGCAAAAAGTGGATATTTTGAGATGCTCCACTGATTTGTATGGTAAGTGAGCTTAAATTATACACCTATTTTAAAAATACAGTTGGCAGAGAGTATTAGCATTCATTGGGGAATGGGAATTCTATTTTATATAGGAATTTAAGGTTTTTGAGATTTTTTTTCTGTTCATCTGGCCTGGGAAGCTCTTGGCAGAAAAAAGTAGGAGACAAGTCTCTTGACATGTTGAGTTTTTATTTTTAAATGTTTCTTAATTTATTGTATATTATAATAGCAAAATGAAGCAAGTTTAACAGTTCTGAATAAGTCAAAACATAACACTTCAACATTATTGCAATATTTTCTGTTTCTTTTTCTGCAGCTAAATGTCAATAAGAACATGACATGTTTGCAGTACTTCAGAGATTTTGACAGAATTGGACTTTTTGAAGTGTTTCACTGACTTTCAGACCCATTCAAACAATGAGATGTATAGATATGCTAGCCTAAATGTGGCTAAGGATGTTACTATACTTACCTTCCAGTAATGTGTCAGAAAAGATGCACAATTGGTTTAGACTTGAGGAAAAAGTCTTTACTAGATTAGAGAAGAAGATTTTGTTATTAACTGAAATTGGGAAAATGGGGGGAAAAGAAGTGTGATGCTGAAAACTCTGCCTATTGCTTTGAAGTTATTCCCTTTTCTGATTGCTAGAAATGTGTAGGTTAGAGATGAATTCACTTTTCTTGCACAAATTTTGTGACTCCATTTCCATAGTGGACAATACCTAATTTCCAATGGCAATGCAATGTCTCCTGTTCTGCCAGAAAAGGTAGAGTTATGATTAAATAAATAACTCTATAGGACACTAATTCGCTGTGTTTGGTGGCTTAAGCAAGTGAGAAAATGAAAGACTATCCTTAAAATGACTTGACMGGCAAGGAACAGTCTTTATTTCTGTCTATCAGTGTGACATAAGTGCTTATGTACTATATTTCTGGTTCATTACCCAGATGAACCACATTACCTTATGTGTCAGCATGCACAGTTGCTGCTCTTTCTACTGTATATGCAATTTTTTGACATTAGTATCTTCATGGTTCTGTTTTTAGAGATGTTTGTCCCTGCTGCTTGATCATCTCATGCAGGCCTGTATGACATTAAGTACCTCTGTAGATATCAAACACATTGAACAAAATAGTACCCGGCTCGAAATCTTAACATTAACTGAAATGGTGTCGAAAGGGATCAGTTACTCAGAAGGTGATATTTCTGAATTAATAAAGTACTGTTTCAGTAGGCATCAGGGATGGGAAATGTCACCAGACTTCAGAGATCAATAATGTAGAAATCCAGACCTGAGCCTGATGTCATGATTCATTGTCCTTTTGTGGTCAGTGGAAGATTCCCCAGGTGGACCTCAATGTTTGCCACTTCATTTGTGTCTTCATTCCTGCTTATGAGCTTTTTGGAGATTTATGGCAATTCAGTCAGCAGATAAAAGGTGCAGTCCCTTTTCAAGATAACTACTTGTACATCCCTTAGTATTCTCAAGGGAGTTTGAGGCTGTGAATCTTTATTAATGGTTTGGAGAACACAGGAAAAAAATCTTAGCACATACGGAGGTGATATCAGTGAATATGTGCTATTAAAATGATTGGCAGTTGGTGCGGTATATTTGTGTGGACTAATAAGATTGAACAATTGCAGGTCTTAAAATAATGCTGAAATATAAACCTGCTTTCTTGTGATCCTCTTAATTACAATACCTACACTCATTGGCAATAGAGTTGTAAACATACACATGCTATGCAGATACYCCCACGTATTCCTGAATTTTTAACTGATCAACAAAATAAAGGTGTATTGAGATTAGATACAGAAAGCTTGACCCTTGAAGGTTAATATTTTTTTGAATTAATTGAATGATCCACTGGGGAATTTCTCAGAGGAAGATAATTATGTTTCTTTTTCAGTAAATTGAGTGCTTCACTAGTTTAACAGATGAAAAAAAAAAAGTTCCTTTTTCCTAGGGAAATAAAGGAACATTGTATTCTACCATACATTTTCCTATAAGCAGAAGCTTGCTCCTTCTGTTGAGATGATGCTTTAGAGCTACTAGTAGAAGCCATTTTCTAGGATGAGCATTTAGACATGATTAAGATATGCCTTTATTTTCAGTAGTAGATTGACTGTCTCAGAACAGTATGGTCCGACACAGTATGATATTTAGCAAGCCAGAATGCCTTCAGAAGGAGCCCTTTAATATTGAATGTTGGCTGCTTTTCTCTCTTTTGAGTTTGTACACTTATGGAACTGTGTAAGAAGGGAATAGGCATCTGAGAGCCAAGACAGGAATAGATCTATTCCTGAAATTATTCCCATGGAAGTTAACAGCAAAACCTTTTACTATTTACTCATTAGCTTTACACTTAGAATGGACATAATAGCTCTGATTTTTCATCTATGCTAGTCCTGGAGGCATCCAGTCATTGAATTATTGGCCTGGAAGGGATGGAGAGGGCCTGTCTCATCCATTTCCCCATTCTAAAGGAGAGTAACAATACCTGTGTCATTGTTAACAACGTGTCTAAGTTTGAGAAACACTTTTAATGATAGAAAGCATCTAACCTCACCACTAAATTGATTGTATCGTTACCACTTCCAAGATTTTACCAATATCTAAACAGAATTTTTGTTGTAATTGAGGCCTCAACTTTATGCTGGGCACATCATGGGTATAGTGAACAGAACATTCCCCTTCTCTTTGCTGTAACCTTCTATGTATTTGCAGACTGTTAGTCTGATCTCTTCCTCCTTTAGGCTAAATTGTTCTTTCAGTTGTTTCTCCTGAACAATTTTTTGAGACCTCGGATCATTCACCTCTGGATTCTCTTCAGTCTTTTTTTGAACTGCAGTGCACCAAAGTGGGCAGACTATAATAGCTGAGGTCTTATGAGTGCTGAGTAGCAAGGAAGTATTAATTTCCATATGGTGTGTGCTAGACTTTGTTTATGCATCCTGGTATGATGTTCGCTGTTTTGCAGCAATGTAATGTTGCTGACTCACATTTCATTTATCTGCAATAATTTCCAATTGCCTTCCTACAGAACTGCTACGCAGCCAGTTGTTTGTCATCCTGTATTTGTACAGCTGGTTATTCCTACCGATGTGTAGTATCTTGTACTTGTCCCTATTAAACAAGATCCTGTTTTTTCTCCCTACGCTGCACCTTCAATTTCCAAAGATTATTTGAATTCTAAGCCTGTCATCCAACATCCTAGCTGTATCTCCCACCTTGGTGTTGTCTGCAAACTTAAACATCCAGTGCATTCCATCATTCAGGCCATTAATAAAAAGAGTAGTGTGTGGCCTGAGACAGACCTCTATGTTTTGACAATCAATTTTAGGTAAACTGCTCAGCTTAAGCTTTCTGAACAGTTTTGCATCCACTGTTTTTTCTAGGCCTTGCTTCCCTAGCTTGCTTCTGAGAATGTCCTATGAAACAGTGTCAAAAGTCTTATTAACAATGAGAAGTGACTTCTACTGCTTCTCCCCACCCACAAGGCCTATTACCTTGACAGAGGAGGAAACTAGGTAGGTCTGGGATTATTTATTCTTGAGAAATCCGTGTTCTCAATTTGACAAATCCCTGTTTTCATCTATTTATTTACTCAAGGTTGTTTGATTATTTGTTCTAATATTTTTCCATGAATTGGAGTGAGGTTGATGGGCCTGTAGTTCACTGGTTTGCTCACTTTCCCTTTTTAAGGATGGACACTGTTTGCAGTATTCAGTTACCTCATTGGTCTCCATGAGGTCTCGGGAATAATTGCTGATGGCTCTGGGATTTCATCAACCAAACTAGGACGACACTGAAGTACTTCCTATGCTATTCCTCCCCTTCCCGAGACTGAAATCTTGCACACTTATCTCAGGTAATGATAGACAGTGACAGCGTTAAAAACTTGTGATAGCTTTCCTTTTCTTGTGCAGTAGATGATTCTCTTTCTGGTCTCTTATTTGTGGAATGCTATTTCACATCCCCGGAAAGGCAGTATAATATCTGCAATTGACAGCTTCTCTGGGCTTAAAAGCAGAAACTGGTGATGGATTGGTCTTTTTGCTGTTTTGAGAGTGGGGCCAGGTCAGGCAGTCATTTATCTGGCTAAAATCCATGACAGCGTTGAAGAGGACTCTTGTTTTTGATCTGCTCTAATATTCCTATGTTGTTAAGGGATCTCCTTGCTGTAGAGACTCTTGTAGAAAGCTCAGTCCTGGTACTGTGTTTCATATTTGAGGTGGTGACTGAGGAGTAGAGGGCACTTCTTCTGTCCAGTTGCCTCATACAGTTTTCAGAGCAATGTAACAGTTCACGTACACAGCTGCTTCCCTATGGCAATTGGGATTTACAGCACAGTATTATATGTGATGGTGTGTTCAGATGGGCTCAAATGGTTAATTGGGTTTATTATTTACCCCATCAAAATTGCACTCACTGAAGGATCAAGCTGTTGGAAAAGTTCCTGAACTGACTTTAAAAACGTTACATATTTGGAGAGACTGTTTTATTGWGTCAATAACCTATGTATTAAAAAGTCCTGGAGGGAGTAGTTGGCAAGATCCTCTAGAATGTCTGTATGGTCATTCCTGTGGCCTGGATAAAGTGTAGAGAGACTAATCACAGTGAAAATTATTGCATTAGTCATTGCTAACATTGGGTTTAATGGCTACAATCCTAGATCTACTGGTAATGAGAAGGCATAAATTCATGTACTTTTGAGGTCTGTGACGTTCTTGGACACCTTGCTTGTATCACGCAAGATAGTATGACCTCCTGCCTCTTCCTTTCTTGTGAATCTGTCTTTTCAAAGAGGAGGGAACAGTACTGTTCCTGAAATAGCTGTGGCTGGACAATAGTAAGTGACTTTGATTTTGGTTCTCAAAAGCAAAGAAACGCTAGGCAGGATATCATTTGTATTTTATTCAGCATTTATAGGCTCACCAAAAAAGACATTTTCAAGGCTGAGCTTTGATCTGTGGACCTATCTGTAGTACTGTGTCATATAGATGTTTAGGTTTAAACGCGAGAATGCCAGTATTATCTCACCACAGGCAAAGCGCTCGAGCAATTATAGTGGGATGGACAGAATCTTTAGCAGACTAGGTTTTCCTTGTCAAATTGCCTGTGTCCACATGTACACAACTAACAAAGTTTGAGGAAAACCAGCTTCAGTGGACAAGCCACAGTTACCCTAATAAACACYGGGCTGTTATAGCCTATGGTTTGGCTTTGATAGGCTTAGGGCAGGTTCCTGTAATTGCTCTTAACTCATATTTTCTGTGCTTTCTAGAATGAAGTTAGTAGGAAACCAGCAAGGTCTTTGACCAATCTAGGGTAACCTAGCAACAGGATAATATTTCAGAATCATTCTTTTTTCCTCTTGAGCTTCACACCTGCTTAATGAGGCATTCTGGGGCTGACACTTAAACAGTTTTTTTTTTTTATTTCCTATTTATAAGGTTCCTTTGAAACCTTATCACTCTGAAACCATAGCTCCATCAGAAGTACCTTCATATAGATTAATGCAGAGCTCTTACACTGAGGCATAGCAGAGTGATGTCTTGTAACAGAGCTCAGCGTTTCTGCTTTACGTGGCAATACATGCTGCTATATGATGAGAGCTGTGCCCTACTCTTGCTCCCCAGCACTAAGGCCGTGGGGGACTTTTGGCTGCTCAGGCTGTGCCATTGCCTGTGAGTGCCGCTGGCAGCGGACTCGGCTCTGGGAGGTGATGAACCAGAATGATTCAAAAGCCCAGAACCCAGATAGGAACTTGTCTTAAGCAAATGCTCCATCCCAAAAGGCAGCAGTGCCTGGAAGACAAGGTGAACAAAGCAGCTCGGGGTATAAGGAATCATTATGTTGCAAAACCTTCCCAGGCTCATGCTTGCCAGCTTCTCCCCTGCTGCAGTGAACAAAAAGCTGATTTAGCATACAGTAACAAATTCATACAAGATTCATGCCCTGATTTGTTAAGCCCATGCATGAAAAAGAATAGGTCAGAGCCCTTCAAAGTCACAGGACTTAAAGTGCATGTGTTTGTGTGTGGGGTGTGGTGGTTTTTTTTTGTATTTGCCTATTTTTCTCATTTTCTGGCATTCTGTAGTAGCTGCTGGTTCTAAAACTGCATTGTTTTTCTTCAGTGGAAAGCTGAAGTTTTGATGTATTCCCAGGACTGCAGGAGCTAGGGTTCTAAACTACCTACCAAATATCAGCTCAAGATAAGTTACTAAATCAGTAATGTGTGCCAATGGCTACTCAAATCAGTGGATTGAAAATATTGATTAAGAGGGAAGTGGTTCAGTGTTGTAAATAGAAACAGTAGCTATAGTTACTTTCGTATGTTAACGTTCTGTGCTGCATTTGAACATAGGCTAATTGATTAACAGATAAAATCATTGTTTCTATAATGTGACTGATTTTCAAGGAAACTTCTGTGGCTTTTTTGTTGTTGCTTTTGTTTTGTTGAGACCTAGTGAGCTAAGGCAGAACAGTTTGGAGTGCTTTGTATTAATAACTGGCTGGCACCAACTGTTCTCCCACTACCACTTTTTGTGCTCACTGACAGTGAAATAAATTGCCTTATTTACATTTAGAAAACTTAAGCACAAGACACCTGCTATAAACATGCTTCCTACCTCAGTCCTTCCTTTAATAAAGAAACTTTCCACAAATTTGTTTAATTTGCAACTGGGAGTGAGGGATTTTTGAGGAATCCTTAGTTCACCAATTCCCTTAAAGGGGTATGTGGATGTGGTTGTGCTTGTCCAGTATGTGTTTCTGTATATTGCAGCAAGTAGGAGAAATCCTGTGAAAATTAATCCTTAACTATCTTTTCAGAAGCTTTTAATGATGTCCACTGTTTCAGTTCCTGTCCCATAAATTGCTTTTGTTTTAAGTCATTACGTATTAACCTCTGCTATAAATGTTATGTAACTTGGTCTGTTTTCTTGAATTGTACTTCTTGAGAAACTAATGGTGCCATTAAAGCAGAGGAAACTCTTTAAAGAAGGCTTCTTAGTTCAGTTTGGAAGTGGTTTATTTCAGCTGGGCTTGAACTTCTTTCCAGCTGACTTAAATTCAATTATCTGAAACTAAAGCTAATCTTACATTACAGTAAAAGTGAGGTATATTTTGGTATCTGCAGGGGGGAAAAATATATTCATTTTCTCAGACAAGAAACTGTTTTCAGTGCTGAAAGAGAAGAATAACTCAAATGTTACTGATGTTCTCCAAATCTAGTTATGTGCTAAAAGCCTAAATTGTGACTCTTGTTTTTGTGTGACAGGAAAAAAAAAAATCATTAGTTCCCTCCTGGGAAACTTCTACATTTCAATGATAAAAGTAACACTTAATTTTTCCTTTGCCCTTTATATTAAGTGCCACTGACTTCAAGTTACAGTTCTCAGATTAGTACATTGCTCTCTTTCTTAAAGCACAGATAGGATTTTCTGGCTATGAAAACCATAAGAAAAAGTAAAGTAGTCACAACCGTAGCAGACTTGACATGTCTTCTGCTATTTCTAGGTGGGAAATGCCAGTTTTTGTTCATAAGGTATATGAAATACTGCCTCATTCCCATGAGGCTAACCATTTGGTGTCATTGGCTATCACAGTGCTGGAGGGCTGCTGGATGTGCAGCTGTGTCCGAAGACAGAGGCACATGGATACTGCCTTCAGTCTGCTGCGAGTTGATACGTGTGTAAATATATGTTAGAACGGTCAGTTTTGTAAACCCCATCAGCAGGATCAGTGGATTCAGCTTGTCCACAGACTCTACTGCCACTGCCTACCAGTGATGACAGGCTCTTCCTGAGACAGCTGCTAGAGCACTACTTGTCATACACTGTCATAGGTGACTTTCTTGCCTCGATAAGGTAGAAAATTTCAACTAAAACTTAGAACAATGAATTGTCAAGTTAGCAAGTGATGGTGTATTCTTCTCCCTTTTGTGGACTGTCTAATGCATTTAGATACGTCTTCACTGACAGTTCCCATGTATGATAAGCATATCTTGATGTTGCTTATGTCAAAAATTGCACCAGCTTAATCTTGTTTACTTAAATAAGTTCAGAACTCTGTATAGACATTCTTAATTTTTTTTTAAACTGGGTTTATGCCAGTTTAACTCAGGTTGATCCTTACTGAAATTTAACTGACATAGTTTGACTTCCATAATATCTGATACTTTAGAACATACTTTGTGAGGGGGATCATTAAAGCCGGGATGCGTATAGGATAAAGTCAGTGCTGATTTATCAGAAGTTGTGTGCTGGAGTAGTCTGCTGTTTTTGATTTTCATAGATGAGAAATGTAAAAGACTTAACCTATGGAATTTTCCATAAGACATCTCACATGGTACCCAAATAAGAAATATAGAGAACAAGAATTAGTATCTAACAAAATGGCTACAGTTTGTGCTAGAAAGGACATCATTAGAGTATGTATTAGAGTAGTCTGGGCTAGTCTTATGATGTTTCATTTGCCTCCACACAATGAAAGTTAGCTGAAGTGGTGAACATAGAGAAGGACTGAGATATTTTGCTGGAAGAATTGCATGACCTCATGGAGTGAAGTAACAGCAATGGGATGGCCTCTAAGAGCGCACATTACAAGATCATACACTTCATGACTAGTAGTACTGCTATGAATGAGAGGCTGAGGACTTGAAAGAACATAAAGATCTGAGTATATTGGTAATAGCAAGATTGCTCTGAGCAACCAGGGTGATGTGGTACTGGAAAAGATAAATGAAAGCCAACTGGGATATTTCCGAAAGAGATAAAGTGAGTGCCACAGTCTAATGCCTGGTGACACCATTTGCACTAGAGTATGATTTGGTCCTATCCTACTGCAGTTGGCAGAATACCAAAGGCAATTCCCCTGTTATAACTGAAAGCTGCAGTATCTAGTATAACTGAATTACATATACATCTTTTCTGTTCCTTCCTCCAGGATAACTGTTTTTCAGTTTTGTTTTACTAGTAAGCAAACTATATAGCAGGCTAAATTTCTCATTGTGATGTGGAGTTCATTATTATATATTTCCCCGAGGTTACAAAGCAAAGTAATGTAGGCCCACATATAGCATTGTGCACCTCAGTGAAGCAGTTTAAAAAAAACATAATGGTGCACAGTATACATTTGGCATCTGGATTATAGCTACTTTGCTGTATTTGGGAATAAGCAATCTGACTATGCTACTGTATATACATTTATTTTGCAAAGTCAGGGGGCAGTGAAACAGTACTTCTCTTATCACTGAGTCCCTATGACAACCTCTGACGGTAGAAACTGAGATTTGCCTTTGAGGAAGCATTTTGCCTTTTCTGGCTCCAGAGAAGTGGACTCTTTTTGGGTAACCCTGCAGTTTAGAATCTTGCTGTGAAAACAGTCTTGCCAGCTGCTTCCCTTAATGAAGTGCTACGAGGTATTTCTATGTATATTAGAGTTGTAGCAGCATGCTCTTTTGCAGGGAGTTGACTGTGATGAGCAAACCTTCTTTAAAGTTAATCAATTGCATTGCTGTTTGCCTGGTAGGCTAATTGCGACAAGCTCAGGGACCACTGAAGCTGTCATTGCCACCTGTGCAAAATGCTTTTGGTGATCACTAGCCCTTACCATGCAGTGGTAGGGCAGAAAAAGGGGCTTGGGGTGCAAGTCCCCTGCCCTTGACCCTACATTTCCACATGTGCAAAATGAGTGTGGAAAGACTACTAGCTGGGAGGTTGGCATCCATTTTTGCACTGAAGTGTTTGTAAAATAAGCTATTCCATGGACTATGGCACAATTGGGAAATAGGCCCTGATTTCATCCAAGTGCAAAGAAAAGAATGAATACAGCATGGAAGAGATCATACAGAAGAATACAAGGCCTAGGTTACCACTTTGAGTATAAACAACAATTTGTGTTATTCCCTGAATGCAGGGTAGGGAACAGTGTACCAATGAATTGTTCTTGTCTTAAGTCTGAATTACTGGCCTGGAACTGCAGCAATGTGTTAGACATGAGATTGCCCAGCCCAGTGAACAGCAGCGTGAACGATAAGAGTAGTAGAGCTGTCTTAAGGCTGATTTAAAAATCTAAGCCAGAGGGCATGCAAGATCCTAGGAAGGAATAGAATTGTAATTGCTAGGATCTTTCTCTCTACGTGTTATCAGTTAGAACTGTGGCAGACTAGTAAAACAAAATGTGACAGTCTGGCTGAGAGTGTAAGTTTGACCCTTATAATTGAGCCTGTTCAGGAGTTAACTCTTTATTCACTCAGGAGTGCCCACTGACAACATAAAAATGATTATTCCAATTGTACAGAATCCTATTGTGCTCAGAGGGCTACATACGGACTTTTGTTGTACTTCACTTGTTCCTCTAGACTGGACTGCTCTTTACCTGCAGTCCTCCAGTGGTTTGCTGAAGGCCACTCAAATGGGAGCTGAAGTATCCCAGTTCCAGTCTGGTAGATCTGCTGGATGCTTTGCAGGGCCCTCACTGCTGGGAAGTCTGGCTCTGCACTAAGCTGTTCCTGAGGTGAGACATAGGACACCAAAACACAGGGTATCCTGTTGAATGTATGAGGGACACTGCACACTTAAGTTTGGAGAGGTGTCTGCAAAAAGTCCCTTGTCCTGATGCAGACTGGAGCCTGCCCTGTGAGTAGTTCAGCTTTCCTTAAGTCACAGCCTGGAAGCAGATGGTCATTAAAATGACACTTGTTGGCCTGAGGGCTTGAGGTTTGCAGGTGGAAAGTGAGACTACGCTCTCTTCCTGTTCTTACTGAGATATTGTGCTGAGCTCCTGCTTGCAGCTCTGGCTGTGCAGGTACTATCCCTGAACCTGAGAGGCGAGTGGTTTTGCCTGGGCTAGCTTTTTGTCTTCCTGACTGTGCTGCAGCATAGAGCTTTTCAAATTTTATTTTGCAGTTTTGGAAGCAAATTTAAAATGCTTGAAATGTAACAGAACCAGAATCATGGAGATTGAGCACTTACAGGCTAAATTCTGTTATAAAATATGTAATTGTGGATTTCCAGGTGCAGGAAGGTAGGAAGTGCTGTTGAAAGCCTGGGGAAATGAAGTGCAGCACTGATACCGTTGACTGGCTGTATGGGCTTGAATGGTACAGTATAAAGTAGAAGTGTGAGCCTTTGGTTCCTCCTTGGGGCCCTCGCTTCCCACAGTGCTCCTCCCAGTGCACCAGCCTGGAAAGTACCTCTGCCCAGCTCTGCTTTGTGGAGACCCCTTTTCACATTTCATAAGTACTGCAGGGTCTGCCATTAATGCAAATGAGATGGCTAAATGCTTGGAGCTGTGCACCCTATCCACTAGCAGGATTTATGATCTGCTTGTGTAGTAGATGAATTTCTACCCTGTACAGGAGAAACATGCTGTGGAAATTAGAATTTGGTCTTTCAACTGGATGCAAAACATAGGGATAGAAGTTTCCTTTTCCTGATACCACCTCTCTGCACAGTGCTGGCAGTCTTTCCCTTTCCTTTGTGGCACTATAAGGAAATTAAACATTAACAGCCACTGATGATGAGGTTCTTAGCCAACCAACTGTCAGTTGCAGCCAGCATTTGCTCTGTAGTAGTCAATTGGAATTCTTTCTTTGGATAAATTATAAGACCTCTGGCGATGTGCTAATATTATTGGCTGCATAAAGCTTGAATGTGTAGATGAAAGTAAATGAAAAAAGTAATCAAATTTGGAAGTCCCGAAAGGTATATATCTCAGGTTTCTCATCAGAAAGATGCTTCATTTTAATTTATGGCTTAGGCCTCAGTCAATAATCAATAAAAGTGAATCGGACATTGTACACTGCTAGTTTTGCTTATTTTATTATGCACAGATGTCTGGTTCCATTTCATGCCTTATTATGAACCAGGTGCTAAATTGCCTTTGGCTGCCTTCATAGGCCTAAGGAGTTCTTGTGGCTATCCCTAATGTAATTAAACATTTACACTCAATTAAATGAAAATTGTATAGCCACATCATGCTGAGAGCTGCTACTTCCACTAAAATTCTGCTCCTGTACCATTTAGAAGAGCTCTAAAACAGATATTCCACAATATTCAGGCATTTAGGTAGCAAGCACAAGTTGTGCTTGCTATTTATAAACTATAAATATTTATAAACTGAGAGAGAGAATCTAAGTATGCCATCACTTTATCAACTCAGTATTATTTTTAGTTTAAGGTACTATAACTAATATGTATTTTACCAAGTAAAGAACAACTTAGTGCGTACTCAGGTATGCATGAATTAGGAGAAAAGTAGCCCAAAGATTTCAGTTCAGCTGCCCACATCCAATGAAGAAATCTTGAGCCTACTGAAGACAATGGCAAAACTCCTATTTCCAAGTAGTTAACTAAGCTTCATGTAGCTTATCTCAACCTCTGAACCTCACAACAATATTTACTAGTACTTCATTACTGCCTAATTTTTTTCCTCAGGTATTGTATCTAGGCATTCCTGGTAGCAATGATGCAGCTGAGATTGAAGTCTGCTTTGTGCAGCTGCCTCAGCCATGCTCTGCAAGGCATTGGGAGGCTCTTGGTATGCATTTTGATGCACTTCTCCCTCTGACTAATACAGTGTAGTTCTTATAATTAGTGACAGTAAAAGCACTTCATTTATACAGCATACTCATCCTCTGCCATGGCAGAACATCTTGAACTGTCATGATGACATTGAAAATAATGGGCTGAAATGGATAAACACCCACAGTCACAACAGCTTGTGTGCTAGATGGGAGGTCTGTAGAGAGCCGGTTAGGGAAGAAGTCACTTAAAGCAGAGATAATGTGAAAGCAGCCATTAAAGCTCTAACCACCTCATACTGTACTCTTGCTGGAAGTTAGTTGTAGTTGCTCCACTTAGAACTCAGAGATGCTCAGAAAGGCTTTTCTGGGTTCTGGGGGCATGGAGAGAGCTGGCTGGGATGCTGTGGTCTGAGATCAGTACCTGCTGGCCCAGCTGGAGCTGGGCGTCTGCAGCATGCCAGATGGCCCATGCCCACCCTTATGGCTGCCTTTCTGAGGCAAGTTTCCCCCCAGACTGGGGCTTAGCATGGACTATACTTGGGTGGGCATTAGGTCCTGCAAAGAAGGCAGGAATGCAAGTTATGGTAGCACCACTTGAATTTTTGTCCCTATAATTTGCCCCAGCCTGCTTAATCTGTGAGTCACTGTTTGGTAAGTCACCAACCACCTGTGTTGGCTTGTTCACACTGTATTTACAACTGTCTTGTTGATGAATGAGAACCAATTAACACCCTTCTCAGAAAGAGCAGGCTTCCTTAGGGGGTGAGGTTTCTGTGGCTTGGCCTGCCATGGCCACATTTCCTGCATGTGGAGCTGTCGGCAGGTGGCAGCCCCGAGGGCTCTGGAGGGCACTCTGCAAGCCACTTCCTGGTGTGTCTGTTCTAGTTTTATTTCTGGTTTTTGTTTTAGCCAAGTGCTTCCATTAGCTTTCTTCTGATGTTTTTGGAAATTTTCCTCAATTCTCCAGTATTATGCCTGTATCTAGAGAATGCAGTTCCAAATATTCCCACGAGATCTCCAAAAATAATGATGCTGGGTTTTTTGAACATGAGGGGGAGAGGGAAGAGAAGGAGAGGAATTGAGCATACTCAGTGGTTGACTGAACCTTACAAAACAGCAACAGAAAACACAGAGTCTGTAAGAAAGGAAAATAACTACTGCAAAAAACAACTTTACTGTCTTCTGCCATCCTCCTCTTTTCCTAATATTTGGATTATGCATATACTACTGTTACAGCTGAAAGCATACACTGATATAATTGTGTGTTAGCCAGATAAAATTTCTCGCAGATGTGCCAAAAGCTTACTGAAGAGTTTGCTTCAGTGTTGTGTTAAGGAATAGGAAGTGAAGCATAAAAACACAGCATGTGCACCTGCAGAGCCCAGAGACAGCTTGAAGAGGAAACAATTTTATGTTCTTGGAAGTAAGTCCAAGTAAGTTCTTTGTAGAAATCTGGAGTCTTGTTTTCCTGATCTTTAGATCAATAAAGCTTATGCCAACTAAGTTGATAAACTGCTAATGGATGGGTAGACTAGACTTTGTTTTTAGTGTAGCAGGGAAGGGAAATGAAAGTCTGGGAGATGTGCAGTAAAAAAACTTGAAGCAGTTGCTTTGAAAACCTGAATCAGCATGAGTCTAATTTCAGTAAGCAATCTTAATGTCAATCTTTCTGCTTTACTTCAGGTGGTTTTCTAAGCTGACTAATTTATCTTTGCAAATCTGTTCCTGTGTTCCAAGAGACTTCTGAATTTGCTAAAAGGCTTTGTTCAAAAGAATACATGCCATTTTCAGTGCTTTTGGACCATCAATGTGATCCAAAGCCTGTTGAAGTAACTGTCTTCAGCTGCTTTTGAATCAAAGCTGAAGAGCGTTAAGTTAGTGGACTGCAGTGATCTTTTCCAAATGCTAATGCTCACAGGAGGGTGGGTGGAGGTAAAGCTGAACACCATCACTGCCACACCATGTCAGAGAAGATAATGCTGTCCTGCAAGAGCAATGGCCCTGACAGCAGAACCTGCCTGCCTGGTGTATTTAATACACTTATTCTTGTTTGTGTGTTTATAAATCCATCCATGTGTGTTTGCAAAATTTTACTTTTCCTGTTCTTCAACTTGTTTATATCCTAGATCATGCTCCAGTGACAGGCTTAGGTTCTGGCCGTGATGACCAAAGTTTGTTCCCTGCCTGTTTGCGCACCAGTAGATGGCAGAGGCACTGCGGAGAAGAACAAGGGAGATGTAAGAGGCAGATTTGCATCTGCAGGGACAGTGGCTTCATTGCAGAACTTGGTCAGCTCTGCCTTATGCAGATGCCTGGACCTCAGCTACTGCAGAGCCAGTGAGAAATCATTAGCTGGTAGTCTCAAGACTGCCTCTAGTTGTCTACAAAACATGCCAGTGTATGCCTGCAGGTTAGAACTGGACTGCTCCTGGAAGTCTATGCAGTATGGTTGCATATGTTTATGCTGTTGCACATTGTATATATACCTCCCTCCCTTCTGGAGGACAGAAAAGCTTATCTCCTGCAAAAGTTGCATAAAATCCTAGATACATTTGCTAAGCTCTGGTCTGCAGGATAGCCTGTTACTATCCCCTGAGCTTGCTAGTTTAGACCTCATCCAAATGTGATTGATGCTGTATTGCAGTTACTCTGTGACTATAGAGAGAAATGCCTTCAGCTGAATTGGCTGTTTCCTTCTTCTCAAAAATAAAGCCTCCAATGAGGTAATAAGTCTAAGAAAAGCTCAGACTTTCAAACAAACAGCATGAGAAAACCATGACTAAAAAGTTAGATGGRGGGGGGGGATCAATTTTTTGGCACTTAATAGTCTTTTAATGCTGGCTGGATCTAAGCCTCATAGTGTTTTTTGTCCTGAAATGTTTCATGTTGCCCTTGCTGTGGAGTGGGGGATATCAGCTGAGCTTAGGGAGAGTACTGTCACTTACTTTCCCAGAGGCGGAAGGACAAAGAGCGTGCAATTAAACTCATTCTCTACAGGAGGCTTTACAAGGATTTGCATGGAAAATAAGCTAGAAATGAAAAGCAAATGAAAGGAAACAATTGTATCTGGAAAACAAGCTGGCCTAGTCTTATGAAAGGCTAAGAGGATATTAGGACAGCAGATGTCTTGGATGCAGGTCTTCATCCTGGAAGGTGGCCTACATTTAACAATTTGCCTGTTCATGAAGTTGCTTTCACCTGTGCTACTGCAGGGCTCTGTGGAAGGATGCTATGGCAGAAATGTGGGGAAGGCAGCAGTGGTTTGGGGCTTGCTATGCTCTGATGGGAAGCTGGGGAGGAGAAAAGGCAAGACTGCTACCAGTCTCATTTTGCATTCAGATGTGATAAGGCAGACAGCAAATATCTATGTTTGCCTATAGTTGGTTAGGAAAACAGGCATTTGGGGTGTGTGTGTGTCAGGAATTATAACAAAAAATCTGTTCCTGAGGTGGGATATGTAGGATTTGAGGGGAAAAAAATATCCTGGCATATGGACAGCATTCACTTAAGATCCTTAGGGAAGACTCTTTTTATTTGGTCTGTATTGGAGTCCCTGAGTATTGTCATGATAGAAACAGTGATAATAAATAGAAGTTCAAAGAGAAGGATTAGGAATATTTTTTTTAGGAAGATGAGATCAAGTAATTCGTATGAGAATTAATCATAAATGATGCTGAGTGAGAGATGGGGCTAACTTGGGCTCCTGCTGTGGAATCAGACTTCTTAAAAACATTGGGAGCTTGAGATTTCCTCCTAGATGCTTTCAGACCTTAATTATGGAAGGATGATTGCATGGTCCCTGCACCTGAGATGCAAGACTCCAATGTTCAGCTAACATCTATCTCAAAGTTTACTTTGAAATTCAGATGCCTCTCAGATAATAGTGTGACCATATGCTGAGTGCGTGGGACCAAAGAGACATTTAAAGACTCTAGCTGTTTTTAAAATTCAGGCAATAAATTCTGTAGTACTGGGGACTGTGATTAGCATCTAGGCATCCACATAATACTGTCACACCCCTGATTTAGAGCTCATGGCTGACAGCCCGCAATGGTTGCCTGGGCAACCATTATCTCTAGTAGTATCGGCCAGTCCCCAAATTGGCAGATTTAAGTGTTGCCTCACCATATAGGTTTGCCAATAGCCACTTGCCTCTTTATTTCTGTTGAACATTGGCTTAGCCGCAGCTTACACGCGCTTTTGCAGTGCATGCTGCTGCGTACAGCAGTAACACGGAGTCTGCTCACAGTGAGGCTGCTGCTGTGCAGAGTGGTGCTGCTGAAAGGTTGACTCTGCCTCCAAAATAGAAGAAAGAAGAATAAACTCATAGCCACTTGCTAGCTTCTGCAGTCAGAGACATTAGGCAATAAAAAAAAGACAGCCAATTATTATATTGTCTTCCATAGGGAAAGGATATTATATAACATACTAAAATCTATTCCACAGGAAGTCTTTCTCAATTGCTTTGTTAATGAATTGCCAGGTAAGCAGCACAGTGAATAAAAACAGTTCTGGTAGATGGCAGCTGACCAGTGAAAACTCTGTTCCTTAGATAGCAAGCTCTTTATTGTTAAATGTATTGTCAGTGGTGGGGTCCCTGAGCAGGGGGGGACTGGGAGAGGCAGCCAGCAGGTGTTGGTCCCCCTGTCAGGCAGGAGGAAGAAGGGGTGAAGATGGGTTTGTTGGGAGGAAGGAAGATGAAGGCAATGGGGAGCTGAGCACGGGCAGCCTGCAGTAATGACAGGGAGGAGCTGGTTCTAGCAAACCTGATGTCCAGCCATACCCTGGATAGTATAATGAAGGGGGGTAATGTGTCTGTGTACCATTGCCCTGAGGTTTGTTGGCAGGAAAGAGAACTTCTGGTGAAAGATGAAATGGATAAAAAATGAGAAGGGTAATGCAAAGAAGTGAGAGGAGTCCCCAAGCTCTGTCAACATGTTAGCACCGGTGTTAGAAATACAAGCCAGGTCTCCTCCAGATCACTTAGTGGATGGATTGCTTTCTCTGAATAGGGTCTAAACTGTGCAGGCTAAGACTGACTTCACCATCAGCTCAAATGACAGAGACCTGCTGTGTTTAACCTAGAGGACCTGTGTGTTAGCTTCACTGCTACTGTCAAGATTTTAGCATCAATTATGTGTAACGGAGCAACTGTCATGTTTTACAGTGGACTTCAGACAATACTAGGTATTTTTCTAGCATTTTTCATTGATGTACACAACATTGTCTAATTTCTGTATTGAACCTCACACGCACTTCCATATATATCTATATTGTTTTGAGCACTGAACTACATTATCTCTGGAGTATAATTCAACAGCTCTTTAAATTCACACACAAACTTTGCTCAAATGTTAACTGTTAAGGAATAGCTGCAAGGAAGTATGCAAACTCTCATTAAAATGTTTAACATACTACATTACTGTTTATTTGCCTTTTAAGTGTGAGAGGTTTAGAAGTATTTCCCTTAAATACACCTCCAAGAATTGAACAAGACCATACATCAAGTGATCTAAACAAGTGAAGCAGCATGCACAGATAATTGATTCACTTATTTTGACCAGTGCACATTTTGGGATCCTCTGAATAGCACTTCTGAGCACTGAATTTGTTTGAGTTGGTTTCACATTTAGCTTTCAAGTCAGGAGAGGTTTGTTTGGGCTTGTTAGACACTTGGCTTTCATGTGTGACTCTTTCTCCTGGCCTAGGTATTTGTATCCGGTATCAAGGAATTCTTTGGACAAAAAAATGTAGATTTTGTAGTTTTATGTTAGCAGAAAAGATAGTGAAAAAACACAGGCAAGGTTTCTGTGTGTTCCCCCCTGCCCCTTTCACAAGGTCTGGTTCACTAATCTTGTTTGGCAGTTTTCTTCGGAGGATCAATTAGGATATTTTGTTTGCCTCAGGTTTAATTACAGTGGCTACTGGTTAAAGGGTGCCTGGTGGATGGCTGTTGAGGGGTGTGCTGTTTCCAGGTGGTATCTTGAGTGGCTCTTAGGAGCAGGGCCTGCATGGTGGAGCAGCTGTCCTGTGCTGCATGGGGTGCCCTTGGGTGAAGCTCCCTCCTGTCGGACACCGTGGAGCCTGCTGTCACTGAAACTCGTCCCCCGGCCCCTCTGCGGGGGGTGCTTACAGCCTTGCCAAGCTGTTGCTCTCTTCTAGATTTCCTCCTCCTCCTGCTCTTTGGAGCACTTAGGGCTATGGGGTTTTCAGGTTGTTGCTCCTGAATCAAAGCTGTATCCATTTTTGATGTAGAAATGTAGATGTGCTTTTAATTGCCAGCTTTTCATTATAGTCCTGTGAGGGTGCAGCATAAGCTATTCTGATGTCTCTGGTTCCTACAGTGATGTAACTAATCAAATAACATCATAGATGCTCTGTCTGTAGATATAAATAACCCTCCCAGCTATTCAGCATCTCTGGCTGATACTTTTTTAGCCAACACACCATCAAAACCTAAAACACCAGCTTCCATCTGATACATCTTTCTGGATTTTTCTTCTGCATAGCTGCTCCCTGACAAATTAGCCAGTGTTGCAAAGACCAACACAGTATCTTTGTACACAGAGTATGCTATGCCTGGATTACTGAATTGTTGTTAGTTATGCATGCTTAAACCTCCTTTGGCTAGTGCAACTTGCGCCTATTTTGTTTGTTCTTTGTGCAGTATTGCTGGAGAACTGTTCTCCGTGGAACAGGCTGAGGTAGCCAGGCCAGCAAAGTCTGAAGAAAGGGATCTATCTGGCAGATTGAGGTAGTGTGGCCCAGGAGCAAAAGTATTTCCACGGAAGAGAATGCCTTCTTCTCTGCTGGTTGCCATTAGGAGCTTAAATTGCTTTTAAAATATGCACATACACATACCATCCCTAACCCAGGTATATGTATTCCTCAGGCAACTTTGACCTCAGTCTGCATTGAGTTTCACTGTGTCCTGTTTTCCCAGCTCTGATTCTAAGGGGACAAAGACTGGTGTTGCCTCAGAAAAGACGAGGGTCTTGCTAGCATCCTGTCACACAGGTCGCTAGTCACTACCTACAGCAGTATCAGTGCTGTTCTGGTAAATGAAACCACAGACTAGGTCTTCCTGTTGCCATCCCACAGCTACATTTCAAACCACTTGTCTATTCTACTTTGATTCTATTTCTAACATCTTTATTGTTTCATCCCATGAGATAAAAAGAATGCATGTGTATATGCTGAGGGGTACTGATGTACAGACAGTAAAAGACAGGCGTTACAGGATCATCTTGTGTGTGTGTATATAGAGAGAGAGAGAGAGAGAGACAGGACCTGAAATGAGATGTGCAGCACTCCAGGAAGGAGGTGGGGATGGAGGGGGAAGCTTGGGTCTGTGCTATGCTTAAGGCTTGGTCAAAGATATCATCAGTCTGGACTGCCATCATATCCCCTCTGCCCTTATTTTGGCAGTCTTGAGCAGCATGTGGTCACTGGTCCTGTTGACCATGGGAAAATTCCTAGATGAGCCTTTGCTTTGTGTACTACAAGAGTATGAGGTAGGTTTGCATATATCTGTAGGCAGATTTAGCCATGCAATCTGTATTTGTGAGCAAATGGCACCAAGCCCCAGGTATCCTATGTCCTCTTGTATGCAGGCTTGGAGAGAGGTCAGTATAGAGGTAGCCGCAATGACAGAGGGCTGGGGAGAGTAGGGATCCGTACCTGGGGCTTGCAAGTGCTGACTTCAATGCAGAACAGTCCAGTTACAGCAGAAGTAGCTCTTCACATGAATTAACACCAAGTGGAGAGAGATAAGCGAGTCTGACAGTTTGGACTCTTTCTGTATGGTACTGGAAAGCTGAAAGAACCTCCTAAGTAGCTGCAGGTATATGAGAAGACTGCAAGCAGGTTTCAGCATTGAAAAATAAGGGCCTGTCATGTCTTTTTACTGTTGTTAAGTATTGAAGTTGTCTTCTTTTCAGTGCTTAATCAGAATGCATTTCACTACATCTGTAATGTGGCTGAAGATGCCAAAATGAAACTCATCCAAGCTGCTACTTTAAAGTGCTGTTCCAGTTATGTTATAGGGCACAGAGAAAGGAAAAGGCTATACAGAAATATTGCCTGTTAACATAAAAATATTGTCCACAGACCAAGGGAATGTAATATGGCAGCTTTCTCCCTTTTAATGCTGTAGTGTGGCAAGGTGCTTCCATATCTTTCCAATACGGCAAAAAGCTTTACATAATAAAACCTTGCAACTGAATGGCATCACTGTTTTATAATGTCATCATTGGTGGGATGATGATACTCTTGGAGCTATCCCAGCTTGACTTCACAGTTAATTTAGGAACTGAGCCTATAAAGAATTATCAAGTTTAAGAAATGTTGAATAAGTACCATGAAGTTGTAGTTACTTAGTGCTTTAGTGGCCTTTAAGTTCTAAAGTGAAGTCTGTTGAAAGAGGATATTTCTAAAATTATTGAATCATACTTTAACAAGAGGCTCTGATGGTTGTTGGCTCTAATATCGTCCATTATAATGTTTTCTTTTTCCTTGCAGTGACATCAGCTGGGGATATTGCTAGTTTCTTCCTTTGCTGTGCTCCCCCCTTCATTCTACTATGGAGATAATGCTCTAGACATGGGCTACTGCACTTTAAATGATAGAGAGGGAATGTGAACATCGTATATGAATATCTGAAACATTCAAAAATATTCAGATGCCAGTTTTTCCACATGCGGACGTAGTGGCTGTGAAGAGGCAGTGTCTCCTGGTGGGTAGAGTGCTAGTTACAAAATAAGAAAATCTGTTCTTGTTCTTGCCTTTGTCACCAAAAGATTTGGGTAGGCTAGGAGAAGGCTCTTAGTCAGGAGAAGAGAGGCATGAAGAAACTATGAAATGGGGAGAATGACAGCAAGGCATGAAGTATCTTGTGGATAAGAATTCAGCAGCATTTGGGTGAGTTGTGGGTCCCAATTTTTCTGCACAATGTATGGAGAGTAATTAGGAACTCTGACAGTAACTGAAATTTTACTGGCTTTTAGCACAGATGGATACAGGCCAGAGATGCCTGTCTGCTCAAGTTGTGCTCTATTTATCATGAACTTGATGTAATAAATCCATAGTTCAGGTTTAAGACAGTTCCCAATGTCAGTTCAGTATTGATTCAGCTGCTAACTTTATTGCCAAATGAGCGACATTGTAAAGAACCTTTGGGCTGGAATTTTCTAAGAGACTTAAAGGACATAGGGGCCAGATCTTCAAAACTGTATGCATACCTGAAAGTGCAGACTATTGACTGGTGGGAATTTCCAAGCCTCCTAATAGGTTAGGCACCAATTTTCTGGAGAAATCGGTTGGGAGCTAGGCATGTAATCTGTTTATCATGAGTTTTGAAGAATTCCTTGGGCACATACAGTAGAAATCTTAATTTAGGGAGCCTGCTTTTCATTGACTTCCAAAGTTTACTTCAGAGTTTAGACCCTATACTGTCCGTCCTTTGAAAAGGCTAGCCTTGTTGCGTGTCTTCTGGTTTAACCTTTAGTTATTACAATTGTGTATTATTCGTATAGGAGAACCTGGGGGTTCCAGAGAAGGATTGGGCTACATTGTGTCAGCCAGCATACACACCAATCAAAAAGTGAGTCTGCCCAAGGGAGCTTGTTACCAGTTGTAACAAACTTTCTTGAGCTGCATTTGGTATTTCAAAGTATTATCATGATTAGTATAACTTAAATGAAACAATGTGGTTCAAAAAGGAGGATTGTTTGGCAAGTTATATATGATGGTGGTAGATGATTCCTTTCTTGTGATGTTGGGTCTGGGATATGAGACCTCATGTGTGGCTTGTGTGGTGTTTACACAGTAATATGATCACTCTGGAAGTGTGGTTGTGCGTGCAAGCAAGCGGCTTGTACAGCGGGAATATGTTGGTGCAGAACAATCGGCACAGCGGGACCCTTAGCAGCAGGCTCCAGTCTGTGTCAGTCATTTGAATGCCTCACAGCAGCAGTTCTGCTACTGAGAAAGGCAGAAATAGATGTGCCAACACACAAATATCCTGTCATAAGCTGGTCCTGTTTCTGCCCAGATCTTGAGTGATCAGGGCTTTTTGGTGCTCATTGCTCTCATTTGTTTTTTGGTTCTTAGTTTGCCAGATTTAGAACTTCACACTGCCCTGGAAGTTAGCATTTCATCAGAGGGCTGGAAAAAAGGAGGGAAGGAGTCTGGACACAGGCAGACTGTTCATTAGTGGTATTACTGAGAGTAAAGCAATGTTCTTGTGGAAGAAACAATGCTGCAAAGTTTGAGTGCATGAATGCACTTTAGTAAAAGGGGCTTCCCTGAAACAAGTGCAATCCTTGGGAATGTCACTAGCAGCAGTTAAACCACATGATTGTGAATGAAATAGCTGAGCTGATATTTCAGTATCTTTAATTCCAAAATTGAAGGCATCAGTCAGGAATCTAATTTTACAAATTAGGAACTGTGGACCAGTGATGATCTGTGGGTTTTTTGCTTTTTTTGAAGGGGGAGGGGTGGATCCTGAGTTCTGGTCAGGCAGCATTATGAATAACTACATTTTTCCTTTAAGGCCACCGACTCCAAAACTGCATTCAAACTAAGTATATTAAGCTCATTTCAGTAAAGTACCACTTAGCTGGTATGGTGGGCCAGAACATAGTCCTGAATATATCTGTTTCCTCACTATTTGGCCACTGGTTTGATATTGAGCATTGCCAACTGTGTTTCACCCYCAACAACATTATCTGATTCCAAACACTTTCTTTTATCTTCTGCTAAGTTTTCCAGACTCTTATTTGAAAGATGCATTTTTAGACCCATCCATTCTTGGTTGAGTCTCTTTTAGAGCAGAGTCAGGGCTCACAGACACAACAGATGAGCAAGCTGGCTCCACAGACTGGAGATACTAACTAAAGATAATCCAACTGTCCATTTTGCGTGCTAATTTTGTGTAGTTTAGAGATTGTGTGTTACCAGAACTCTTTTCCTGAGGATAAAATGAAAATGCTGTTTTCAACTTCTATTTGTTTTCCTTGTTTTCTTGATGCTCTTCCTCTGCCAGTCTTCCTGGGATGAGGTTCAGCAACCACAGCTTACAAATTTAATTGATCATTAGAATGTCCCTGAGGATATGTCAGTTGCTGTAGTTTAACAAAATGTCAGTTGTAGAATAGACAGTCATTAGAATATAGTGAGTCATTAATCTTGGTCAGCAATACTGCCTGTAAAGGTAGAGATGGGGGAGGCAAGAATGCCTGATTTGACTGTGGCTTCTTCCATTCCTAAGAGCTAAAATCCTATTTAACTTTCATGAATGGGAAGAAAGCTGGAAGACAGGAATTTTTGTGTGTGCATACATGTTTACTTCATATGTTGGAGGCACATAGTCCTAAACTATGCTTAGGCTTTCAGATTGTAGTCTGTAGCTTCATGTAATCCCCCCGCAAGAACTCTGAGGTTTTCTTTTTCTTTCCTGCCTATCATAAGTTAAGAAATCAGCCCTGTTCATGGATTCTCAGGTACATGACTCACGATAGCAGTAACAAAAATCCCGTACCCAAAATGACATCCAGTGCTCTGGAGATGTGCCCCCTTTCTGTCAATTCACTGCACTCAATGAGATGGTACATATGAGGATTCCTGTCCAGCATGTGTTATTTGCCTATAAAATTTTTAGGACAAATTTAACACCAAGATGATTTGTGTTGAAGACTCTAGAAAATGGAACTTTCATGTGGACTGCATTTTCTTAAAATGCTATGAATCGGTACAAATGGAACATTAGGTTGTATAGCTTCTACACAAGGGAAATGAAGCTGTTTATGAAGCTAAGCAGAAGCAACAATAATTACCTTTAACCTTTTTGAAAGAAGCTTTGGATTCTATTTTTTCTCATCTCTAATTTTTTGCCTGTGAGTAGGTCAAGAAATGGCTCCTGATTTAACTGATTAAGTTATTGCTCTTTACATTTTAATGAAGGTGAGTGGTCAGAAAGTTGATTTGATTTTATGTCTATAAAATCTTCAAAATCAAGTACAGTGTTCCTACTAAGAAGACATGCTAGAGCTCTAAATAATCTGCTTTTCTATCCTAAAATGTACTCTAAAACCTTTATTCAGTTCTGTTTCTCAGCCAAGGTTGTTGCTGAATCTAGTTGCCTTTAAAAGATCTGGTTAAGACAGCAAGGAATATGCTGGTACAGAAGTAGGCTTGCTGGTTCTCTCCAATTGTTCTGCTCTTCGTTTGGAGGCACTGATAGGACAGACAATTTAGCAGCATGCGTGTGATGACCATGGGCGCGGAAGCTGTTTGCTGCTGATGTTGGTCAAGACTCCCAGGCTCTATCCCCATGTTGTCCTCTGCCTTGCTGTGTGACTGAAACTCATGAGTAGCATAACTGTTTCCAGCTTTGTAGTGATGATTGGGGGTTCTGAGAAGCCTGGGGGATTTGGCCTCTGTATGTAGGTAGATGATCTCCCTTCTCTTTCATTAGTCACCACTGAGCCCTCAATCCAGAAACTTCAGTAACAAACACTTATTTGGATTAAAATTAACTTTTTGGAGGAACTGTCTCTTATCCTTTCATGTGGGCACATCTTCTGGAAGAGTTTGTCACTACTCAAACCCTAGGTTTGCAAAGTCCTTTTTAGTCCCAAAACTCTGAATTTGGCAAAGTTCCTTAAAGCATGAAGAATGTGGGTAGAAATAGTATGGGAATACTTTTACTAACTACATGAATTTTAATTTATTAGTGTGATGACTCTTCATACTTATTTGCGTCTTGATACTAGAAGTGCCAGAAAGTTGCTGAAACTTTCACTGCTTCATTGCCATGATGCAGTTTATTAGCAGAAGAGCTGGCCAAGATTTCCTGAAACAAGATTTCCTGAGTTGGAGCATGTGTTTTTTACCCAGTTCTGTTTTCATTAACTTTCGTTAACAATAAATGCTTTCCCTTGGCAGGGAAAAAGCAAAACAAAACATGTCTGTGTCAGGTAAGACAGTGTGCAAAAGCTGCACAGCCTTTGAGCAGTGAATGAGTTAATGTATAATTTTTCCCCCTTCCTGTTCTTTCCTCATCTATTACCAGAGCCTGGCTGTCATGAATGTACTTGGAGTTACTCCATGAACACTTTAAGCATCTTTCAGATAATGGGAATTTGGGAAACTATTTGGGTCAACCAGTTGCTTTAGGTAGATATGACTAGATACAATGTTTAATCTTTACAGAGCATTTCACTAGTGACAAAAAACATTCTCCTGAACATGAAGCATAACTCGGCTAGTAAACGGAGGTATATTAAAAGTCCAGACTCTGTTTGAGAGCCCAGTTTTCACTGAGGCATTTAAATTAAGGGCCAGTTTTTCAGAAGTCCTCAGTGCCTTCCTACTGTGCTAATTGACTTGAAAATTTTATGGCTTAGCTTCATGCTCAGCTGGACATTGAGTGGTTCTGAAATCCCAATTTTGCTTTCACCCTTTGAAGCCCTGGGGGACAAAATCACAAAAAATAACAATGAATCTTGACACCTTCCTTTCTGCTTTAATGGGCCTGGAACCCTTGTATGCAACTGTGGCAAAGGCAACTAATAATACTGACATTGCTTGTTCTCTGATGCTGCCTGTCACTGGCCGAGTAAGAGACGACATCTGTCACAGTTGGATGCTGCATGTTGCTGTCAAGAAAGAACAAAGATAATCATTTTCAACTCATGTCTTGCTCACCTGCATTTTTTTTTCTTTTGACCATGTAAACCGCATCAGTCCCAGCAGGATGATGGTTCCATTCTCCCAATGGCTGCCTTTTCAAAGCACTAACTGATGTTTTAAGGTTGCTATCAGTGTATGCAGGAAGTATCTGAATTTAACTTGGATATTAATATTTTCATTAAATAGCAAAACTTTAAAAAACTGCTGTGGTTGAATTTCATTGCCTTCTCTCTGTTCTAGCTGTCTATTCTTTCTCTATTCCAAGGCTGGCACAGTAGAGTCTCTGGGAGGGAATGGTGTGTACAGAAACCATTAATTCAGAAGCCGTATAAAGCGCATTGCATGGAATGGCATATCTAAGCAAAGCCCAATGAGATCCTTGGACTTTCATTGATCTCACTGGACTTTGATTCAGACTCTTCAAGTTTCGAGGACGAAAGGTCACTGCTACTGCTGTATCCCACATGGCCACCTGGCTTRTTCTTAGGTCTGATCCTCACTTGCATTGACTGTCTTTATCTCTGAATAAAGTCAGCAGAGCCTCCAGATGGTCTGAAGTCTATATTCACTTTTGAACAATTATATCAAAAAGCATGGCATTTCCTTCTGAGAGACTGTTTGGCTTGGGGGGGGGGTATTTTTGTTAGATTGCTTTTGTCACAGAAGCCTTTCAATGGTGCTATTGAAATTTGCCCACAGGAATTAGTAACTCACTTTGCACTGATAACCATGTAAGCTTTGTGTCCTTGCATCTGTTAAAGCACCTCCCTCCTTTTCTTTTTGTAGTGTTGAAATCATCCGCACAACTGCAAAATCATTAGGTGAATCTGAGTAATGAATGATTCCTGCAACTGCATGTTTTCCAAAAAACTCAGAGGCATGTTAGTGTGTATTCCAAGCAACGAATGCTTCCTCCAACCATAGCATGAATTAGAAACATCAGGTAGAGCAATAAATTCTGCACTTCGAGAAGTCAGTTAGTGGGGGGACATCCATACCCATTTTGTTTCGCAAATTGAAATTTCTAATGATCTGAGAGAATAACAGGCTTATACCTACTAAATTGAACATTATGTCCTTTTTATTATTGGAAGAAGGCTCTACAGTATAGATATCATTACATAGTGCCTAGTGTGTGCCATTATGAGATTTAGATGGCCACTGTGGGATAATAATTCATACTTTGCTGAGACTTGAAGTGGAAGTCTAATATGCAAGTTTCTTTTGCAAGGTTTAGAAACCGATGCCACGTTCAGTTCTTGTGCTTCTTGATGATGGAATAAGAGGCAGGATGGTGCAGTGGCCAGGCAGACAGCTGCATCTTGGAAAGGCTGTATTCTAGATGCTGCATGTGACCTTGAGCAAGTCACTTCATTCCTCTAAGCATCTTACTTGGTTCTTGCACTTGCTAGACATGGAATAAGAGGCAGAATGGTCTTTCATTTGTGTTGCGTATTTGTGCAGGGCATGGACCAGATCTAGTATGGTTAGGACAATGGGATCTCACCTAATTTAAGGTCTCCATGTGTTACAGAAATGCTAGTAGAAAAGGACCAAGCTCATCAGCCTTGTCCATACCATCTTTGCTTATTTGATGTGGCCCCAAGTCAAATATTCATAATCTATGAGACTATTCCAATGAAATAAAAAATGTGTGACAATATTGTCTCTTTAAAAAAAAAAATACTATACTCTTAATTTCCTATGTTTTAATGTCAGAGCTAACCATTAACAGTCATATTAAGTCTGTCCAGCATATGCAAGGAGTCTGGGTCTGTCTCGGAAATCCTTCAAATATTTGATAAACTCTGACCAAAAGGTTTTTTCTTTTCTCCACTAGATTTCAGCAAAAATCCTTGCTTCCCTATTCAGTTTTCAGCTAGGCTGGGTTCTAACATCCTTGAGAGGATGATTCTGACAAAAAATAGTATATTGCAAGTTATGCTTTCTGAGCAAGGTAGGGGTATAATATCACTTAATACACCTGTATGCATTTTAGCAAGATGGTAGAGAAGAGATCTGACTAACAGGAAGGATTTTCTTTCCTTGCCTGTTGTGTTTTCAAATTGGAACTCTGAACTACTTTAGGTATCCAAACCAGAGGATATTACTGAGTTCAGCCTTCACTACATACCAAGCACCTAATTGTAGGCAATGTAATCAACAGTAATAGATTTAATTGACTTTGCTCTAAACAACAGGTGCATTGCTATGAAAGAGATAGGACTGGGCCTTGACTTGTTAAGCATCTGTAGCGCCCTCAGACTATGATAAATAGCAAGTTCAAGGCTGGCAGCTGGATAAATTGCTGGAGTGAAAGCTCTTAGTCTGAAATGAATGGTTATGAAGTAAGAATTGCTATTAATATTCTTCCACTGATATAATTAACCAGAGTGCAATGCTAATGTCTGACCCAGAAAGGTTATTTACCAAAAGGGTTTCCAGTGTGACAGTTGGTGCTTTCTGTGAGTAATAGAATACGCTTTCCAAATGAATTCCTTGCTTACTCACATGGCTGTTCCCAGGGAGTATATTCAGTAGGTATGAGGCTGCTCATAACAGATAGTGAGATATAACAATCAGATGGAAAGTGTTTGATTGCAAGGACTTGCTCAATTTCTTCTACTCTTTTCCCTGCTGATTATTTTCAAATAGCATCAGCTCTAACAATATTGTGACTTTGGCCAGCAAGTAAAGACATGGATATTAGGGAGTCTGTTTCCTGTGAATTGGCATTTTTGCAAGACATAAGGTTAGAGAGTTTAAATACCTTATACATCTTTTATTGACTGAGCAATCAAAATTGGGATGACTTGTTTTCTCAGTGTCAGCTAAAGAGTAGGTTTCTGTTGTGCATTGCTTCATGTGGCAGGTATCCTTAGACACTGTCAGCTCAAAGATGTCTGCTCAATATCACATTACAGCAGCAAGATAACTTATATCGGACCATTATCAGGTAAATCTCAAACTTGCTGCTAGTAAACACGACTGACAGTTAATCTTTACCTTAATTAATAACAAAGGATTTTGTTTGCAGAAGTGATTCTAATTGTCCTTTTGCAATTTTCTATCTCCAAGTCAATCAGTACCATTGATTGTAATGTTAAATTCAATTACTTTAGAAAATTCATTAACGTGTTAATTCTTAACTGCTATATAGCATTCAGCTTTCTTTTATCAAAGCATGGACCTGGCTGGGGAGGCTGAAAGAATTACAGGTGAAGAGAGAAAGGCAGTAAGGAGGGACATGTTTGTCATGAGTTCATGCCAAAGGCTGGAAGAGAGATTGTAAGTGGTGGCTTAAAAAGCAAACAAAAACATAAACTTTGTTTCAGCAGGGCCATTGGCACTGAAAAAAGCTGACCATCAGGAATAGGTGGGAGGTATAGCCACCATTTGTGCAAAGCCATCAGCTTAACAGTAGTGGTGTAAAACCAGAGCAATATGGGAAGTGAGTACCAAAATAACTTTACAGCTATATTCTTATACCTTTACTCAAGCTGAATCTGGTATTATATGTTAAGTGAACCACAATGAAACCAATGACATGCCTGAGAAAAAGTGCAGTTCATTGCAAGGCACCTTAGAAGCTCCTTAACTGTGATGGTTGACACATGGAGGAATTTATTAAACTATTTTTCTGATGTTCCCATTTAGTTTTCCTTGCCATGTTTGACACTTTCCTTAGATGCATAGTATGTTGGTGCCTAGAGTGTCTTGTGTCACTTTCTGGAGAAAGTGAGAAAAGTTCCTCTTTCCATGTTTGATGTCATTCTTACTCATTTCTCTACTGTGGACTCTGACACCAGAGTGAAGAGACGTTAGCACTCTGTCCTTTTGTTTGATATAGTCTCCTTTTGAAGATTCAAAGAGGAAGAAGCCTTTGAGTATTATCTCCGCAAATAGCGGGTAGATGATAGGGCAGCCCAGAATCAAGGAATGCTCCCTAGTTCTTGTGAGGATCATTTGGGGTTAATTTTGAGGGTAGATTTTTGTCACTTCAGGAGATACTGGAGAGGATTATAATAATGCTTTGTGCTGATATCGACAATGGCTCCCAACAAAACATGGGAAAGCTCAAGCAGGGTTGGGGTATTAGCAGCTACTTCTAGCAATGCTTTGACTTCTATCCTTATTTCTAACATAAATGAAGAGTGAGAACCAACACAGCTGAAATAAAAGAAGGTTTCTTCCAGTCCTGTGAATTTAATAATTGCATTTCTTTTGTAGTCATTTACTCCAGTTCCAGCTCTTCTGGTTTGTGGGTGGTGGTGTGTATTTGTTTTTGTGAGAGAAGTTGTTTCTGGAGGAACTTCCCACTTGCTCACTGTGCTGCCCTAACCAGAGCTTCCCTAACCACCACTGATCCTGTAGTGCATCAGCCTGCTCTGGCTCTGGTCATCTTCTACTTTTCTCAGAAACAGGTCATTAGTACAGATGCGTATCTCCAGAAGGTAGTGCAAACAGACAGTGTTTTTATAACATAAAGTGGTGCTTTCCTCTTCAAGAAATTTGCCATTTCACTCTAGTTCAAGCAGTTCTCTACTCAAAAGCTTTCTGGGAAGGGGATATACCTGGCTAATGATTAAAACACAGTCCTGCTTTTCAGCCAGCTGCACTTGCAGCACCTTAGCAAGTCTGGAGCACTGAGGTTCAGCATTGTGACTACTGGCAGGGCTAGAAAAGCTCTGGATAATAACCACAATAGATAATACAAAGAGAGCCTGGCCTGAATTCCTGCTGAGCCAAGGAAGCCTGGGTATACAATACACAGCTCCAAATCAGAAGTCAAGCAACTTACTATTTGCATTTCATGTAAATTCAAATACCTCTTGTATTAACGTTGTGATCATGAATATAAGGAAGCAATTATATAACATTTTGTGTAGCTGAAATGTTTTTGCCAATGGAGCATATCATTCCACTGAAGGGTAAACATCGTACCGAAAAGAACAAAAGACCCCAAGATGCAGTATGTTGAGACACTGAGTAGTAGATGGTCATCTAGAAAGATAAAAGACATTGCTTACACTGACTCATAAGTACCCGCTTCTAATATCTACAGGGCTATAGCTATATTTAGTACCACTCTGGAGCTCTTTCCTTTTCGTGAATCGCTGTAGATGTCTTGAAGCAGTAAAGAAGAGTCTGCTTGAACTAAGGATGCCTTAGGGCTTTCATTAACTTTACCAGCAGCATCTCTTCAATAGCAGCAACTGGTAGTTTAAAAAAAAAAAAAAAAAGTTTGACTGCAGCCAGTAGATACTGGATCAATGCAAGGGTATATAATTCTAAATGTGTTAGATAATCTTTCATTAATATCTAAAGTAGGTTTCCTTTTTCAAATTATGGTAAACAGGAAAGTACATGGTTCTGTCTGCAGCATGGACCTTTAGGGTATGAAATATGAACACCCTTGACTAACTTCCCAGCTCCCCCGGGATATCTGGACCCTAAGAAGCGATGTTCTGGCCATGCTGATAATGACAGCAGAGCCCTTCCTGACTTTATTGCAAGATGATAGTGTGGAATGGTCCAATCCTTAGCTGAGGAAAGATCTCGGCAAAGATTGTTATGACTTCAGTGGTTTGTGGATTTTTTCCTCTTTTTTAAGCTCTCTAACAGAAGCCAGACCCTTAGAATAATTTCATTCCAGTAGCTTGTCTCTTGTGTCTCTCTTGCTGGAATTCATAGCTATTTGGCACACAATCCTAAATCAGCAGCTCTAGCTAGGAATTAATAAAATAAAGATCAGGAGTTTGGTTCTTTTTGCTCTTTGTCTCCAATATCTGTGTGCAGAGAGTGTAAAGCATGATTGCTTTGAGTTGAATTTTAAATGCAGCTGGAATAATCCTTGATTCAAAACTGAGAATGATTTTTTTTTGGCAATTGTAGCCAGAGACTAGATGAAATCCACAATGACATTTTAGATGTGGGTCAAGAGGACTAGACATTGGTATTCTGTCTGGCTGTTGGGCAGAAAAAGAGGATTTGAGGAAAAAACACCATGCTCAGGATGTGGGCAGAAGAGATTGTTTATTGATGAAGAGACAGGAGCAATATGGAGCTGATAGTAATTGACTTAGATGGTATCATATGTCCTTCCGATGCTGGTATCCCAAGGTGATGGCATCAGACAGGCCCTTCTGGTGTACAGCATGCTGCAGAGTCCTATCAGTACGGAGGCTCAAGCTGACAGGGACTTCCCTGCTTTTATTCCATAGTGTCCTGTTTTTCACATCCATTCCTTTGTTAGGTAAACAACTTATATAACAGGCAGCTGCATTCTGTTTATACAGAGCTAAATAGTACTAAACATTGCCAGGCGTTTGTCCGAGGCCACTAGTGCCTCATGATAAAGATCTCTTGTGTTTCCACTACAGCTAGCTACTGTTGTCTTAGGTAAGCCATGTGCCATACACCAGTTCATCCTCATTCACAAGTTTATCTAATTTCTAAGATGATTCAGTCATAAATTAGTTTTTCTGGACAAAAGGGAGATGTGACTCATGACTTGAAGCTTGTTACCAAGAGTCAGGAACTGAGGCCTTACGGTAGATACAACTGATGGTGATGCTGTAGCAGAGGCAGGAATACCATTAGCAGCTGATGCACTGCTTTCTTTTGACCTATGCCAGCTGCAGGTGTTGAGGAGAGCATGGTGCTGGGGTCAAGTGCTCCTTTGATGGAGCTCTGTTTGTTCACAAGGAACATGGAGTTGTCCTCAGAGCAGCAGGAATCAAACAAGAGGCAATGTCTTTGCTTGGAATTCCAGCCTATGCTCTGGTCAGCACTGATCTTGGATCTTTCTTGCTCTTTGCGTTTTTTGATACTATGTTATCTGTGCTTCGGCTTTTCTTACTGCTTCCTTTGTTCTTGGCTTTCTTGACTTTTCTCGGTTTCCTTATCTTTGCCCCACAGAATGGGAAACTGATAAGAGATCAAAACCTTTAATTATGCCAGTTAGGGAGCTGCAAACCTGGCAGCACCAATAATCAGGGAAAGCCATACCCCAAATCTGACTTTGTTTCATGTAGTGAGATGTGTCAGTATGTGAGGTGGAGCGGCTGCTGCTTCAGACATCTGACTCTGTTAGAAAGGTGCTTCAACAAAAGATGATGGTCGTACGTGACCCAAAATACAAAGAGATGGACTGTCATCACAAAGGGGCACCAATTCAGATGAGGATGTGAACACCGGTTTTTAAGTAACCAGGTCAGACATCAGCTATTCTAATGAAAAGCAAGCATCTGAGCCACTAATACTTGTACCGGACAGCATTGTGTTGTGTCTTGGATGGTGGGCCATCTGTTTCCTGATCAGAATTACTTGCAGAGATAAGCTGTTACTCATCATTGTCAAGAAAATTGTTCTGTTACGGAGGAGCTGAGTATGGTGAGGAGGGAAGAGAAGGTTACCTTTCAGAAGGCATGGTCAGTGGGGGGAAAAAAGGATAGCATCTTCTAGTGCGAGTCTGTCAAGATACTCTGGCCACTGAAAAGCACAGAAAAGTGGTAATAATGCAAACTCAAGCTTGAGTGTGTAGAGAGAAACAGGCTTCTGGATTTAAAAATAGCTTAAAAAGAAGTAATGCAACTTCTGGGTGCCCTACAGGGAAACCACATTTTCCTTGGGACTGCTAGTCTGCTTGACTTGAGGGTTTAAAATACAATTTCAGCTGGGCTAAGCACTGCTAGGCTTTGGTCAAGTGGGTATGTGATGGGGCTGCAGTGTAGAGAAGTGCTTGCTTCTCAGCTGTTTGCTGACCAGGAAGAGGCGCCCTGCCAAGCACAACTGGAGAGGTGTTGAGGCTTCTGGAAGTATGATAAAGGGAGATCAGCAATCTGGGCCAGTAAGTGAGGCCCAATCCTGAGGGAGCCCAAGAGCTGTGTTTTGCACCTCTCTTCTGTCACTGTCTTTAAGAGAAGGAAGTTGATCTCATGTGAGGCTGGGTTGCACAGCTGGGGAACTGCAGATACTGAGAGTGGACTACTTGCAGTAGGAATTTTACAAATGCTGAATAGTAAATGGATAAACTAATCTGGAAAACTAGGTCTGAGTAAAATCCTGTAGAGAATCATTTTATTATGAGGGTTTGGCATTTAGGTAGGTTAAATATTTTCAAGAGTTTGTCCTTCCTGAACTACATCAGAAAATATACTTTTCATGGAGTGTTGCTATTCTGTTAGATAAATTGTAACACAGAAACCATTTTTATCTGTTCACTTTGTTAAAGCCCTTGTAGCTTGTTAGGCTTTTTCCTCCCACTTTCATGTTTTATTTTAATGTGAAAAATCTGAGACCCTTTTTCCAAGTGGAGTGGCAAGCTGCAGGACAGCATTTTACTTAGTGATTAAGCCACCAACCTTGGCTTCCATCCCAAATTTTTTGTGTTGAACCTTAAAGGATAAACTGATGTTTCAGCAAGCTCCGTAAATTTTAGGAAATTACATTCTGATACAGTCTCTTCAACACACTAGCTTCTCACCAAATGTTTAATCTTAAGGCTGAAATGCTTGCAAAGTGCTGACTTGAGATATTCCATGTTGCAGTAGGTACAATGCAAACACTGCCAGACTAATTGCTTTAAGCAGCTGGAATGGGGAGGGGGCAGAATCTTCTCATATTGTTGTATGTTCTCTATCATTCCTTTCAAATCTCTGTAATGGTACTATTAGCTGTGACAAAATGCACTTGAGATTATTCAGGAATGTACTATTATTAATTCACTATTATTCATATGCTACCTATAGCTGCAGCACCAATCAAGGTTTGTTATCCTAAGCACTGTGTACACAGATATAGTAAAAAAAGCAGTCCCTGCCCCAGAGGTTTTGTAGACATCAGTCCCATTCTTGCATTAGTCATGCAGATAACTGTTCATTGAGAACAGCAGGGATCTGCACAGTTGACTTTGGGCTCCCTCAGGGGCCTTAGGACATGATTCCTTTTAGCACCAGGGCTGTCACAAGCATGTCCCTGTCCTCATCACCATCTGCTCACTAGTGCTCTAATGGGTGTGGGGCTGTAATTCTCCTTAGAAATAGTTGGAATGTGGGTGTGTCGGGAGAAGGAAGCCTAGATTAGTTTCTGGATAGAAAAGAAAACTGATGCATTAATGCATGCAAAAGGAGAAATCCTCATCTTCAGTGAGATGGTTCTGGTTAACATGAATGACTTTCATAGTGAATGTCTTTAAAGAAAAAAATATATATATAAAAAACAATTCAACACTTAATTAGTAAAATATTGGCTCTTGCTCATCCAGAGCAGCTTTTCAAAAGTTTAAAGCTTCATTTTGGCTTAACTTTTGGCTGTATCCAAGTTAACATTGGGATTCCTGTTGCTTCCAGAGAGAGCAGGGCTAATCCAATATTGAATGCACTTAAAAATCCCACTGGTACAGCAACTCCTTCCATGAACTTTTTGCTGGTTCCTAAAGAACAAAAATAGGACACTGGCCAGTTTCAATTTCTCTACCAGAAGGCTATGCAAAAAGCAATTTGGCAGTATCAAGGAGAAAAAAAGTTAGCTGCATTTGAAAAACTCTTCCTACCTTTCTGCTATCTAGACCAATAGCTGCAAAGGCTCTTTATTTTTTTATTTTGCATCGAAATAAGGCAGTCCTCTGAGTATTTTCCCTGTAATCGGGGCATATTATTGCTCAGTACTCTGGCACTGCCCTCTCTGTCTCTAAAGCAATCCTCTGTTTACTGTCCTGAAATAGACAACTATTCCAAAATATTCATGTGAGTATTCAGAAAAGGTTTTTTTTACCACAATCACAACAAACTAATTATGGCTGCTGAAACTTAGCTCAATTCTTAAATTCCTTTATATATCAGAAATGGCTTCTTGAATTGTCTTCTCTGAATCCTTGGCAAATGGTCCTTCAGCACTTAATAGGCAACAACAACATAACCTCATAGTTTGTTTACTCACATAGTTCTTCATTTCCATTCTTTCTCCCATTAGCATTGTATGAATAGATTGTTTCTACAGGCAGGGAGCTTGTTATTAATATCAGGTGAACCAATTACTGACATGGGAGCTAGTCAAACTGCTTGAGTGTGGAGAGATAATGAAGCCTGGCATTTCAAACCCAGTGACCTCATTTACCTAAGCTGCAGTGATTCATAATGGAAAAATCCAAGCAGCAGACTGAGGAAATACTTGTCAACTTCTTAAACAAGGTATTTTTTAAAAACACATCATTCCCCTGTGCCCCGTTGCTGCTTTTCCTATCCCATTGAGAGACTGGAGACAAAGGCAAATCTATATTGTCAGTTGAGAATAAAATTACTGCTACCTGCTGAATGAAATTGCTTGATGCAGTAGAGTGTATATTAAAAATTCTCCACTGCTTTAAACAAGAACTCCTCAGGAGTTTTTCAGATTTACTCCTCGTACCCCCCAAAATGATGTCTCAATATCTATTTTCTCTAATACTTTTGCAGAAAAGGAAGAAAGCCTTTCCTCTTGGCTGTGTTCTGAACCTGTTGGCCATTGAAAAGATGCATTTTTGTCTATATAATAATGCCTGGTTTGGCATTACTTTCAGGAAATTTTCCCATGATAAGCATGAGGAAATAAGCAGTAACCATAAAGGCCCAATGCTCGTGTGGGGGAGTGAGCATTCTCCAATATTTGTGCCTGGAAAAGTCTGACTGTGGCAAGAGTGTGTATGTATGCTGTGAATTTGGCTCTCAATCTTTGTATTACTGTCCGTTTGACACCCCCTCTTCAACTGTGTTTGAAATGTCTTGTCAGGCGGCATGGGGCCTGCAAATCTACTATGCACCCTTGATCATACTCACAAATAATATTAGTTAATCTGCTTGTATCACCAACTAACATGTTTCCAAGGACTTAAATGGTTTGTGCAATTTATCCTCTAGATGATGGAGGTTCAATTCTGCGTAACAGCTGTATGAAGGTACTAATTCACATGCTAAGTAGAAGTAAAGCCTTCTCTGGCTGGGAAATACAACATCACTTCAACCCTATAATGAGTTGGTCTTTGAAAACAGCTGGAAATTCTTAATTAAGAGATAGGAGACTCAAAGTGGTACCCATGAGTTGTTTAGAGCATAGATAGTAATACTTTTTTGATCCACATAATCACTAGGGAAAAAAAGTGCAATTTCTCTTGGATTCATGATGTTTCCTCTTGCTTGTAAAGCCTTACCTAATTACTGGCCAGTAAATTTTAGAAAGGCATTTCATTTTTAAATCTCTATTGTTAACTTTGTCTGAATTCAGTGCATGACTTGGAATGAAGTATTGAAATTTATCTTATCAGTAAGGCTGATCTCTTCTTGTTGCCCCCAAATATTTTGGTATCAGAAAAGCAATTTTGATTTCCTCATCTGGAGTCCCAGTCCTAAAACTAGAAAATCCTGTGTTGTTGAACTGTCCATGCACAGGACTTTTACAGATGCAGAAGCTCTTCACAGCTATATGAACCCACATCCTAAACGCTGTGTATCCAAGTCTGTGCTTTGGTATACTTCCCTTGCGATGATGACACTGAGCCCCATAGGAGTGTTACAGAGATTAATGTATTAATATTTGTGTACTGTTCCAAAGTAAAAGCTAATACAACTGTTAGTTACTTCAACATCTGTATGAGTTGAAAGCAGATCACCCAAGGGTGGTTTGAAATTAACGTAAGCAACTTCAAATGAAGCTCAGGGTAGTTTACCTGTCAAATAATATATAGGCACATGGCTACAGTCTTTGAGGAATATGGATCTAAGAGAAGAAATGATTCTGTAAATGTTCATTCTGTGAGTCTGGTTTTGGGGTTTTTGTTTTGGTGGGGGTTTTTGTGATTGTATTACTCAATCATGTAAGGAAAGGTCCTAGATGCCTGAAAGGCATCTCTCAGGACAAGACCTTTTCGGTATGAGAGCTGAAGAACAATAAATATCTGAAAATCCCAATTAAAAGGAAAGTGCCAGGATCAAGAGACACAGATACACAGTGCAACTTATTAAAAGTGAATTGAAGCTAAGGTTAAATTTCGAAACCCATACTGGTAGAGCCTTCAGAAGATTTCTGAATGCCTCCTATGAGCACTTCTCCTTTTTATTATGCAGATTAAAAGTGCATAAGTTACAATTTGCATGCCAAATCATTCTAAAAAAGACACACTGAGTAGTGAATTCTTGTTTGAGAAATTTGATCCTACTAATCCAAAAGGAAGCTTTTCCAGTGCTCTTGGTAGGATTTAGTTTGGATTTAAAAAATGTTCCTAAAACAATTGCTGCAATAAAGTCTGTTGTGCACAACAAAAATCCATTTGCAGAGACGGGCAGCACTGATAAATCCATCAGATAAGATGGCCTAAGATGATAATAAATTTACCATCTACCCTAACAAAGGAACACATGTGTACCTGGGTGCTTCAAACTTCAGTCTTTTACTATAATTTTCTGACGTATTATTTTAAGAAGTTGGTTTCTCACCTTTAAAATTGCAAGCTGTGACCTTTGTGGGAATATCAACATTTTTTGTTTAGCCCAAGTTGTTCTTAGAGCCATTATGATTTGGGATGTGGGTGTGTTTGAATTTTTACAAGGATTATTCATAGGTAAAGGTATGTGTGAATAAAGTAAAAGGCTATCTTGATCTTTTCTGAAGACTTTAAAAATTAAAGGTACATATTACTTTAAACATTTGCATGCAACACTTTCCTTGCTCATTTTGATCAGGAGGAGGAGTGAATTTACTAAACTACTAATAATGGGAGGGAAATTCTTAGGGAGGAAAATTAAGCAGGAGCATGTGCAAGTGTTGTGCTGCTCAATCTTTACATTTACATATAATAACTTCAAAACTTAAATGTGCCTCTTCCCCAGATACTTAGAGCTAAGGTGGCTCCTATCAATCTTTCATGTAATTGGGTTTTAGTAGTCTTGTGATACTTTCTTTAAATGCCAACCTTGGAATCAGGTTATTGGATGAGAATTGCAAAGTTCATTTAAAACATTAATGTTGTCATAGAAGGTACAATCAAACATCCATCTAACCCAGCATGCTTTTACTGGCTATAAGTTTCTGGTGAACTCATTTCTAATGGTTCTGATTGCAGAGAAAAGCTTGAAAATGACTTGAGTGTTTTCAGAAGCCATCAAAGCCAGAAGACAGTTAAAATAAACCTCCAAATTTTTACTCACCAAAATCCCCCAATTTTTCAGGCAGATGTTACTATTTTTTGTTTGTCAGAGATGTATCAGGAAGTAAATAAAATGCAATTTAAGAAGTGCTGCAAGGTAAAATCTGAAACTTATTTCCAACCCAGAATGTGGTATTTCAAACTAATTTTTCAAAAAGTTTATATTGGGGGGGGGAGAGGCACTGTTTAAAAACAAACAAAAACAAACCCAGCCACCCTTCTGCCCTTATCCCATGACCTGAACCAGTGCTGGTACTGCAGTTGCTGTTAGAGATAGCCCAGCAACTTGTTTTATCTCTGGGAGTTTTTATCCAGGGTAACCTGTTCATGCTGTGCCAGGAAAGGGAGGGGGGCATAACCAGGGACATGTTATGACGCTGTCTGTCTTTGGAGTGTGGTTTGGAGCACCTTTTACAGCTTTCTGGCAGTTTTGGAGAGAGCCTGCATCCTGTCTCCCTGCTTTTTATTCCTGCCCTCATGCAGCCACGTTTATTTGTGGCAGTGAATGTTTTGTAGGATCTTGGGTTAAAATCATCGTCCCTTCCTTGCTTTTTGAAGTTATTTTTAAATAGATCGCCACCATCAGACACAGTGTTCATCAAGCCTGGCAGAAGTACCTTCCCACCCTCGTGGCGCAGTATCAGAGCAAAGAGCGTCAGAGGTCAAGACGCTGCCATCTGATAGCCTGTTTGTGGATGTTGACCTAGTCTTGCCTTGCAGTGACTGTGTACTCTGTGACAACATGCCATGGAAATTGAGAAATAGCAGCAGCGATCCTAATTTCTCCAGTTGTTCCTGGTGCCTCTTGCTGTACATGACTTGTTTTTTCTTGGCCCCTCATTTATGCATGTGTCTAGTTTTAATTGCACTCAGCTAGTAGAAGGCTAGGAAAGATGAAGGTTGAGGAAAAAGGGGGAGCTAACTTTTTAGGGGGGAGAGCACAGAAATCCTGTGTATTTCAAAGGAGGGGCAACAGGAAATTCAGATATTTCTCTTAAATAGGGGGACACCTGCTCTTGAATATTCTTTGCAGTTTAAATAGAAAATGTTTAACTTCAGTAAGGCCATGTGTCATCCTTGTTCTTCTTTCCRCTGTGCCTTCCCAAAGCCTGAAAACAACTGTTTGGGAAGATACAGGTAATAACATTAGAGATTGCATCAGCTAGCTACTTTTAGGATTCCATTGCGTAAATAAAAACATATCTCAGTATACCAGTACTAAGATCAAAAAGAGTGAAATTACAAGTGATAAATGTTTGCAGACTACAAGTTAGGCATTGTTACACTTTTTTTTGTTTGTTTTTGTTTAATAAGGTTCTTTTTCTTCCTATCTTGGTAAATCTGTCCATTGTGGACTGGATCTGCTAGAAAGTAGTAGCAGTTTATTTAAAAAATGGCACAGATCAGAGGTTGTTGCTGTTGGAACTTAAACATGCAATCAACAGAGCATAATTAGGAAAGTAAGAAAAGTATGAAGCTGGAGCAGAATTAATCAGCTGCCCTGGGACAGTAGGAAATGCAGAGCTGCTTTTGAACAGGGGTCTGTAGGTTTTTATTTTGGTTCTGTTCTGACCTGCATTCTAAAAAAAAAAAAAAGTGAAGGCTCAGGAGACATCTTAAAGCCATAAAAACTTAATTGTTTGGCTGATTGCAACCAGTATAAAATAAGCATTTGTCATCTTGATTAGACCTTGCCTCTCAATACAAGTCTTTTAAGAATAAAAAGATACATTAGAAAACTTGTTACTTATTTTCTAGTACCTTGGGAGAAGTGGAAGGTATGTGACAAACTCTAGAAAATAAAATGCAAGGACTCTTGACACGAAAGACCAAAGGGCTTTTGCCTTGCACTGCATAAAAGGCTTCACATCTGATTACCTCCTTAAAAGCATCCTCTTGGGAGAAGCTGCAGCTTCATCTAGATATATATTTTTAACACTGCTTCAGACACAGATCTCATCATAATGAGATTGGACTCCTCTGACAATGTGAACTTTTAAAACTTCTGAATGGAAATGGAATTGAAAAGCTTTGCCCAGAAAATGGAATGTAATTTATTTACTGTGTAATGGGGGGAAAAATGACTATTTTCATGCTGAGTGGCTGTCATACAACTCTTGTGCTAGATGTCTTAAAATACTGCATCTGATGAGGAGCTTTGGGATGGCAGGAGTTAGGGGGATGCTGTGCTCTCCGAGGCGCGTGGGAGCTGAGGGTCACTGTATTTAGCTGCACAGCAGTTGGCAGAGGTCCTAGAGGCTGGTCCAGAAGTCTGTGATGGGGCCCCGATCCTGCCATGCGTGGGGTAAGCGAGCGCCGCGGCTCTGGGGACTCGGCTCCTGGATGCAATGGAGGAGCTGAGGGGAGGCACGCAGCCCGGCGCTGGCCCTGCAGCCGCTCTGCCCGTTTGAGCTGGTTGGACAGGGGCCTCGATCTTACCCCTTCTGTTGCTTCCTCTTGGTTGGTAACTCACTAACCCAGTTGTCCAAGTCACCTTGCAATCCACTGTCAGCAGAAAACAGACAAAAGCCTGGGAGCCGTGCTGACTTGTCTTTGGCACAAACTGCAGCTGCGAGCCTCCCCTCACCGTGCAGCGGGGAAGGCGAACCAGGCCCCAACCACCTCCAGAACTAATGCACTCGCCACCTAAAGCACTTCCATGTGAATGGAGCCTTAAAATGTTTTCTGTTTTAAAGACTCACGACTAAGGGTTAGTAGCATCACCTAGACTATTATAGGGAGTTATGGGCTGCTCAGAAGTGATAGTATGGGCCACAAAACATGGAAATGACTTGAGAAAACCATTTTATAAACTTGAACCAGGAAAATGACATTCAAATTCTCAAAGGGTTGTAATTCACCTCCGTGTAATTTGGGAAAGGATTTATTGTAACTTTTGTATATGTACAATTTTCTCCTTGAATTCTATCGTGTTCAGACTTGTGTTCATTTTTACTAGCAGAGAATATTTCTCCTTCTGGCTCTAGTTTAGGGCCAAGGTAAAATACATAAAGGTAAAATAAAAACTTTACATGGTTGTACACTAGTAGAGTAGAAATTTGGTAATACAATTTTTTTGTTTGCTGAGAAATTTATCTCAAAAAGAAAAAAGAATCAGTCTGTTTCACTGCAAGTAACTTTCCTCTTAATATTTTCCTGTGTTTTTCATCTGAAGAAGAGAATAGAAATAACAAGATGACTTGTATGAATATTTTCCCAAATTCAGCCAGATGTGCACCTAATTTCATAGTCTATTGAATTCAGTAGGACTAACCACATATTTGGATTTAAACATATGGCTAGAATACTGTGCTGAATCCTCATCCCTAAAGAAAGGAGGTGATGTGAATTAATGCAGTTTTTGTGACTATATCGATTTATGGCAACAGAGGTGACTGGCCTGCAGGTAAACTTAAATGTCTTATAAACCTACCAAACCTACAATTGTCTTAAAGATCATAACTAATAGAAAATTTAAAGTTGCTAAATTCATGGATGGATGTAGTACAAGTCTTTCAAAGTAGGATTTAAGTGGGCTGTATGTAGGCTATTTGTTGGATGAACTTGAATTTGATTAAAAGAACAAAACAAACAAAAAAACCCCTTGTGTCATCACTGACAGTATAAGAGTGAAATCACTGACTTCAGTATAGACAAGATATAAACCCAGTCTCCTTGGGGGCAACTCATGTTTGTTTTTTTCTGTCTTTATGTAATATCAGGAAAATTTTTATGAGCAAAATAACAATTKCTCCAAGTAAACTTACTGAATTGACATAGAAATTTCTATTTTATATGATATAGAATCTGTGAGAATACAGATTTCTGCTAAATTATTTGACATTTGAAGTTATTTGTGTTATTTTTGAAAATACTGTGGCCCATACTTCAGCTTGAATAGTCCATTGCAAGCTTTAAAACATGGTGTAGAAAGCATCCTGTTTTATTTTTTAGTCCCAGGGTAATGAGAATTATTTAATGCTTTCAAGTTACTTTGAGATTTTTTGGTGCTGCAGAAGGGCACAGTGTTATTTTGCAAGGTAATTGGTTTTAATTTCCATGTTGATTCTCATATGAATTTCAGACACTTAATTATAGCCTAAAGGTTTTCAAAGTCATTGACCTACAAATTCTTGATTAACACAAATTTCATCCTAAATAATACGTGTAAAGAGTTTTCTATAGAGAAGTTACCTTTACTGAATGCCTTGTGGAAAATTCTAACTTCTTTTGCAAACAAGATGTTAAGATGAAGTTTGGCTTCTGCTCCCTACCTGTGTGTCCTGTTCTGAAGACAGCAGGATTGGCTGGTTGATTTGGTCAGCAGCTCTTTGCATGGTGACTGTGTAGTTCAGGGCCTTTCAAAGATCAGGTCCCAGTGAGTTAAGTGCTGACAGGTGCAAGAGAAATTACTGCAGAACTGCTTCAGGGGAATGGATGCTCTTGCCCAAGAATGAGTATTGTAGGCAAGATCCTCCACRGGTGTGGAATCGGTTCAAGTGTGTGCGTCTGTGGCTGGGTCTCTGGTGAATTTGCCAGGGTGCTGTTCGGAGGGTCCGTACTTGCTGGGTTTAACTCCAGCAAGTTTTGTGATTTTTGATCTCATTTCGGCTTTTTCCATTAAAATAAAAAAATCCATTCTTTAAACCAGGCATTGTTTTCATTTTGTTGGCATGTACCAAGTTCCCAGCTGTGCTGGGCTGTTTCCAGCCCAAAGTGGCCTGCTTGAAGTATCGAGCTATCTCCCACGAGAGTATATATTTGGAAAACGTTCAGTTCCTGCAGCAGTRGAAGCCATGCAGGAGCCTATGTGGATTAGGGGGTGGTTAATGTGGAGGCTGGTGCACTGGGTCTGCCTGGGGACCATGCGCGCTCTGGGGCCTGCCTGAGGCAGCTGACAGCTTGGGAGCAGGATGCAGCAGATCCAATATTAGCCACACTGGTTGTGTCTCTGCGTTCATTTATCTCATATATCGTACAGTCCTGTCTGAGGATGGGTTGAGCAACTCTTTGGAGGTACCAGTCTCCTCTGACTGCCCAGGACTCCAGCTGACGAGCTGGACCTGGATGCTGATGCCAGGTGTGATGAATCCCTCCTCAAGAGCTGGAGAGAGGGGAGCAATTGCTAACAGCAGTAGCAGGGTGATAAATAATGCTCAGATAAGTGTTACTGTAATGGGATTCAGGGAGATTTGAGGCTTTCTGTGAGCATAGGTAACTGAAGAGAACCTTCTAAAAGAAGGATCATGTAACTGCCCTGTATTTCCTGCCTGGAGGGAGCATGCAATAGTTTAACGAACCACATGCACAACTCTGCATGTGATGGCAGCACCCCCGAGGAGCAGATCTCCATGTGTGCTGTCTCTAACTCGCAAGATCTGCTCCTGAGAGAGCTGCAGCRCTGTGGGGCTCCTCTAACAAACTCAGTGCTCTGATGTTAAATGCCAGGTGACTGCATGTGGCTGTTAAATATGATTACAGAACCCTCTTTTCAGTTGCCATTCATCTCCCATGTATTAAATAGTCCACCCTTTGGGTTAACTTGCTAGAAGTGAAAGAGGATTGAAATAAAATTTGCAAGGGAGATATCAAATTGATATTCTATATGTTCTTTTTATGCCTAATAGACTAGACCATGTTGAGATTACAGCTCCAAGTTCTGTGCCAGGTGACCGTGTGGACATTTTTATTATGGAATCAACGTTCTACTCAAAATCTAGTCACCCCACAGTTGGAATAGCAGGATTGTCTTATGGCTGAGCCACTGATTTAGGACAGAGGACACCTGGATATTTTTTGTGGCTGCTAAACTCTGAGCCTTGGTTTTCTACTGCCAAGGTGGGAATTGTCTCATCACCCTCCTTAGCAGGTGTGTGGTGGGTGTTTTTCTTAGAAAATTAAAGCCAGRGAGATTGACAGTCTGTCACATCAGTCTTGGTCATACTGCTGGACCATGTCTCACTGTATTCAGAAGTGAATGCTGTTGGGGACTACCCAAAAGATGTGAGTATGTATCACCAAGTGGCTTTCTTGTCTGCTGTGAGAATGGCATAGCTAAAGCACTCCAGAATGTTAAAGCTGCTCTCCTGGCATGATACTCTGATTATTTTTTCAGAAGAATTGCCTTATCAAATCACTCTTGTTTATAAAACTACTGAGTGCTGGCTGTAGAGTGGGGTACATTGCATTTAGAAGTGTTTTCTTGTTTTTTTTCCCCACTGTTTTTACATGCAAAGAAGATATGGACATGGTTAGTAAGTGGTAGAGATCACTGTTTCATATTCAAACTAGATGCTCCCCATTTTGGGATGTGAACTCTGTTTGAATTCATGCTGCAGCAGACACTGAGCTTGGAGCGGGGAGCCTGGGCTATGTCAGAGCAGGGATATTACCTGAAATTTCTCTCTGAGAGTACAGTCTGGGTGTGAAGGTGTTGTTCACAAATCTCTGACTAGTACAATTTCAGAAAAGTAGATATTTTGAAGGATTTTATACTGTTTTTATGAACATTTTGTATTCTCTCTCTAACTGCAGCTTGCATAAATGAGAACAACAATCGAAAGTTAATTGAAAATGCAGTCAAAACAGAGCTGAGGCTGGGGCTTGCTGAAGCATCTTATCAGCCCTCCTCTAAAATAAATGCCACTGAAATGAGCCTGCCAGGAACCTTCTTCCCTGGCTGGCCTGCCTGAGCCCATGCCCTCCTAGCCATTTGCRCGGTGCCCGTGTCTCTGCTCTCGCAGCCCAGCTGCAGGAGATGCTCCCCTTTGCTCAGCTCTGTTCAGCCCCTTGCTCCCTCCCAAGGCAGGCAAGCCAATAGTTAATGAGTTTGCAGTTGTTTTTTCTTCCCTTCTTGCCCCCGCTGTCAGTTTGGTAGCATAAGGCTTCTCTCGTAACTTCCTTTTTTTCTTTCTTTATTGGTATAGTTCTGGAAATGTTTCACTATTTCAATTTTTTCATCCTTCTCCTTTCTAATTGCTCTGTAAGCACTTCTGCTTGAACTTTGAGCAGTTGCTTTCCTCACTTAAATATCTTTCTCCTATTGYCTGTCCTATTCTTCTGATGAGTCCGTATGCATTTGCACTGACCTTTTATTTGCCTTTTGCTGCTTTTGGGTAGTGGCCAGCTTTTGTATGTTATAGGAGCAAAGACGTGCAAAATGCCTCTACCCTGTAGAGCAAGGCAGCTGAAGATGAGCTGGGGAAAGCAGCTGGGATTATTCTGCCTCAGGGTAAGATATGTCACTACTCCAAACGGGGACAGTGCGTGCGGTCCCTTCCTGCCACTGCAGTTGTCTACTAGGCTGGAGAAACGGTGCGGTGGCATACTTGTCTGTCACCCTCTGTGTCCCTGCCCTGAACGTATAGGGTTTCCACAACCCCACCGAAGAGCAGTTTGTGTAGCAGGACACGACTTCGGTGTGCCCTTTGGTAGCTGGAGCCAGAGCAGAGTTTGCTGCTGGCAGTGCTGGGTGATCTTGTGTAAGTGTTTGTGTCGGGAAACAGGAGGAAAGGCAGGATTGGCATGATGGGCTAACGGCACTGATCAACATGGGGCATGAAGTACTGGAAAGCATAAAGAGGAGGAAAGGCTTGCCGTGGTGCTTGTTGCCTTGGGGTCGGATCAATATATGACAGCAAAGCCAATGTAATAGAGTGGCGCTCCGGATGCTGTGAGCGGCCCTCCAGGCCYGCGTACCTGTCCGCCGTGGGTTGGCAGTGTCGCGTTGGCCGGGGCCTGGGTGTACCTGTGCCCTGCTGCCAGCCCGGCTCCCGCGGCTCCCTGGCAGTGGAGAGCAGCACCTGTGCCAGGGTCCCCATCCGGCCAGCCCTGCCCTTCCCAAGGGCTTTTCTCTGTGTTGTTGTGTTGAGGTGGGGGGAGATTTAGGCCCACTGTTTACATTGCTTGCAACCTCAGGTCTGCTCTTTCTGCTTTCCCATCCTAGTAATAGCTGTGCAACTTCACTGCAAATGTGGGATCAGGCTCTAAACTCAGCAAGATAAGTACAGGTCTGAGCAATTATCCACATGTGAAACACGTTCAGTATCGGTATCATCATTTATCTAAAACATAGGTATCTAACTTTGACTGCAGACATTGGAAGTACAATAATGCAATGAATAAAACATAGGTCAGAAAACAGTTTAAAAAGGAGTCAAATCGAGTAACAAGTGAAGTTATATAAAAAGGTGTGAAATGGTAAGATGTGTTCCCACTCCACTCTGCACAGACTACAAAGGATGTAGCAATAATGCATTGTTTAATTCCATTTTGTTGGAGAGCTGTGGCATAGTGATTAATCAATGAGGTGCTAAATGAATTTCCATTTCTGATTGTCTGCCACAGGGAAGCATTGCTGACTGCATGTGTGTTAGAGGAAGTATTGTTCAGTAGGGCTTAAATTCCTTTTTGTGTAAAGGTCCAACAGTTATTAACATACATTTTAATTAGGTACGGTTGAAAATTTTTCAGTCAAATTGTGTTCACTGATACTCTTCCTGTCCTAAAAAGTGTTTTGTGTTTCATGTGAAAATCCCCCTCCACTTTTTTTGTTTTATTAAAACTGCATGCTGCTGCAGGTGTTTTGATTCAGGATTGAGATATTTCCTATGGTGGAGCCTCACCAGAGCTGGTTCCCCATGCTCGATGGCACCAGAGGGCTCCAGGACGTGCTGACATGGCATGTGCTCAGCATCTACCTCGCGCCAGCACCCCGGTGCTAACCTGCACTGCTCCCCTCCGCTCGAAATGCAGGCGAAGGAGCAAGGCTCCGCGGTCACCCGGGCTGCTGGTGCGAGGGAAACACAGAGCACATCCCCCTCTGACACAAGGGGGTTTGCTGGCCCAGAAAGGTGTATTTTGCAACTTCTTTCATCAACATTAGGGAAGCTGGACTGGAGTCTTAAATTATTATGCAGCATGCATGTTCTGCTGAATTTTTAATGTCAAGTTTTTAATTCAAACTGTTAAAGTCTCTGCATAAGCAAAATGGAAAACAATACTTAGCTGCAACAATAATATCAATTATTAATAAGAGCAGTCCTCCTATTTGCTGCATCAAAGCCTTCTGCCTCTTTATAAATTAAGTCATTTGTTTTTCCACTTGGCCAAATGATACAATAACTTGTGACTATCTTCCAGAAGCACCAGGCAGCAAAATAGTACAACTGAGGGCTATAAGAACTTTCCTTTAATGTGCTTTAATTGCTTTAGAAGGTGATTTTTTTTTCTTTTTTTTTTCTGTTGGGACAAGGAAAAAAGGCAGTTAGATTTTAATGTTTTTTTGTGATCTCGCTCTGGGGCAGCCTGACTGTGGAGCCTGCTAGCAAGGTGGTTGTGACAGCTTGAGGCAAGTTCAGGTGGAGCAATGGCTGGCTTGGCACGGAGGGGCTTGCATGGCAGCAAGCCTCACGCAGCCGCGGCAAGGGCTCACCACAGCTCTCGCGCCACCCGAGCCCCTTGCATCGACGCCGTGTGTCCCTCTGCACGGAGGAGCTGCTCCAAAGGGCTTGGTGCAGGAGAGGGGAAGTGCTGCAGGAGACACCGCTCCCATGCGGAAGTGCTTGACTGATGCCTCCTCTTCATACAGCAGAGCCTCCTGCATGGAGAGCTCCCATAAAGCTTAACCTGGGGGACTGAGCCTCAGCTTTCCGCTCCTGCCATATGCGAGTGAGCTCCTCCTGGTCTCAAGGCACTCTGTCAGGATCGTGGGGTTTATCCTTAGTGGTCTGGGTTCTCAGCTGGAGTAAAATGGTGTAGCTTCACTGAATCGTAGTGCTGGAGGTCTGGCCAGATGAATGTACAGACAGATCAAGGCATTTCTACACGTGCCTCCTAGCAGCAAAATAATATTATATTAGAAACCCAGCTAGTGGCCTGAGAGAAAGATGACCTTCACAGTTTTCCTCCAGATTTTAGAAGTCACAGTGGAATTCAATTACAAATAACACAATTTATCAGAATATCCTTTTCTCTCTTTCAAATCTCCATTTTGTACAGTTTTCTTCAGAATACTGTTGACAATGTCTCAGTCACAACTGTTCCAGATAATATTCCCTGTAGTCATGAAATACGTTCAAAGAATATCAGGGTTTTTTCTTCTATTGATGCTTAATGCAACAGTAAAATATGTATCCCTTCAGAAAAATAAAAGAACAAGAAAAAAAACACAAGAAAGATATGTTTTGAATTTGCATAAGAAAAGACATTTATTGTTCATCTTTATTAAACAGTTTTCAGTATATGAGACGGTAACAGAATGGTAAATTTCTCAAGATACAAACTAAAGGAAGCATTTCTGAAATGAGATGTCAGAGATGGAATTTACTTCTTGAAATAAGGCACACCAAGAACCTGAGTACAAATCCACTGCATGTTATTACCAGATTCTGCTTAGTTTCCTAGTTCCTAATGTGTTGTATCTATTAGTTTAAATGTAATGAAGACATTGGAGGAGATTTTTTTTAACTAAGTTTTGTTAACAGAGTAAGTGTGTTTTACTGCACTACTGAAGCTTTCTGACTAAAAAGTTGAAAGCACTGGGTCATGGAAGTTCGAATAAACATCCTTCATTTTGACAGAAAGGGAGGCTACCAGAGCATTTGTGGATTTTTTTGGGGTTTCCTTCAATGCTAAAGTATCTGAAGCCCATTCCAGGAAGGAGTCGGCTCATTTGTCTATGCCTCGCCTGTACAATGGAAGCAATACTGATGGTCTCTATTAGGTACTTCAGGCTGAGCAATGCAGATTACAGAGTAAGGACCAGTATTGCTGTCCTCCTCCTGCAGCTGGTGAACGAGCGCATGTGGTGACTTGTTCAGAATCACAGGGGTAGCTTCAGGGAGGGCAAAAGTGGACTCAGACGCCAAAGTCTGGTGTCCTCACTTCAAGGCACCTCCTTCTGCACCAGTTGTTAATTCAACCTCCGCTGACCTACCTGAGGTTGGATGAAATTCAAGCCTGTGTGCTGCCTTCTGACTGTGAGTTAAGGGGACAGGGAATGACTTGGGAGGATTGCATCAAAACATAGACCATTTCTATTCTGTTCTGCAAGGCTGGTTTCAGCTGAGCTGGATAATAATGGGATTTGTGTTGCAGTTAGGTTTTAAGTTCTTCCAGTGGTTACCTCACCCAGAGGTGGTTGGAACATCAAGCCAGTACAAGGCAGCATTGCATGTTTAGATTTTGTTATGGGTCTGACTCGGCTAGTTGCATTTGCTACCTTCTCAGCTAACCCCCCAAACAAATAAAAAAGCAGACCAAGGTTGAAGATGCCATGCTTTGGTTCTGCTTCATAGGCAGAATGATCTCTGCGAAAAGAACACAGTTTTGGAAGATGTAAATGAGTGGCTGGATGATATCGATGGTAAATTAGAGCTTTACTTAGGGTTTTGAAGATTTATTAGGTGAAAGCTTTATGACAGGATCATGTGGTTTTTTTTTTCTAGTGGAGTTAATGTACCTTAGTGCCATATATTTGCATTGCTTACCTTGCTGTGAAGACCTTAAAGAAGAAAACAAAGTTCAGCATAAGAGTGAAATCAGTCAGTCATTATCTCACTATAGTGGAAGTGAGGTCACTTAACAGCCTTGCAAGACTTTTCTTGATCTCAGTAGCCAACAGATCTATTCTCTGTTGAGACACATTAACCTAGCTGTTAAAATTATCATCATTCTCATCCTTTATGCAACTTTTTTTTCTTTTTTTCTCTGAAGTAGCTAAAACCTCTATTATAGGGAGGAATAGCTGACAGCCAGGTTCTTGCCTGTATTTAGGGGAAACTGGTGCAAATGTGTCAGAACTAGTGCAGATCTTGCTTCTGCTGGACACCACTTGTGCAAGGAAGCCCTGCTTTTTTTTTTTTAATAGCTATGTTTCAGGAGGAGCCATTATAGTCTGAAAGCATATTTATTTAAAGGGGGAACATCCAGGAACCTAGACCATGCCTTCAGGAGATTTCTGGTAAGAGAAAACAGCTTATGTAGTGGGAGGGCTAAAGCTTGGATATTGCACTGACTAGCCTTACTCTTTTTTTTATAATTAATACTGAATACCCAGCACAGCCAGCTTAGACAGCATGAAGGAGGTGAAACAATTTTTCARTGACCCCAAGAGGCCTCTTCCAAGAAGAGCCCAGCTTGCATAGTTTGCCCTTACCTGCCCTGGAAACCTATCAGCTCTAGAAAACAGGAGTCAGAAGCTGTCTCATTTCAGTGCTTGTGCTGTACCAGAACTGGCACAGAGATGAATTTGCATAGAAATGTCAGAGACAAAGAATGGAAAAAATATCATCAACGCCAGGAGGAGGGAGGGAGAAGTGATAGTTAAAGGGGACTTGATAAATCTGGGATCGTCTTGGGAATTAAACTGTACAGATGTAGGGTATTTCAGGCAGCCTCAAAATTAAAATGCTTCTTTTCAGCATTGTACAAAAGCACACAGGTTGTGTTTTGTCTTGAGAACTGTCAGCAGCTTATCTTGAGGAAAGCAAGCCAGCAAATTTCTTCCCTACCTGTCAGCCTCCTCGCATGTAGCAAAACTGTACATCTTTCCTGCAAAAATGTCTGCTAGCAGTTTCAGCCAGCAAACCTAGTTTGGTCTTTTCTCTCTTTGGAATTGTTTGTATAGCTAGGTGCTAAACACTGGGCTCCCCAAAGTCAGGAAGGGCCTGATAATTCCTGCCTGCTGTTATGAGGAAGGGAGACGGGATCATTTCTGACAGCAGCATGGTGCAGTGACCTTAATGGAGATGAACGAAGAGCTGACCCTCCTGGGAGAGCAGAGGAGTCGGAGGCAGTCCGGGTGATGGGCTGCGGCTGCGTGGGGTGCGAAGGCTGGCACTGTTCCTCTGAAGGAAAAGCTGTGACATCTCCAATGGCTGTGTGCAGTTGGGATCCAGATGCCGTGCCTGTGAGGAGCGGTGGCGATGCTGTTTGTCCTTCCCACGGCGCTGCTCCATGTTGCTCTGCTGCTGACTCACCCTCCCTCCGCTGCGGCCGAGACTGCATGGGCTGAGCTAGCGATGTGGAAAGCTCATCTGCCCTGATGGGCTTCATTTCTCCAAAAACCAGATGCAACTGGGCCTCAGCCAAAGACCCCAGCAGCTAAAGAGTGGTGCCTTGGACCCCCCAAAGGCGCAAGTGCTGCGTGGGCAGCTGTGTGTGGCGTCAGAGCTGGCGCGCTCCTGTTGCGTTAGACAAGTGCTCCTGAGTTGCGGTGTGCCCTTCGAGGTGACAGCTGCTCCTCCTGTTGTTGGCTGCTGCTGGGTGCTCTGCCTGGCACCTGCAATGGATCAGACTGGTCTTGAGCCAACACTGGTTGCTAAAGTTGTTTGGCAAACTGAACCATCGAATTAGTTCTTACTGAATTACTATGCAATGTGATCCTTGCATTGGGGGAAAGAAAGTCCTTTGAAATTTGACAATTGAAGTTGTCCTTTTTGCTATTTGTGTCAGAAAATAATTCTTTCCCTGAACAGCAGGGCTTAGACAATGACAGTTTTACAACAAAAGACTTCTGTTTTTCCCCTCCCCCTAAAATTTTATTTTTATAACATTCAGATACATTTTCACTTCTCCCTAACTGATTTTCTGGGATTCTTTGCAACAAAAAACATGTTTTTCTGGAAATGTGCTTACTCTGCGTAAAACTCATTAGACAAGAACGTGTCTGACAGCACTGTGTGTGCACCATCTTCTGATATTAGTGACTCTGCGACAGGCTTAAGGAGAGTGTAGCTAGCTGAACCGCTGTCCTCTGGCGCTGCCATCCAGAGACGCTGCTTTGAACCCACGGGTAACCGAGCCAAAGCACCAGGCAGGAAGGCTTGGCTGACCTTTTAATATGGTATCAATGAATGAGGAAGATGAGCTGATTGAGGAGAAAATCTGATATCTCTAGGTTTGTCTTGTTCTTGTGTAGTGTATCCGAACCTCAGTGCAGGGGAAGTGTCTCAGTTGGGAGTGCCCTAGCAAAGGACTTGGGGGAGATGCGACAGTCACGCAGCAGCCGGGTTGCACTGTAACCCAGCACACTTCTCTGCCACCAATAGACTTGCTTTTTCAGGAGTTTGTCCAGATTTCTGCTAGTGCAGGCTGCTGGCTGTTGTGATGTTACTGAGGCAGCTGAAAAGCGTCCTCCCGTTCTTCCCGTGCAGTGACGGGGTTGCCCTGCTCATGCACGGGTTATGACGGAGCTCTGTGGTGGCTCCCCGGCAGCTCCTCTTGCATCCTGCCCTGAGGCACGCTACGTACAGCTTGACATTTGCCCTGGCCAGAAGGCACAGTGAATCATAACCTATTTTTGTTCATTGAATCGCTGTTAATCTCCCCAACAGTAATCTGCATTTACTTGCTGCTCTGGAGCACAGCATGCGCCTGCGATGACTCCAGGGCTGCTCTGGAGCTCAGGGCTTGACTCCTGATGAAGAAAGCAATGACTTTTTGGGGTTGAAGCAGGGGTGGCTGCTCCTGCGATAGGTGTGCCTGGGTCCTGGCATGATGCACCAAGTGGAGCAGCAGGACCAGCTGTGGTAGGAGGCTGCAGACAGGTGAACAGAGAGCAGAGAAACAGCACCACTCCTGGTAAATCCAGCTCCCCCTGTTAACAGCCTGCAGATCAGGGATGTGGGCCTCCAGTGGCTGCAGCACGGCGTTAGGCCGGGAGGATGTGAACTGGTATCTCTTAGCAACCCTGCATTTGGAAATGGTGGACTGAGGCCGTGGAAGTAAAACAGAGCTGTGAAACTTCTATGCTTTGGCTCCTTTGGGTGCTTCCAGGTTGAGGCATTCTTGGTGTTCTGCACTACTTTTAATTGAAAAATACTGCTAATTTAATCATTTTCAGAGCTCTCTCTGGAGAGAAGGGGGCAGGGGAAAACCTGTAAGAAGTCTGAACTGATTACAAAAAGATCAGCCCTCTGTCACAAATGCAATACATGGAAATGCTCTTGGCAGTGTTTTCCCTCCCTTTCCTGGGAATAAGCAGCTGATAGGTGTACTGAGAATTGGATTTTGCATGCCAATGAGAGTTTTTGAGATGAGACATGCTGGAGTCAGGTCTGCAGTTGCTGTAGATAAGGGTAGCTATACTGATTAGCTGCAATGGGGGTTTTAATCCAAAGTTGGGTTTGGGGCTCTGAAGAGTGCTTTTGTTGATCAGAGACAGCTAGAGCCAAAGCATCTCCTTTCTAAAAGGTCATGGTGTGGCACAGACTTAAGATTCCAGTCTGGAACAGCCTCTCTTCCCAGAAGGGTGTTTATTTCTGCTTTTGTGCACTAATGGCCTGCTTTGAAGAAGTGTTGGCCTTTAACTGCCCCTGCGCAGACTTCGCTGGAGAGAGCAGATGCACAGAAATGCCTCCTGCTGCTTCTAGGCATGCGTGGACTATCTCTTCTTGCTGAAGTCAGTGGAAAGGCTGGAGCGGGGTCCCAGTCCTTCTTGTCCTCTAAGTGGATTTCTAACTCTATGGTTTTTATAGGACCTGATGATAACGTTATGTGTTCTTGCCACACCAAAATGAATGTGGGAGATGCTCGTTTCCATCTGAAAATTCTTTGGCAGTCCTCAGGTGAGAGACATGGCTGAGGCTGACTTAGGGGTAGCGGTTGACTGCAGTATGGAAGAGATTTGTTTCAAACTTCATTATAAGAATGTGTACAAACAAGCCAGCACCACAGGTCCTCTTATCCTTGGAGGGATCAAGAGACCCTCTGGCTCAGTGAAGGCTATGTGGCCACCTCTCAGCTGTGGGCATAATTCAATTATTGCTATCGGATGGTATCCTCAGCTGAAATTTGTAGGTGATTTAATTCTGGAAGCATGTGGTTCCCTTCTCTGGCATGTCAGCTGGGATTGCAACCCTTCTGCAAGTGCAGCTGGCCTAATCTGCTATAGCCCACTCATATGGCCAGTCATTTATTAACCCCCCTGCCCCAATACCCAAATCTAGAAACATTTTAATACCTTTTTTGCAGAGTAACTGGGTAATTAGGAACAGTACAGTGGAGAGTCTTATAAAGTGATTTCTACAGAACTAATCTTAGATTATATCAGCATAAGTAAGAAAACGATCTGACCTGGCCTATTTTCTGCTACCCCTTTTTCTTGCTTGCTCCTGAAAGAATTGTGAGGGCCACTAGTACCCGCAAGCGCAGCGGGAGGTGGGATGTGTAGTGCACTGTTCCCTGGATAAAATGCTTCGGGTGGGAGCCACGTGGGAGGCGCTGCTCCAGGCATCACAGCAGCCAGCCCTAGTGCAGCATTGCTGGCTGCCAAATCTCCAGCTACTTCAATACTTGGTTTTCTGGAATGATCTTGAGGAGAAGAGATGACAGCATGCCTAGATACTGCCCATTTTGGTAGCTGTTCTGTTAATTGGCAGAGCTTTGTTTTCCGCTTCCTGTAAGGGACTTTAAAGGAAGCAGGTCAGGCATCCCACCTGAATAGCTGGGGTCACCTGCGTTCGGACTGAGACCTCCGCTGCGCATCCTGACAGCGGCTCAGGCCTGATCCAAAGCCTTAAATAGGGATTGCATGTTCTGTAGGAGTTGCTCACTATTTGGGGGGTGAACTCCAGCCTGAAGATTTAATGTGAATGGCCACCCTTTCATGTAGTGAACAGACTTTTCCTACAGTGTTGCTCTTTGATGCCCCTGTTTTTCTTTTTTGTATGTTTTTAAGGCCTCTTTCTAGTTTATAGTCAGGAAAATCACAGGCCAACACCTCAACCGATGCAAATCAGTGTAGCTTTCCTGAAATCAGCAGAGCTGCTTATTTACCCCTGCTGGGCACCTGGTGCCCCAGACAGACAATCCTTTTTATTTCATATACCCTGAAGCATTTACAAACTTCAGAATTGATGGCCCTTTTGTGCTACCTTTCTGTTACAGCCTGACTTTTGTGTTCAGCTTTTCAGCTGTAAATATTTCCAGTGTTGTGATTTTTTTTATTTTTATTTTTAGCATAGGGGTCTGCTGGAGAGATGCAAATAATACAAATGACCCATCTGGAAATATTTGTCTTATTTCTACAATATCATTCTGGATCTGTTTTTTCAGTAAATCTCATTTTCCACTTTAATAGTGGGATTATTGCAGACTGATTGATTATTTCAGATACACATAAACATAGGAATGATAAGCATTGTGCTAGAAGATATCCATTTCCCTCCAGAATATTTTGTAGTATTAAAAAGGGTCAAAAACTCTTCTAGTGTCTTGCTTGGCCATAGTTTGTAATGATAAGAATGTGTCTGAAGCACTCTTTTTTGATTAGAACACAATCGAGACTATTCCATCTAATACTGACAATGTTTTAAGGTCAATACAGATTTGTTCTATATTGGGAGAAAATTTTTGCATCAATTCTTGTCTAATCTATCAGTGATATGTGTAGGGCATCTATCAGGCTGTAATTACTGTGTGATCCCAAACTCTTCAAAGTCAGGGGAGAAATGACACAACTTCAGTGGGTGTTTTGATCAGCTTTTCACATTATAGAGGTAGATTTCCTGTTGAATGTTTGTTACAAAAGAAATAAAGGGAGGATCAAGGCAGATCTAAAAGTGTCTTTTAGTGATTTTTTTATTAACAAATGATTTGTCTTTTTTTGGGAAGTTTGAGATTTTTAGTGTTTAAAAACCATAAAAAAAAAATTGTGTAGGCAGTCGTTGATTAAATCATACAATGCTCTTCTATGGTTGTTAAACTGTCCTACAGAAACAAAAGCAGAACTGAAGTTAAGGCAAAACTACCATTAACAGTAGTGCTATGATTATACCTGAAATGTCAAACCTGAGATTGCAGGGAGCAATACTGCAGTGGCATGATTTGAATGGGAATCACTTGCACAGTAAATAAGAATAGAGACAGCAATAGAAGCCTACATCTGAATTCCTGCTTTTGTTCTTAATCTTACAAACACACTGGTTCTCTGTTATCATTGCCTGCTATTGTACTGCTGCAACAGTAAGATGAGCTGGATATAGAATCACTGCAGAAAGCAGAGACAAAAATATCTCGTTTTTATCTGTGACAGGCAATGAGTTTGTGGGATCTCTTTTGGAATTTGTATATAATACATATTAAAAAATAGAACAGAATCTAGATTAAGAAAAATAGCTATTCTCAACAATATTTCCAGGCATACAAATACACATACAGATATAAACCAAGAGTTCAGTGACAGCTTGCTTTATGAAACAGGCAGGACATTAATTATTTAGGATTCTCTTTTTTAACGTTTTTCTGCCTCATTCATATGCAGTCCATCTCTACAGAAAAAAAGGTTTGGCTGGATCCTCTCTCCTGCTATGCCAGCTTTCTCCAGTTAAGGATTTGGCTTCGGTGGTTGTGGGGAAAGAACACAAACAGCCACTTCACCCCAGAAACTCTTCGAAAATGTCAGAGTTGCTTAGCACTTAGCTGAGCCTGTGGGGAGGGAGGAGATGTCAGCAGACACAATTAATACACAGCAGTATGGTGAAAATCCACTGCCTGTTTTGGGGTGTGTGTATATATGTAATGGGACAGCATCTGGGTAATAGGTCTGTGGGATGATGTAACCTCTTCTAGGCCCTTGAAATAAGGGACACTGAAATTGAGAAAGCCTAAAGCAGGCATCAGGGATGATGGTGAAAGGGCCAGAGGGTGTGAAAGGAACTGATGAGACAGGACAAATGTGGCTTGTCAGATAAGAGATTTGAAGGCAGCCTGCAAAACACATGAGGGAAGACAACAAATAACTGAGTAAATACATCCAGGGAAGCATTATTCAGCACAGCTAAGAGGATAAGAACACTGGTGTGAAATGGGAAAGAAGAAAAGATTTCAGTTTGATATTAAGAAATTCCTAGCTGTGAGGTCAGCAGGGCAATCAAATAATTTACCCAGACAAATCATGATTACAAGTACAGCTTAAGGAAAAACAAGATGTAAAGCTGGAAGGACTCAGGTGGAGGAGCTCAGGCTGTGGTGGAGCAGACAACCTGGGAGTTGCTTCCCAGGGCTGCAGTTGTGAATGAAAATCCCTCGCTGAACCGGGGCTTGGATGTGCAGCATGAATGAGGACTGCATCTGGGAACACACCGCCTGGCAGCAGTGGCAGAGGGTGGTGAACAAACATGGGGAAGAAGTTGGCTGTTACGAAGGAGGCATGCAGCGGGCCCCTGGTCCCAGGAGGCTGCAGAACTGCTGCCAGCAGCCCTGCTAGCGCCAGCCCGTGCTCTGCTGCCCACCAGCTGCATGGTTTTGGCCAGGTTCCCTCAGTCTCTGCTCTGTTTTCTCCTTCTTTCTGAATTAGCAGTCTTTTGTATTTAGATCTGTAAAGCCTTCATGCCTTCAGGCTAGGACTGGCTGGGAGATGCAATTTTCCTTTTGCAATAACTTTCAAAGAGTCAATTCATTTTTAATTACATGCCAGGATATAGTGAGACTTCTCAGTATTCTTTCTGATTTATTGAAAAAGACAAAGCGTGTCATAACAAAAACCCCAAAAGACAAAAAATAGTAAAAGCAAGGTGGTGGTGGCAGCTGGGCACCAACCTTGCAGGTGGAGCTCTGGGTTTGAGCCTGTGCTTTGAATCAACAAAGCTGAAACCTGCCCAGTGCAGAACAGGAAGGTCTGGCTGCGCATGGCAGCCTTATGCAATTTGGGGATGGCTTTCTGCGCCTTTTGCCTGGTTTGAAAGGAATTATTCAAAGTAAATGAAAATGTTACTGAAATTGGTAAATTTTCTCATTAGATGAATTGATATTTTCCAGTGGACAGAAGTTTTCATCAGGAAAAATTTTCAGTCCCTCACATAACCATATTCCAGTCTTTATAGATTGCTGCTATAGATACAAAGATGTTCGTAAGAAAGGACTTAGATGGGGAGTGCGCAGGTACTGGCAAAAAACACTCCAAAAGTTCTTAGTTCTAATAAATTTTTGATACAATTATTGTGCTTCCTGCTTACCCAGGGAACTTGGAGTTTTTATCTGCAGCACTTGTTCTCTTGAAAATTCTTTCTAAGTTAGCAAGAAAACCTCTGAGACTAATTTTCCAGAGGCTCATTTCACTGGGCACAAGCTACTGGGCAAATTATTGCTGGTACCCTGCCAGGCAGTTTAAGTCTAAATTGGTGTTTCCAATATGTCAGAATATAGATGTCATTCACTTAGGAAGTGCACAATAGTTAAGTATAAAAATCAGTATACTGGCATATGTAAGAAATAAATACATATAGGACAGCACTTGGGCAGATTCTAGTTCTGTAAAGCTATTAAGAATATTCTTTGCATTTATTTTCTAAGGGACAGTTCAGCCAATTGTTTAAAAAGATGCATAACTGCACTTGGAACCCAGTTCATTCATTTTGAATTTTCTCTCTGAAGGCCACACTATACCTGTGTCAGGAATAGCATAAGAAGTCATTCCTGCTTTATATTGTGGATAATAAATTGCATTCTTAAGTAGTATTTTTGTGGCCTACTAAACAGTGCTAGGTGGAGGACCTTCTTGGTAGAAATGTCTCATGACAAGTTTGCATCTCTCCCATGATGGCAGGTTTTAGAAAGTCTTACCAAACCTCTAGATGCTATGCAGCCTTTGCTCATCTTTTCTCTGCTTTTTAACAAGCAGTCTTCTCTCTGCCCAGGGTGAGTAGTCTTTTTTAAAATTTACAGCACTGATTCAAGAGCCTGGCACAGCAAAACATTTAAGTACATCCTCTCATTCGTCTGTAATCAGGAAAATCCCTTAAGCACTTATTCAGTTGCATTCCTGATGAGCAGTGATTTCCTGAGCAGGGGTCAAAATGCCGGAGTTCCTCTACTGGTCTCTCTTAGGGGTTACCTCTAATTTTCACTCCAGTCTTGATGCCTGGGTAAAGTATTCTGTTGACTTCACATTACATAAATCAAATTTGAATCTCCCCTTCTTTAGTTTCCTGTTGTCATTCCTCGTCTTAAATGCCTGATACTATTTTGCTCAGGAGTGGGCTTGTAATAGTGTATGAGGCTGATATTTCTGTTCATTCACAAGACAGATTCATAGTGACTAAAGGGAAGTCAAGTGACACTGATGTTGGTTGACAATTTCTCCCCCCCTTTTTTTGTTCCTAAGTGGTAATCTCAATAAGCCTTTAAAGCTGCTGAATTAAGAATGATGCAAAATGCGTCAGCCTAGTGTTTTATTAAAACTGTTTTGCTAAAAGCTAGTCATTGTCAAGTTGCAAATGTCAAATGCATCTTCTTCGAAAGTTGGATGAAATATAAATATGGGCAACTCATAAACCTTCCAGGATGTGAGGGGCTGTGGAGAGTCTCACCAGCCTGACAGCTCCAGTGTGCAAGGCCGTACGATGGGGACTGCTGGTCTCGAAGGCACCAGAACGGCACAGGCGGGCTGCCTTGCCCGGTTTTACCAACTCTGAGACTGCCTGTAAGTGGGCTGCGGGTGGGAGGTAAAGGTGCTTTCATGTTCGCTTTCTCCATCCATTTAGACTCTCCAGAAGGTACCTGTCACAATAATTAACACCTTGGTTATCAGCCCTCTTAATTTGTGGCTACTTCCCCCTACAATCTTACAGAAGTTGCTTGCTTGGAAAATTGATATTGGCTTGTGATATATTCTGCTTGATTTTTAGCTAGTGGCTCAACTGTTGTGTATCAGAAGTGCTAATTGGGCTGGCTAATTTTGCTCCTCAGTTTCATTATCTCCTATCAGTTATGTTGTCTGTTTCTGACTAAATTTTCTTTTATCTGCTTCCTTTCTCCTGTTCCCTGATAGCACGTTTTTTCTTGACTCCTTTTAACAGCTTGATTTGAGCATTTAATGATCCTTCATAGAAGATCCTTGATACTCAGATATTTCTGTATTTGTACTATTTGCATGAACATGCTCACTTGTGAACGAGCTGGATCCTAATTTGGGCCAAAGCCAGGGACAGGAGAAAATCAGACCTTCATCTTTTTTTCTTTGCCAAGCACAAGTGGACATATTACATTAAGGTTATCCTTCCCTTACTGTTTTCTGCCTGTTCTCTTTCTGTGAGCTCTGTGATCTCTGAAATCAGCTGTGAGATATCCTTCAAACAGGTTCCAGTTCTTTCTTCAATTACTTTTTCAGGAGCATAATTACCTATTTGAGTATTTTTAGAATATCTGTGTCTGTAAAATTAATGATACAGCTGAACCCAAAGTTGCAAGAAATGTTTTCTGTGCATCTTTCTTTTATACCCTGAAATACCCACTGAAAGCAATGGATTGCAGCAATACTAATTTTACACATAGAAGGTGGCAATCCAAATCAAGACACTCAGCAACGTGAGAGAGACAGGAGGATTATTTGTTCGTGTAGTCGCATTGTGTGTGTCTTCGCTCCTCTAGAAGGGCGTGAATGGATCCTGAGGCCCCTCTCCAGTGCTTGGCCGCGCGGTCTGTTTGGCGTGAGGAGGCTCTTGCTGCCTGGGAGCAGCTCGGGGATGGTGGCTGCGGATTTATTCGCGTTCGTGAACGAATGTGCGATGGATGCCTGTCACRCTGCTGGGTGAACTACCCGCAGGGTGCCGATGCTTGCGCGTTAGCGGGGTGGCACGAACTGAATGGCTTGGGAGAGCAGCGAGGAGGGCTGGGAGCAAAACAACCTCTGGCATTTCCAGTCCCTGCAGCTGCTGTGTGCAGTCATTCCTGCCGCAGTTGCCCTTGTCCTTCCTCCCCGTGTAGGTTTGTCACCTATTCTGGTGGCATCCCACTAAAATGGTGCCCAATGCTTCCCAACTACCTCACGAAAGCAGGTCTTTTCCCTGAAGGTTGCCTTCAACAGGGTAGAAAAGCCCTGCTATCTGATATCTGAGGACCAGAGAAATGCGCAGCTCTTTGCTTTATGAGCCTTTCTAATGGAAGTAGAATTGGTCAGGATGTTATGTCAAGACACTTTTTTTTTCCATGCAGATGTGTTTATTGGTTAGTGTTTGTGTGGGAAGTGTCTGTRTTCATTTTTAAAATAAGCCAAACAAACAATATGGAATTTTTTTCTCTTCTGAGCTGACGAGCTTCTAACACGTCGCAAGATGACACAGATATAAATGAGGCAAAAACTGTGGACAATATTGGCAAATTCAGTGCCATATTTGGTTCAAGGGAAAAGAAGGCCACCATCTCTACATTGTCAGGTCTTTTGAGCAGGAAAGAACTCTCACAGTGTGTTTTTACAGAGACTGGCTATATGGTGACTCCAGTTTCAGCTGAAGCCATATACTAATCTAATACAAAGGATAAATAATTGTAGATTTTTTTTTCCTGTAAATGAAATTGATGCATATGATTGCTGAACACTTGACAGGTTGCCTTTCACATTTATTTTATTTTTGAAAGCAAAATGAAGGTCTTTTGACAGTAGCAATTTCATAGGGATTGCATGTCTAATGATATGCATCAATTCTGGAGGAGGTCATACAACTATTAAGAGGTTACTTTCAAGTTACAGCTTTGTTCCAGGAGGAGACCTCTATTTAGGAAGTCACTTAGTGCGTGCAGTGAAGGCACAAGATTAATCTATGAACTTGAGGTTAATCAGGTACTTATATCTGGACCACCATTAAAAGAATAACTTCTACTGGAGAGGCAGATGTGCAGAGAGAAAAGGTGGCTGATGGACTAGATGCTAAAAAGAGCAAACACATAGCAAAAGCAAGCTAAAAGTTTCATCTGCAAGCTTCTGTGAGTGAGCCACCATCCAAGGGGACCAGTAAGCATCCATTACTCAGAAAACACACAGCTTTTAAGTGAAAAGCAGCAAAACTGGTAATTGTCTGTGGCTTCTGGTGTCTGTAACTGGCTAAATGTACCTGTGTACTTCTGGGCCTTCTGCATGCTTCTTCTGGGCCTTAGTGTCTCCTTTATGGAGCAGACATCCCTGCTCGGGCAGGGTGAATCTGTTGGGGGAGACACAGCCGTAAGGGTGAGGTGATCCAAACTGGGGTCCCCAGAAAGGCAGAGCTGACTCCCCAGTAGAGCTGGGATGACCCAATCCTTAAATAATTGATATGGCCAACAAGGTCACATTCCACCAGGTAAGGGCTCTACCATTCACTGGGCACATGTGTGTTTTCGCATCCTAACGCTATGTTGTCCAGCCTACTTCTCAGTGTGCATCCAGAGTTGGACGGGAGATTGGATTTGTTTTAAAGTGATTCCTATTTTTAAGTTAATCAGAAACTATTTGTGAAATTAAATTGAATTTTAAGAGAATTTACAAATATGTTTCAGTTTAAAATTGTTAACTTCATGTTCAAATGTTTAACTTCTGTTTTGGATCGAAAGCAAATTTTCTTTGCTCCAACAGAGAATCAGGATGCTTACAGGTGATGACAGTCCAGAATTGTCTTTTAATTCTTTTCTCAGTTTGAATATGTATTGAAAATTTGATTGTTTGTATGCACGGGTCTAGGGGAAGGGCACTGAAAATGCTTGCTCTTTGCTTTCCCCTACCCCAGCAGGGCACGTTCACGCAGGAAGCTGTCAGGAGAGAGGCAGGCCACCTGAGCAACGTGAGTTGTGGAGATGCTTCCTGGGGATGTTAGTTGTAGGCCAAGTAGGAGAAGAGCCGCTGGTGGCTGTGCTTAACAGGTGGAGTTACTGATGCAAAAKGCAGAGCTCGCTGCCATGGCTCTCCCATCCCTGAGGGGGTCCACTCCTGAGCACGCTGGGAACAGGAGCAGTTTCTCATCTCCAGTGAGAGGCTTGTGTGGACGAAAGGGACCTCTTTTACGTTGTAAGTACTCTTCATTTAATAGTAATGTTAATGAAGATAATGTTTTTGCAGTGTCCTGAACCGAATCATTGCAGAGAATTCATCTACCAGAGGCACATTTTTCATCTCGCAACTCATTATCGTTCATTACTCTTCAGGAATATAGGTCAATGGGCATATTTTCTCTCCAAACAGCATCTAAATTAATTTCCTATATTCCATTTGGATGCAGTAGGATAATAATTCTGTAGCAATAAAGGTTTCCTTCGAGACTGAACATAATGCATAAAGAAACTAACTGTTTTTAAATTTCTTTTAACCTTTGTTTTTAAACAGTATCTCTGTTTGGTCATAGTATGACCATTGATTTGCTGAAGTTTACAACATGGCAATTCACAGATACACACTTGCTTTCATCTTGCCAGTACTTCCATTCAATAAAAGCAACTTTGTCATGTTTAATTGACTATGATGTCAATATTTAGAAGTAGTCATCTTATGCATTTGCTGTGAATAAGTAGACAATAAAAGTTATTAATAACTTAAAGTATTAAACTGATTTCCAGAAATTACTGAAAGGACTGAATTGGAACGCTGACAAAAACTTTGTGATTTAACCCCTTACTAGGACATGCTAAACGAATTTATTAATTGAACTGCAGAAATGCTGCAGACTTGCCTGACCTCTCATGGTGCTTATTTACAGAGAAATTCATTAGTACTTATTTTACACGTATTTCCCAATCAGAGCTCTCAGAAGTTACAAGTTAGGTTCTCAAAGTTATGAAACTGGAAGAAAGGTCATGGGATTGCAGGAAAAATAATAATTGTGTATTACTTTTTTAAATATTTATTTAAGGATAGTGAACTTTTAAAGCTTCAGTTGTCCTGAATAACCACGCAGGTTAGAAATGTATTTAAAAAACAAAAATCAAAGTAACAAGACAAGAGAGTTAAGAACTTTGTGTAATCACTGCACCAGGAACTGCAACTCTGGGATAGGTTGATAGCATTTGGCAAGGAAATGTTTTATCTTTGTTTTCGTCATTTGTAGCTCTGTTTTTGGAATTGCAGACAGACTTTTCTTTTGCTGTTCAGTCATGGGCTGGGAGATGGGCTTGTTCTTGGGGCAACCTAACAAACTGAGAGCAACACTATGTGCAGCGTTGCCTCGGGCAGGCGCGGGAGGGGAGTGCTCGCAGTGGCAAGCCTGGGGGCAGCCTGCTCAGCTGGAGAAGGGACTGTTTAGCCAAGAAACTAGTCTGGAAATAAGGAAATGAGTTGGGGGGGAATAGGATAAACCAGGTGTTTTTTGGAAAGCGTAGCCAGGAGGCTCCCCACACTTCACAGGGAAAATCTGTAATTTCGTCTGAGCTTGTCTGTATTTGCTCAGCTCTCCCTTAATCTTCAGCAAGATGATATGGTTTGGTGGATAGGACACTGAGTCTTTTGGAAAAGCAGTCCACAGTATTGCTSTAGAGAGACTTTCTTGCTGATGTCCAGACTTTGCAGTCCCTTCTATTTGATAAATCACAGCCTTTCCGGATTTTTATCTGGGTTCCTGTGGTATATCAGGTCGTTTTGTTTACTGAAAAGTGAGGTGCAGGGGCGCCTTCATTTTATGTAAGAAATAATCAAAAGTCTGTCTTAATGTCATCAATCATTGTGCTGTGCTGGTGGATATAACAACGTTCTTTTGCAAGCCAAACCAGTCATTACCATCTAAGCCATACAAGATTGTAGTTTTTTTTATAGTCTTTCCAAAAGCAGAGCCCTGACACACCAAATCTGTCATTGGAATCTTCCCCCTATTTCCCCCAAAGTGCTAAAGCAAGTAGCTCAGCATCCATGGATGGATGCAGCTTATTTTCAGTGATGGTCAAGCAGTTAATGCAAAGTACATAGAGTACACTGAAGGGGAGACCACAACATGGCCATATCATGAGAAGAATTACTGGGTCTGCAAATCAATGCTGCAGAGCATAGGAGGGATGTGGTTTGGCATGCTTTGTTATACTTCCTTATTAAAGCAAATGATCAGGGCCAAGTCATAAACAGATGTGAGTTGCTGCAGCAACTGAGGATTTAGTCTTGAAACGCAACAGTTTTCTAGAGACACATAGGTGAACAAAAAAAGCCAAATGAGGAAAACTGGGTTTTATGTGGCATTACAAATGAATGCAGAAGATACTTTCCAGTAATGTTTTACTAAAGTGGAGCCCTCACACTGAATCAGAAAACAGATTTGTAGGTGCTAAATGCACTGTCCATGTAAGCATGAAAGGAGGTGCTCCAGCAGACAGGACAGGGCACCCCCAGCTGAGAAACCCATCTCTGTGCTGCCATGACTGGTACCCAGCGTAGGCATCTTAAAGCAAGTTATTTCATACCAGCAATATAACTTATGAATATTACTTGTACCAAAGGCAGAATTGCCCAGATGTATTATTCTTTTGGTGCAAATTTGATAGGGAATACTTCAGATTGGTTCATATTTTGCATTTGAAAGTCAGATTTCAGAAAAAGAATATAACCTCTGATACTCATAATTTCCCTTTTAAAATGAGAACTCATAGCTTGTTTCTTGTTAGGTGCCCACAAGAATCACAAATCTGAATTCTTCTCTTAGGGTTATTACCTATGAATTCTCATAATTTGCATGGCTGTTTTTTTTCCACCTTAGCGGTGATTACATTTTGGTGGTGCTGAAATGGCTGTAAAGTGTTCTAACACCCTTCAGTCTGAGAGGGGCTGTGTAATGTGCAGGGACAGTCTCGGATGTCATAAATCAGTGGAGTGCTATTGACTATGATTTATAGCAGCTGGGGATGTGGGTTATTACTTCACTACAAATCATAATCTAGACATGTGAAAATATCAACTAATGGATGGTCCATGGTGTGTATGTGTGGTCCAATGCTTCCCATTTTGTATTTGTTCAGTAATCAGATGCTGTACTTATTTGGTAATGCTGTCTTATAACCTCATTTCACATTAATCTTAGCTTGGAATACTGTCAAAGCTTTCTGTAACTGTAACAGCAGCATGTCTACTCTCTTTTACCTATTTTGGCAGTAATAGCTTCAGCAAGTCCTTGTGTGCTAGGGACACATTCAACAGAAATGTCATGTTGTCACAGCTCTGACATACTATCAGTTTATCCTGCCAGCAACGATGATATTGATGGGAGTCTTTTTACCAGTAAATTAGGATGGAGCAGAAAGCTCTCTGATCTAAGAGAGATCTGTCCAGGGCATGCTCCGTGCCTGTGAAATAAATGCCTCTAACTCATTTACCAGGGAAATACTAGGACAAGACATCAGACAAGTATGTGTATGCACCTAGAAAATAACTCTGCCAAGTAACAACCAATGAGGATTTGTGAGGAGCAAATTGGGACAAACCAACCTAATTTCCTTCCATGACAAGAAAACAGTCATTGGGTCTGTGCAGGAGACAGGAGAAGCAGATCATGTCGTACACATGGACATCCCGACCGCCTTTGCAGAGGTTTTGTCATGCCTTGCCTGACCTGCTTGTAAGGTGGGCAGGGAAATGGTCCAACTCGCTGAGGTGGAGCTGGAGCACAGGGGGGCACTGAGGATCTTACCGCAGCTTTTAGGCAAAAATATGCCCTCTTTGTGTGTGCAGAGGAATGAAAAGCAATAGCCATTACACAGTTGCCTGCTGTTACCTGATCTAGCAGCTGTAATTTTCTCCTGATGCTTTTTAGAGGCATGTGTATGCAGGTCTGATCAGTCAAACGCTCAGTAAGGACCCTACATGTCCGTAGGATGCCTTGCACTGAAAGCTGAAAGATCACCTTCAGTTTGGCAGCTCTGTTACTTAAAACCACACATTTAGCAATACTTTCCATTTTGAAAACATTTACTTCTCTTCAGTCTCACGTTTCCCAGATGCAGTGCATACTGCTGAAAATTAACAATATCTTTTTATTACCCTTGACATTCATATTTTCAGTCAATTAGATTGGATTATAATGTCCAGGTACTTCTAAATGAAACATCACTCTTTTTTTGTTCTAAGTTTACTCAGAGCAGATAGTCTCATGAAAACTATTTTAAAAAAAATGTAATACTCCAGTTTCATAACTTAACTTACCAGTATGTCATACCCAGTAAATTTCCAAGAAAATTCTGTTTTGAAAATTTTCTTCAGCAAAATCTAAATTTAAACTTTCAGCTCAAGAAACCTTTTCATTTTCTGCAGTGTTTGTGATATAAGTGTCAGTGGGGTAGGGGGAAGGGAACTGATTCTTTTTCTAGACTGGATCTACAAACAAGTAGGACTATTAAAAAAAAAAAAAAAAAAAAAAAAAACCCTCTTCCTGTTAAATTGTTATTTGACTACTCTTTGCACTGCTATCATTCTCATCAGTATTTTGGCTCCACAGAAAATTTCCTAGATAGATCGATCTGCTGTGAAGGATTTTATTCTCAGTAGTTGGAGGTGCAAGATCCAGAAACAGACACATCCCTTTTTTGACGAGAAGTGAATCAGGTCAGTGCAAGGCTTTAAATTAATGACTTTCCATGGCTGTCTTCACCCCACAGACACAGTCTCCCCCCTCTGTAGCAGATACAGGAACATGGGCTGTTTCATTAAGAGCCATCAGTGAAGTATAAGAGCGGCAGGTTCAAAAAATATAAATGTAGTCCCAGGCGAAATAGTTGTTCTTTCACTTTGAGACCCTCTGGCAGTGCAACTTGAGCCATATTCTGTTGTAATAAACTGTAAGGAGGAATGACTGTAAATTATTGGAGAGGGAGGCTTGGAGCTGGAATGGCCTGGCTGCTGAAGCAGCAGAGGCTGTTACATTCAGCACTGTTCCACATGAGCTAAAGTACTTTTATGCCCACTTATTCAAAAATCAGGGAGAGATGGGCAAGCAGATTGAATGATGTAAAGATAGACTTGAACTTTCAGCCAAAACTCATGTAACTTCTCTTTTTTTTGTTTGTGTTTTTGATAAAGCATCTTTCAGTCTTTGTGAACATCAGAGCAATTACTTCATTATAGTAGTTGTGTCTGGAAAAGGGGTGTTGCAAGAAGATTATTTTTGAAAAATTTCTGGGCCAAAAGGAAGTTGCAACAGATGGAGACTTGGAAGTAATATCGCTGGGGTACCTGAGATTTCCATTCCAGTTATGCAAACTCAGCGCGTGGACCAAGGACACGATTTCTGCTCTGCAATGTGTATCAGAAACATCTAAAACTCTTTCATTGTTAGGGTGAACCAAGTAAGGTAGATAAAACATCTTGTATAATATTGAGTATGAGCAATCCCAAGTTTAGCTCATCCATCTGTGGATAGTATGACACAGGATAGAGTGTAGAATGGCTGCATGAGAACAAATAGACTTGCGGTCCTATTTGAGAGCTTCAGAGTATGACAACTAAGCTGTCATGTGTGAAGCTTTTCCAGTAGTTACTGAAATAGGGAATCATTAGTATCATAGCAAAACAAGTTGTACCTTCAGCTACTGGAAGCTGAAGGAAGTTTATTGCAGTTGAGGATCTGGTCTGGGACATTAACACAGTGTTTTTCAGCTAGGGAAGTGTTGGGCAGCTACGAATCCCATTGCAATTAGCTGGCCCTGAGAATCAGCACCCTTTAAGCTCAGAGTGTCATCCTTTCAAGGTCAAAGGCATCCAGGGGATTAAGACACATGCTTTGAACATGTTAGTCCAAAATGCTTTGCAGGCAGAGACATAGTAGAACTTCACTGACTTCAGGAAGCAGTTTTAAAATGTTTGTCCAAGGAAAGCACATTTCTTCTGTCGCTACAGGACCCACAAATGGGAAAGATCAGAGCTTCTTACATCCTTTCCAACTGAAGAACTAGTGTGGTCCATTTATCATTAGTCCCTGCACTCATGATGGCTCAGCCCTACAGGAACAGGGTGCTGAGGGCTGGCTGGGGTTGCTGTCTGTGGCCATAAATGACCATATCTCAGTGTGGGGGGAATGGAGCTGTTGCCAGCTCCTGGAGGCATTCGGTGGCACCCTAGGGCAAATATTTTTAGCCTGTGCTTACCGCTGCCTCGCTCTCCTCTGTGCTGGCAGATCTGAGTTCTGATGTTTCATCACATTTCACCATGTTTTCTAACAGCCTTTCTATAGCCTCCAAGGAGGTTTTAACTCAGTCTGATAAATGCTGAGTTCGTCCTCAGGGCCTGATAAAAGGCACAACTAACTTAAAAGGAAGATGCTCATCAACTCCAGCGTGTGCTGCATTGTGTTCTTGTGCTGTTTGTTAGGGTAGAATTTGTTCTGTTTTTCTTTTCCTACTGTCTCTCTAATCACCTTGTGCACCAAGGTAACGGGTGCATTTTTGGATACTAGAGATGCATGTGTCTATGGGAAGAACATCATTTTGCCAGACTCGTACAGATCAGTATTTCAGGAAAGGTCACTATTTTATACCAGTAAATCTCTTCTTGAAGAAGATCATCAATATTAATTGACCTAGAAGTCACAGACAGTATCTCACAGTTGACAGGCTACTGGCAAAGAAACCTAAGAGAGCCCTTCAAGACAACAGATCCTGGCAGACTAACACAGAGCAGGAAAATCAGTGGGAAAGTAGGTATGGTCAGTAAGGCTTCTCACTGCCAGCTTGTATTGAGAATTCCAGGAAAGCAGTTCAGTGGAAGGGGCTATGGCAATGTTATGAAAACGGTGGTTGTATGTATTCTTGCATAGTCAAGCGAAAAGGCATGGTTTACAGCAGGCTGGCTGTGATAAGGGACTTAACCCAAGTGTGTAATATGTGTTAAATCTGGAGAATGTTTTTACACTGGTGTGCAAGTTGGCATGGTTTTAAATGAGAAATAAACCAGTAGGAAAAAAATAGGGGACAGTCTATTCAGGTGCATTTGGTTAACGCCTGGAAGGAGCTGTCACCATCTCTTTGACTCCCAAGGCTCTGCTGCTTACCACTGCTAAGGACTCATTGGACGTAGTCCTGGTTTTTTGGCTCACTCACATTTTGGTGAATGTGATCTCAACTGTGATGTGTTCTGTATTATGTGTTTTGTTTTGGTTTGACTTAGGGTATCTCAAAAGAGGAAAATTGGAGAGAAAATAACTGACTCTACCTTTATGTTCTGTTAAGTTCTAGTAACGTGGTACAGATCTAAACTTGAAGTAGGAGCATCATTCTACCTTATTTCACCTCACTTTAATTAAAAAAAAAAAAAAGTTGCTAAGAACCTTTTCTCCTCTGAATTATAATTTTAGATTTCCTTCCATCTCCCTTAGTTTGATCAGGTCAGTACATAATATTCTAGAAAAATTACTGATGAAAGAACTAAATTCACTTAATCAATCTTCAGGACCAGTCTGGGTCATTTGCAGAATAAATTTTAGTCATCACCCTCATCTGAAAGTGCTGTTTCTTTTCTTATATTTATTTGTGGACAGGGTAATGCCAGAGCTCAGGAACCATAATCTTTCAGACTGGAGTCCTGAACCTGAGGGAATTTAGCCAATTCCTTTTAATTCCCGTGTGTATCCTGCTGCTAACAGAAGCAGGATACGCATACGCATAAAAGCAAGCATTATCTCATTTACCTCTGTGAACTGGGCAAAAGCTGTTAAGAATAACAACTTCACTTATCTGTGGGCTCAGATTTAGAGAAATATGACTCAGTGGAAGGCTTTCAGGTTATGCTTTGCCCTTGAATGTACCCTGCCAGGAAGTGTTGCAGGGAGATGGCACAATGACTATCACATGGCTGGGTCCCACCCCAAAGGAAAAAAAAATTCTTCTGATGCACCTAAAGTTATGGAGACAGTTTCCAGTCCCTCCCATCTAGTTTTAAATATCTTATTTCTGTAGTCAGCAGAGACAGGTACATCCGTGCGCTGACTAAGCCCTCCCCTCTCACGCCCTCAGGATCCTAGGGGACCTCCAGAGGCGCCCAATCTGTTCATTGTAGGGGGAGCCTGGGGTAGCTAGTTTAGAGACTTGAGGCACTTAGGTGGTATTGAAAACTCTCATCAGTTTATCATGAACATCCCAGGACTTTTTAAAACTCTGTTCTGGAGACATGTGATTACAGAAGAATATCAAGTTTGTTTTTGCTTAAAGCATCTTTCTTCACACACTGTAGGGAAACTTTGGTTCTAGTTATACCCTTAGTTACCCTTGAGCTCGGACATCAGGGGACAAATGGAAAGTGACCTAAACTCAGTGCATGGGACTTGGGAGAGTCTTTCCCAGAACTTCAGTGGGAGTTGGCTTGTTCATAGTCCTTCTCCTGCTTAGATCTAGGAGGTGCCAGAAGATCAGTCTGTACATCAGGCTAGGAAAGAGACAGCCCAAATATTCTACCTGGGTTTGTTTGGCTTAAATGGCATTGATTGCACTGGCATTTTTCTTACTGCCTTTTTCCAGAAGTCTTCTACTGAGCAAGGGCAGCTGAGCAATTTGTATTTTCTCCTGTTTTATTCTTTTTTTCCAAATTTTTTTCTTCCATTCTTTTCTTTGTATAGAAAGACTAAGTTCTTCTCCTGGCATATTTATCAAGTCTGTCTTTTACTAAGATTTGTCTGTCAGCTAGCCAGACAACCCAGTTAGAGACACAGAGGCAATTTAAAGATGAATATTTCAGTCTAAGAGTAGCAACAAGGAAATAGCATGCCCAGTTTCTACAGTCCTAAGAAGTCCTATTCATTTGGGATGCTCCTTTCACGTGCCTGCTCATAGCAAGGCATAATTGAAGCCTAAGACCTATATTCGAAGGATCTGTCAAGTAACCACTGAATTGACTGTTGAATTAAAGCATCACAGAAAGATGCTCAATCTGAAACACTTAATTTGCCAAAATATCTGCTGCGTCTTTTGTGATCTGGCCTTCTAGTTGATAGTTAAAGCTACAGAACATTTTCTGATGGCATATTTTTCTTTGGGGATGATGCTATTTCATAAACACTGAAAATATCACAGTGAGTGTATTAATATTAATGATTTTTTTTTGTTAGGGCCAAATAAAAGATATGGTCAAAATACACCCTTTCAAAGGTATATTTTCAAAGAGTTTTGAAGTAGAACATTTTCATATTTTGTATCTAAGTTTGCTTGCAGTTTGTATTGTGATGAAGTGAAATGATATACAATGTCTTGGCATTTAAAAAAAGTAATTTCAAAGAGCATAACGTGTTGCTTTTTCCCCATTCTAACTTGGACTTAGCTATAGTTCGAAACTGTAGAAAGTTCTGAGAAACAGAAATTCTGGTCCCTGCACAGCTCAATTATATTTACTGTTGTCAGCTTAGGTCCTATTTCCAGGGTGTTTTTTATTGTTGCACCCACAGAATCCTGTTATACCTTTTTGTGAACTACTTGGACATTTTTTTAYATCAGGTATATTCTGTAGTTAGGGAGAGCTCATGACTAAATTGCCTTTTTTTCCACTTTACAGTTGACATTGGGAACAAAAACCCACTTACTTTGCTCTGTTTTGCATGTAACTGACCTAATTAGAACTGTTTCCCGTGTCAGTTACTTGGAGCTCCAGGCTGCACAAAGCAAGCAGAATCTGCCTCCATTTGAATCGCAGGTGGGAATGGCACTATGGTTATGTGGTAATGTGGGTGTTAGATGGCTGTAGGGCTGGGATATGCCCCAGGTATGCAAACCAGATCAATTTGGTTTAGAAAAAGAGAGAGAGGAAGAAAAATCTCTCTCGGATGTAACTCCATTCTCTTCTATGGCGTTTTGGATGTAGGAAGGGCCATATGAAGCAATCAAAGAATGTAAATACATACCCCAGGTATTGTTTGAAAAATTTTCTTAAATCTTTCTTCTCCCTTTTTTCACTGGAAGGGCAGCCTCTACACAATGCTGCTCATTAGGGCATTCCCAACATAAAGAGTAAATACCGGGATCATGATGATACCTTTGGAAGACTTAAAGGAAAGAAACAAGACTTACAGAAGGGAATGATTTTTAGGTGATAAAATACTTTGCCTCCTGATTTGCCAGCACTTGATTCTCTTTTATTCATTTTGCTTCTGCTCATAGTCACTAGGCTTTCCTCTTATATTCATTTATCTCAATCTGATGGCTTAATCCTGCAGTTAATTCTCTGCCTGTAGTACTAGCCAGACTACATATATGGTGCATAGAAATATGAGTATGCTTAAACATCAGGCTGAACTAGAGCAAGAAGAAAGTAGGAACAAGATGTGATCTAAAAAATATTGTTGAGACTGAAGTTATTTAGTTACCAAAGGGAAGGAGGTTGACAAATGTGATTTGCGTTGTAGTGCATGTTTTTCAAAGCTTTTCAAATACTTAGATTTAGGGGGAGGTGCTCTTTTAATCAAAACAAAGATATAATAAATATTCGTGGAATGGTATTTGGGAAGTGATGGAATGAAAGATACCAGCCAGATAACAATTTCCATGTTGAGAGATTTGCCAAGGGAGTTCACATAATTAGCCCTTCGCCTCTTACATTCTGAACACTCCTCTCCCGCGCTCTCCCTGAGTACTTCAGGGTGATTGGTTCTGCATCCCAAATTCATGCCTATGGCATGAGACATGAAAATGACTCCACTTGTGATTCTGTCTGCAGTTCCTTAGATGATGAATGTACAAAGATCCTATTTAAACACAGCTGAGAGAATATTTGTGTAACACTCATTGTGTCAAAGGGATCATTTTCCAAGGCATCAAACTGTTTTAACTTGCTGAGAGTCCTCTCTCCTTCCCCCTTATTTGCAGAAAAATGCAGAAGAGCTCAGAGGAGAGGACAGAACTGAATGACAGGTCAGAAAATAGAAAGAAATGTATTGCTTTGAAAGAGCAAGGTGACAAACTCTTGGTATATAAAGGACACATGCACCAGAGACCATATGCTCCTACGTATACTTGCATGAATGGGTTCAAAGCAAAATAATAAAACCAAGTGCTGTTTCCGTTAATTTTGTTTTTAAAATGTTACACTGAATGAAGCATGTGTAAATCCAYTGAAAGGATGTGACATCTGTCCCACACAGGCATGGTGAGAAAAGTCAACCGTATTCCCCAGCGGAAAGGGTGCCCAGCTCAGCCGACTTCTGGGTGGGAGGAAATGAAGCCTTTAAGCAAAAAGTTCTTGGGTATATATTAAAAACAGAACAACAAGGTCAAATCTGGCAGAAGCTGAGATCTGTCTGCCGGAGAACGTAGATGGTTTTCCAAGCTGTGGATGGGCATCCATCTTCTGGTGTCACCAGTCGTCTTTTGGATGCATCCTTCAGTTTTCAACCCTGCAAGCTGCTGTGCCCAGGCTAAACATCCACAGCTGGGCCAGAACCAGACCTCAGAGCACATCTCTTGGAAGAGCTGTRGCTGGATTCAGTAGGTTGGTGGCAGGAGGGACTGTGGGAGAAATTATTGCTACCATAAAATACCAGTTATTAGATTGCAGGCTCTATTCCTTCTTTCGAGAACAGTTATCTGGAAAAGCATGTGGCTCAAGGCTCATGCGATCCATCCAGTGGACAAGAACTAGAAATTCTTGTATTCTCTCAATGTCCTGCAATCGTTGCTATAGGTTTCCCCATCGCTTTAAGTTTATATGGGAAACATTTGTTTGCAACTTTTTGAACTTTATTTGCAACTTCAAATGAAAAACAGTGTAAAGCAACTTCTCTATATTTCTTTGTTTTATATGTTGTAGGCGGGGAAAGATGACCCTAACTTCAATGTCAGTGTTAAAGAGGACTTTCATAAACTATGMTCTTAGACCTCTAGCAGACTTTCAGTACAGGGCAACATGTTTGCTCCCTTTTGCTACCAGACTAAATTCCAGATCGTATTTAATTTATATCTTGTTAAGTAATAGCAGTGTCTTTTGACAGTTAATTGAAATGGGTCCATTGTTTTTGCTACAAATTTACAGGCAAGATATACTACTGCTAATATTAATTTCAGTTTTTCCAGATCTTCTTGAAGGAAACTGAGGTCTTAGAAGAAAAATACAAGTGTGACAAGATAATATCCAATTTTGCATTCCAGTCATAACCCTGCAGAAGTTACAGCTGTCAGAATTCATCACTGCAATTCTAACATAATTATTATAAATGTAATCTTTTTAATGTCCCAGGATATCTGTCCTGGTAGACAGTGAAATGGCCCTATGGACATGCTATAGACATCATTTTTGTGCCACTCTCTTTCAGATATTGTTCTACAAAATCAAGGGGCCTGTCATTCAAAGCCGTGCTCTGGGAAGGTTCTGAGGGTATAATTCCTCTAATTAAACTGCAGCATTTGTATCCATTAATGGGGAAAAAACAATCTCTCTCTTTGTGTATTCTGAATGCCTGATCTTATCAAATGGATGTGCACCACCGTATTGGCTACATGCAGAAATTTTTGTGTAAAGCTGTGATCATAATGATACATTTCCTAGCAGATTTTTATGAACAGACTTTGATCGGTTTTCAGACAGCACATGATAGTACTTTTAATTATAGCCAAAAAATGAAGTGCTCAAGACTATATTGGAGAAAGCAGCACAGACAATATATGAAAACTTTGAGCTATAGTCCATATTCAGTTGAAGTGTTATTGGTACCATTGATTTTCAATTAATATTCAGTATTGACCATTACCTTAAGGAAGATAGCAACATATAATGTAGCAGATTTATGGATTCTTTTTTTTTTTTTTTACAAGCCATTGATTTTTTTTTTTCTTACTGTGCAGCTGTTTCCTTTAATAAGACTACACAAGGAAATACTCTTTAAAAATTTGTTTCTCCTCATTTCAAGGGGATGTTATGTGAGGATCTGTGTTCTCTGGAGAGGTCCTCTGCAACAAGGTAACTTGTCTCCTATGCATTACTCCAGTGCATATAATATGTACATTTATAGCACTGATTTCATTTAGCTACTTTTCATAATGGGAAAACAGCTCAGGCTACCTTTTGGCTAGTGCCATTATCTGTATGGTTTGGAGAAGTTGTTCTGGCTGGTGAAAATCTTCATTAAGGTGGGAAATAAAAGACAATGACAGAGATCAATCTATAGCTGACAGATTTAGATAACTTGGAGTAAGTAAATTTCTTCTGCAACTCATATAACAAACAGCTCCTAAGCAAGTCCTGTAAGTTTTTCTTTTTCTTTTTTTTTTTAAAGAAAGCATAGGAAAATTTGGGATATGGGAGTATCCGCAGTGATTTTTTCCAGTAACAATTATAAGCAAAATAAAAATATAATTGCAATATAAATTAAAGTTTAATACAGAGTCAGGAAGAAGTTATTTTTGATTCTTTGTTCAGATTGTATTACAACTCTCTGGGGGGAAAGGAAGTGGTGAAGTGAGGATGTACAACTGACTTCTTTGGTTGTCTGTGTTCTGTATCAGGCAGGACTGCTTCCTCAAGACCAAGTGACCTGTCACAGGAGGGGAACAAACTGTAATGCTGAAAAAGAACAGCTAGGTCAGAGGGGTTATGACCTGATACAGTCAGGTCAAGTTCTTCATATTTAACCACTAGGACCATCTTGTTTCCGCATGTCCTGACTTGTTGCATGTTCTGTAGAAGCTTCAATTTGTGAAGGGAGAATATTTCCTGGAGAATCCTTAAGATTGCAGTCTGACTATTTTTTTCCCAAGACTATGATTTTTTTCTACTGGTTTAGGTTATTGGTAGGTATTTGTCAATCCATTTTCAGCAGCTGACAAGCTAGATAAAATTGGAGTAAACCTGTATACATGTATCTGCCAATAGTCACTTTTAAATATGGATAAAGCTGTCAGGGTACATCAGATGTCCCTTCTGAACAGAAGGATAAAAACTAACCGTGCAAGCTAATAACAAGCGTTGATCTGAAAAATGAATACTTGTCAAAGAGGCTTACTCAGGATGGCCTACAATAGGCAGAAATCAGACCTTACATCTTAATCACATCCTTTTATTACAGAAGAGACTGGTAAAAAGTAATGTAAAATATTCAATTATCYCTGATATGCCGGTGTCATGGTAGGTGGGATCTTTTCCCTCATTTGCCAGGCCTAGTCCAACGTCGCTGCCTGACATTGCCTGCTCCTGTGCCAGGGTGTGTGGTGCTCAAAAGCCCATTATTTGCAGAGACCGCAAGGGAGGGTCCTGTCCTCCTGTCACCCTCCGCGTGCCAACCTCTTGGCAACCTGCGGGATGAGGGCTCCCCGGCTCCCAGGAGCGGCGAGGCCGGCAGCCGACACGCTGCCCTGCTCTGGATAACATGCCTTTCCTCTTACACCAAAAGGGAAAGATCTTATTTTTCCCCCTCCAAAAGAAGGGGAAAGTTGGGGAGAATTGGTAGGGCAACTAAGGATGTTTTGTGGTCACTAGTCACTATTTACATTATTGCATTGCCCAGGACCATTGATCTTTGGCCGTAAGATCATGGCAGTAGGTGGCACAAAAACCTGAGCTAGGAACATGGTCCTGATCCACAGGGTTTGGAGTCTCAGGAAAGTCAACAGATAGAGGCAGCCAAGAGAGCAGGGAGAGAGAGAATAAAGATATTTGATTGGCAATCCAATAAATAAGTGGTAGAGCGACTTTCATAATGTGATGACTCAAGAGGGGAAATCAGGGGACAGATGCAGACAGAGGTGTGGCATGGCCAATGGACCTGAGCCTTTTGCCGTGTGCTTGCATCGGTATCAGCAGATCAAGGCTGCATTTGCAAAACCTGGAAGAAAAGATGGTGCAGTATTTAAAAGCATCACTCCAAGCGCTGTGAACTTGAGGGGAATACATACGTGTCTATTTAAAGCGTCCAGTTTTGCATAGGATGTGCTTTAACCGGCAGTGTTGAGGTGTGGTTTTGCTCAGACTCTGTTGCTGGGGGAGATGGACCCAGCCATTAAATATCAGGGCTAGTTCTACAGCTCATGTAAAACTGACTCACTGACTGTGCTGCATTCATACGGACTATGCTAGCTGTGGAGCTTGCGCTATAAACGTAGGATGTAATTTGATCTATTTGGAAGTACAAAATGGGCAGTTATACTGTAGTTCCTTTTAATTATTATGAGCCATAATCTGCAATTAATCCCCGAACAGTTACTGGAAGCATCAGACAGTCCACCTGGCAGGCTGACCCTCTAGGGGAGGAACTTTTTTTTTTTCTTCTTTAAAGGGAAATCTGTTGCTCCACAGCCTGACAGGCAGAATTACCCTCAGGTAAATCAAAGGTCAAAAGACAAAATTATTAGGTGTACAGGTAGGCACAAGACAGAAATGGGAGTCAAATGATGAAGTGTGTGAAATGAAATGATTTCTTTTTCTTCTTGAGATGACTGTTCTCCTGCCTGGGGAGGTGAAATTGGTAAACACTCAATAACACCTGCAAGGTGAATAGAAGTGAGAATGAACAAATGTTCAAGTTGTTCTCAGTGTTATGCTGCTGACACATTAAGAAGCGAGCTAGATTTTTTCAGACTAAGATAATACAAATCAATGTATAGTGAAGAAAAGCCTTTATTGAATATGGTACTTTAAATGTTATTATGGGAACAGCTCTGGCAATAGCAAATCAGCAGTTACTCACAGTTTATTGCCAAATGCTGTAGGTCTCACAGTGCTATGTTATAAAAATGATATTATATTAAATGTATTGCAGTGTGTGGCTTTTAAAAAGCCCAAGAGTAATTCTTTGAAAAGCAGGCTCATTCTATCCCTATAGAGATCACAATTTATGGCACGAGAACTGCAATTTTGTAGTGAGGGTGAACAATCACTCTGTTTATCTTCATCATTTTTGGTCATTCTAAAATATTCAGGCTGAGAAGAGCAACAGAGTAAGAAATCTGCAATGTAAAATTATAGCTACTCCTGTATTTTTCATTACAGATCTACTGCCGTTACTGTAACTCAGTCATCTAGGTCACCGCGGCAAGAAGCTCAGAAGGTTTCTTGTTCTTGTACAGGTTTTTTGAAGGGCTGAAATGTTTCTACACTCCTGCAAGCTTGTGCTTTGTTTACTCTCAAGTGGCTAGTTCTTAATTTTGCACTTACCTACTCGTCTGCAGGAATTAATTGTCAATGATGGACAACATACTTTGCATGACATAGCTTGGCTGGTGCTCATAGATTTGCTTTGATTTACCCCATCTTACAGTCAGTTTTTGTTTTGTTTCTCTTCTAAAGGCATTATGGTTCTTTTTGTAGATCGCTTTCCTTGCTATAGAATTCTAGAGCTAAATTTTAAAAAGGCCATAATTTGCTGTTTTTTGTATTTTATAGGTTTTTATAGTAATTTCTGTGCCCATTGATTTCAATTTCTAGCAGAGAGGGCTTAAAAAGATTTTTGATCTGGAAAATATCTTGCTCCAAATTCTAGCTGGYGCTCTGCAGATGCTAGGCCATGCCATGCGAACGGCCGTGGCTGCAAAGAACACATTCTGTCTGGTTCTTGTTTCTTCCAGCCCACGATGCACTTGCCTTGTGTCATCTCTGTCACACTACAAAGGCATCTTTTGAGTTGACACCTGGATTAGTTTTTTGATTATACAAATGAACCTTTTGGGCTTTTTTTTTCTTCCCTGTCCATTTTACTGAGTGTTTCTGTAACTGGCAGGTATAATCTGTATAGCAGGGGTGCCCAGCATGACATTTCTATCCAACCAAATCATTGCATTAGTCTTGCTTCAATGCAAAAGTTCCAGACAAAACCAACCTTTTTTTCTAGCTGTCTGGCATTACAGACTAGGAGTTTGCTTTCTAGTGCCCAGACTGGTATAGGACTTGTAGGGCACCCAGATGACACAAGACTGTGTATTAAGTACTCATCCTTAATTTCATGCTAGGGCTGAATACCCAGGTGGCTGCTTCTTATTTCTAACGTATAGTAGAGACCAGTTCAGCAGCCAGCGCCTTCAGATAGTTGTCAAATGCAGCAAAATAACCACTTGATCCACAGCCCACTGGTGTTAATAGGAAGCAGTGTTCAGGACCAGGCTATAATTCACTGAAATGGATTAGGATCCCCTGTCTGCTTCATATTACTGCTCACTCTACTGCTCCACTGTGAAGGTAATTTACAAGGAGACACAATATTGGCAGAATAGTTCATTTATTTTTCCTATGAAAACTACATGGGAAGGTTTAGGTCATATTTGCTTACTTTAATGGATGCCCTGCGCAAAGTAATGCRTTGAAACGTTGCTTTGTGCACTACCTTCTAAAAAGCAGATCAAACTTTTTAAGCCGTCAACAGTAATGGGCTAGGAATGATCTACATGGCATGTGCAGTGGGATGACAGGTTAATGGCTGCATTCCCAGTCTTCCTCTCTGGTGTTATTGTCTTAAGTGCGTGTACTTCCGACATTAAGAAAAGCAATGATATTACAGGAGAAGTGAATTTACTACCATTTCATTTTCTTTTGGAAACATACCACTGCATTTGGCGCTGCAACCTTTCACCCTCTTCTGCTGATCTTTGGAAATGTTTTGCAAAATTCTCCTTCTCTGTAGTCCTAAGGATATGCTTAGGCAGTTCAGTAATTTTACTTTACGCACTGCTGTGTGTGGTAATAGAAGTTAGCTTTTACTGGGTCAGTGAGAAGCTAAACATTTGATCATACTCAACCAAAGCCAATCACCCCAAAGGAGGAGTGTTTACTGAGGGCAGAACTGTATGTTCAAAATTAAGCAAGTACTCAGTGTATTACTGAGACTGCACTTCAGGTTTTTCTCCATAATATGAGGCTGTTAATAGATTGTAAGAGAGTGCTATTAATGTTGCAGTAAGTTACATATCTCACCACATTACTATAGCATTAAATATTCTAAAAATGCTGGGAATAGTTTTTTTATTTTTTTAATTGTCTGAAGAAATACAGAAATTTCTTTGACTATGTGAGTGTTGCTGCCTTGCTGTGCATTATATTCATTAGATAAACTGTTTACTGAGAGGAACACGTGCTAAATTAAATGCTGAAGAGTAATTTCCCTTCTTGTAAATGGCAGAAATAATGCAATTCTAAAGTTCTCCAGATCTCTGCACATGTGATTCTGATGTCTTTATGGTTTGGGGGGATTTACTAGACTAAATGAGATCAGTGAAGAAACCAAGGAAAAGAATCTTCACAGCATATTATACTACATTAGCTTCTTTTGGCCTTTCAGCTTTGGAAGCCTGTGTGCCCTCTGTAAGCAATTCAGTGTCATGTGCATAACATGCTGGTGAAAAATGGAAATTTTTGGCATTGCTAAACAAACAAGCTCATGCAGACAGGGGAAGTTAGAGATTGCAGAAGAAGTCCTTCTGTAGACTCACTTCTGTAGGGAAGGAAAAATCTCTAAAGCATCTTCGTGTACCTGGCCATACCCTGCATGTCCTCCTGGTGAGGCATAGGTCTACAGCAATGTGGCAAGATGTATGAGCTGGTATAGGAAGACCTGACCAGTACTATACTGCARGAATTTGCCTGTGTGGAAAGCTAGAGGAACTGCACCTTGCCTGTAAACCCCTCACTTCTGCAGAGCCTACCAGTTTTAAGAGAAATTGGAGAAAATGATAACTGGAGGTAGGAAAAGGTAAATTTGAGAGAAGAGAGATGCTGCAAGGGGCCTGGGGTAATAGTGAAAGAAAATACAAAGGAACAGATTTTCCATTTGGTGCACCCTGCAGATACCAAGTACATATAGGTTTTGTCCAACAGACATTTAAAATCCATGAATTCTGTGGCCCAGCCTCATGATCCATACCATAGAGATGTAAAACCCACCTGACTGCTAGAGCCATCATGGTAGGAGTTCAGAGCTCGCTTTCTTCTGTCACATCTCATGGAGGGGGGTAAATAGTCCCCTTTATACAGTAGTATGGGGACCATCTACGTTATATTACAATGAGAGTTGGAGCCTGGAGCCTGACCAAGAAAGGCCAAAGAGCCTGCATTTGAGGACTTGCAGGACTGATCCTTCTGTTCTGAGATGGGTCTTTGAGGCCAGAGGAGCTGCAGTAAGATGGCCATTGCCAGTTATCAGACCCAGCTGGGAGAAGGGGAACGTCTTGGGGGTTCCCGTTACAGGCTGAGAGCTCAGCTCGAGGAGGCTGTAAGAAGGAAGTAGATGGTTTTAGCAAGTTTTGAAGCCAAGGGAAGGGAAGATTTTAGGTTTCTCATCTATTTGGTCAGAAAATGATTCTTGTTAAGCTGAGCCTTGAGAGTAGAGATCAGATTTAAATCTTGCTAGCCTGTCAGTATATCTTGAGAGTACAAGGTAGGCAGTAGGATTGGGTTTTTTGTTTCTTTCTGGCAGAATCATTATATAATATAAGCTTCCTACTTCTCTCTGTGCTTTCTCTTAATTGTTCTGACTATAAGTTCTTTGGGTTGGGAGCTGGATTTCTGCCTCCAGCCTTCTAATACTGGCAGTGATAAGTTAGGACTTGGCATAGGGCAGCTGGTGTGGCTGTAGGCAGAACCATGACATTTTGTAGAGTATAAGCAAGAGGAAAAAGAAGCAGCTGCTCTCTAGGCATAATTTAATGCAAAAAAAATGCTATTGTACCTGGATAGAGAAGCCAGAGAAAGTTTGAGAGCAGGTAAAAGCCATTTGAAATGGAGTGAGACTACAATTAATTGTAAATGAAGTTCCTTTGTGCTGGTCACAGGACAGGGGAGGATGGTCTTGCCGTAAAAGAGGTCCTGCTCTCAGGCTGGGCTCCCTCGGCGTGTTGCTATACTCTAAACAAAAGCAAGCAGTGGGCTCACATCACTTGCCCTTGCAGCATCTCCGTCAGTCAGGCTGAAATAACCTATTCTGCTTCAAGCTTAATGAACAGCTCTTCAAGTCTGGACTGTTTTCTATGATTTGGGAAACAGCCAAGCTTTTTTCTTCCTCACAGAGTCGTAAAGTTGAGGCAGAAATATAATGTGGTTTGTCATGTTTAAATTTAACAGGCAATAATACCAAAGAATAAATTGTATATCATCTCTAACTATATTGTCAGCCCTATTCATTCCAATTGTTATTGTCAATGGGATGTAATGTCCTAGGCTCTTGGTAAAATGTACCCACAGTGTGTCTGCTATTTCAAAAGGCAAGGGGGAACAAGAGGTGGTTCCTTTTGTCTCTGGGCAGTGACACTTAGCCCTGCCGCAGCCTGGGCTGCTCTACCCTACATTGGCTTTGCAAACGTCTAGGAAATGCTGGTGGATGCCGTAAACCCTCTGCATTCCCTGCTCTCTATAACTCTATGGGATGCACTGCTGAGCGCAAAGCATGTGTTTAATGAGCTGAACACAGCAAGACGGGGCTTAAATACAACAGCCAGCCAGAGGACAAAAGATAAGGACACTGGAAAGAGCCGAATGGAATTGTTGTGCTATTTGAGGGTAAACATAGGAAGGCTTTTTATTTTTCTCTTTCTGTGGAAGGAAAAAGACCCCTTATGAAAAGAAGTTTCTTCTTAAGTTATAGCTAACAATAATTTGATAGACTCCTTTGTTCATTGAGAACAGTAGCTCTTTCAGGCTCTGTCATTTACAATACGTTTGCCCAGCACCAAATACAAAATGACCCCCGTCAGGATACCTCAGGACTTGCTCCACACTAGCAGTAATAGGAGGGACCACAGTCCCTTAGAGCGCGCGGACGAAGCACACGGGAAGGCCTGTGCAAAGCGTGAGGAAGCGAGGAGGCAGGCAAGGCAGCCCTGACTGCCAGCGCAAGAATGTCTCGGCCTTGGCCTGCGATCCCTGGCTCGAGGCATCTGTCTGACCAAGCAGTGCTGTAGTGGCTGGTGCCTCTTCAGTGGCTTGTGCAAATTGATAAAGTAGTTTAAAGGGTTTTTATTTTCCTTCTCATCTGAAATTGCCCATGTTTCAAGGCTAGCCCTTGTCAGCAGCAGCCATGCTAGCAATGTCAGCGGAAAAAAATAATGATGATGTCTAAGGTGACCTTTCCCTTGTGGGCTTACCTCTGGATCACAGTCATACTGGCAGATTGATGTGGTGAAGAAACTTTGATTAACCCTCTGCCCAGGTTATTCTCAGGCATACTAATGCTAGGGCTGTCAAAAGCACAACTCATTTAAAAAAAGAATCATTGCAATGAAGGAAGGTTGAAATAATTGTAAGTGAAAATGACTATTATTATAATATGTCTTGTAGAATTGACCTTGGGTTCAARGGTCAGTGTCTCCCATGGTAATTTTTGTGGAGCAGCACAAATTTAGATGCCAGCTCTTACTTGTGTTTGGTAAATCAGTTGCTACACACAGGTGCTGGGATCTCATCTTCTCATCACCCGTGTGTAGACTGAAACATATCTCATTTTTGGAGGGATTTTAGCAGTCCTGCAGCTCTCAGAAGCCTGATACTTGTTGTCATGAATTATATGGTGTTCATGCCTCTTACAATTACATTTGATTTCTTTATGCTATTCGATAGCTATGTGTTATGATTATAGTGTTGTTCTTTCTCCCCTCACTGATGATTATGTCTCCTGTTTCCTCAGCTTTAATGCAGACAATGTCTGACCCCAAATTGAGCTGGCAACTTCCAGGTGATGTGTATTTGTGTTAGTCAGGAGAGCACAGGGGCTGAAGTCACACATTTATGCTCCATTACTCACCCCTGCCTTGTAGGAAGGAGAGTTGCTTCCTTCTGTGCTTTTCTCTGGGCAATTGTAATTCTTCAGCTCAATAGCTTTGAATTTATTCAGCCTAGCTGGATATTATCAGTTTATTTTTATGTGTGTGGAGAGACAGAGCCAAGGAGAGAAAGGGAGGTAGAAAAAACTCTACCCCTCTTGTAGGGCTTACAGTGGGATTTACACTGAAGCATGAAATTTGTCGTATAAATATTTTAGGACTCTTATCTCTGCAGAGATTAATCTCGGAAATGCTTCCCGTAGAAGCAGGGGCAGTTTGTTCTTAGTTGCTTCCTCATCCCCCCTTTCTGTATGAAGGGTTGCGGGGGGCTCCCATGGCTTTGGTAGCAGTCTGAAGGCTTTTGTTCCCTCCTGTACAGAGGGGTGGCTGTGCACGGGCTGAGCAGTGTTTGTAGCCACACGGGAGGAGGTCTTGGCTAGGTGGGGAATGATGGTGGATAACTGTACCATGATTCAGCCTGGCTTGAGTCGATAGTGACTATAGTGCTAGGCTTCTCCTAGAGCATCCACGGCTGTGCGGTCTCTGGGTATGTGCTGGGCTTCAGGTGTGTTCATCCCGGCTAGCTGGGAATAAATGCCTGCCCATGGGCCTTGGAGCTGCTCTGTGGTTCAAAGTCCTGCCAGTTCGGCTGGGTGGCTCTGGCAAAATGTCTCTTGATGCAGGCAAGAGTCCAGTCAGCTCCAGTCAGCTTTGCTGAACTTTCAGCAAAAGATTAGATGTAGTAAGGAGTAAATCTTAATGGGTCCATCCAGTTTGGTCACCTAGCACATAAACCTTGAATAAGCATTCAAATGATCTGAGCTCCCTCACCAGCAGAGAGAGCAGCAGGGTCTGACAATCTCAGAAAAACACTTCCCTGGGAAGACTCCCGTTCCCTGCTCGGCAGCTGTGAGCGTGCCCCTGAGAAGTCACTGGTGCTTTGTCACCCACTTCATCAGGCGCAGGGTAGCAGCTCTGCTGTGCGACAGGATGCCAAGAGCAGATCGATCGTGTTAGCAAGACGCTGCTTGAACATAGATGCCTTTCAGATTAGAGCCATGCTTTCAAGAAAGCCGTAAGTGTTGTTGTTTGCATTGTGGCATCTATCCTCTCTGACCCATCTCTGTACAGCCTTTCTGGAGCGGGTCCATTTCACAGCAGAGGGACAGCTTGAAGTGTAAATGTTGCCTTGTGCTTTTGGAGGTGCTGAATCCTGCCCTCAGCGTGAGCTTGATTCAAATGCCTGTTGTTCAGGCAGTGGGCAGTCACATTTCTGGGGAGCCTGAAACAGGACTGTCCTCCTCTCGATGGCCTGGTAAAACAGCTGGTATTTTCCAGAGCTTGACTATGCTGGTCAGACCTGATGGCGTTAGATGGGGAGAGCTGGACTGGGGTAGCTGCAGTGTTGCTGCTGTTTTTCTCTCCTGCTCTGGTGCAAGTTCCTTCACCCTTTTCTCACTGAGGAGAGGAGCTTCTCTTGCAGCTTCTTGGGGTTGCAAAGGTATGGGACAGCCAAGACCTGAACCTGCTGAGTCCTGGCTGATCTCAGACAGCACAYGGCTCTTTTGAGAACAAAAGCTTTGAGAAATTACCCCAAGCTAACAAAATAGTCAGTGTCAGATCTGTGGTTTGTATCACAGGTGACAAAAGCTGCCCACAGTGAGCTGGTGCAACACTGCTAGATGGGTCTCATGAGAGGTGGGAAAACTAGTTACAGAATGAGCTGCTAAGGCTTTTCCCAAGACTGTCTTTATTAATCCATTTCTGCTATTGTCAAGAGCACCTTTCTGAAATGTGAGATACTTGATGCTTCTTCAAACCCCAAAGGGTTTTTATAGGAAAAAATGCCTGAGCAGCGCTGCTGAGCTGCCTTGCAGTGGCTGGGCCCTCTTCTGTCACTGCTAGTGAAATAATCCTTCCTGAGGCGCTTGGTCAACGAGGTCTTTCACAACCATACTGGCTCCTTAGGGACTGGCTGTGGCATCACTGATACCTGAATTGGCAAGTTACCTAAAGGATTTGATATACAGCACTGAAATCTGAAAGGGAGTTTCAGCGTTTAAAGAGGGCCTTGGAGAAGCACTTTTGCATGGAAATTCCACTGCAGTGGGTGATTTCTGATTTATTCATGAGTTTAATAACATTGTCTGGCTCATACAATCCATGCAGTCACGCCTTCAAGAATTCATGCTTCATGGTTGTGTTCCTTCATGCTTTATAAAAGGAGAAAAATGAGCCATGTAAGGAGGAAATCAGAAAAAATATTCAGGATTAGAAATTTTTTGAGGACTTAACAAGTATTCAGAGCTTAAAGTCCTTCTTGTTGTATTTTAAACTTTTGAGAGAGAAATATAAAATCCATTTTTTGTACCCTCACTGTAGAATCAATGATTTGGAGTAAGGAAATTTGGTAGCCAGCACTTCAGTTTTTTGTGCTTTATGTAAGAATTTTATTGGCAAACAAAAGGGAAAAATTAAAATATAACTGGATAAACAGAGTAAAGAGCAATATAGCAGATAACCATAGCAAGAGGATCTGAGGTAGATGTGTTTATGTTGGACTGTAACTTAGCAAGCAGTTTGAAAGGAAATTATTCTACTCCCAGGAGTACATTGCAAATATATTTAAATTTACAGGGATCCAAACTGAGAAATCAGATGCGAGTTAATGTACTATATTCCCCACATTTCAAAACTCTTCCCTACTCCCCAAACATGAATGTGGCAGAGATGAGCAGAAAGGTCAGTACATAGTTCTCCCTGTAGAGATATTGGTCCAGGAATGATTTGAAAATGTCATTCTGTAAAACAGATGGAAGAATTTGACTGCAGGTGCCTATGCCAAGAAAATTCAGAAGGACATAAATCTTTGTGGTGTGAGCTCACATTTGTTGCACAGTATTTCTACCCCTGGTCTTCAAAATTTATCTATTATGTTTTACTTCCTGGTCCAGCAAGTGATCTTTGTCCCTATTCTTGAAAGTTTCTTCCTCCTTTTCTCTGCTGAATGAATGTGATTATCATGAAGTCATCCAGAATAGTTAGCTTGCATCCAAAGGAACGGGCTTGGTACAAAATGCCATGATCACAATTTTGCAGCTTCTGTTAMGGGCTGCCTATGTGCACTTGCAGCACTGAGGGAGCCGTGAAGATACCTGTCCCAGCAGCAGCTGCTGGAGGAAGCTGCGGGACAGAATGGGAACCCGTGTCTGAGCAGATGCAAACGCCCACGGGCACGAGCCCCCGAATCGCATCCTGCTGGAAATGTGAACAGCTGCCAGGTATCTGCTGCTCTGGGAGTCTGGCTCCCAGGCAGCCTAAGCAGCCAGAACAGATGGGAAACAGCCACAAGGCACCCACAAAATTAATTTCCAAGATAAAAATTGCACCCGCTGGGTGATCACCCTGGTGCTGGCTCTGCAGCCTGCGTAACAAGCATCATTCAGGCCGGCACTGCAGTTCTGCAAGAAACCTGGTGTCAGTAAACAGCCTGCATTAATCCATCTTCAGTTTCACCACAGGAGGGCAGGCTTTTTGTGTTTCCATTTATAATAAATAAATAGAAGAATGTGGAAGGTTTTTCAAAAGTAAAAGCTAGATGTTACTGCTCCTAGGAGAAGTCAGTCTGTGCCTTGTGGAAACCAGTCAATCTCCTAGGCGAGTCGATCCTCAGTTTATCTCCAAAACCCACTGAAAATTCTCCTATCAAGTGGATGTAATGGTGTATGCACAGTATGAGGAGGTGGTGGAGATGCTAAGACAGTTTTGTGAGTGAGATGCTCATGCTCCATCGTGGCACTGGCGCTGGAGGAGCATTCCTCTTCGGCGGCTGCAGCGCGAGCTGGCCAGCCTGCGCCAGCTCACAGCCCTCTGTTTGGTAAACAGGAGGGAAACAAAACCTCAACCAAACAACCAGCAAGTGTTTAATAAATACCTTGTCATTTCCCTACACTACAAAACATAGCTGCTTAGACAGTTAAACCTTGCAATGCACGTGTTGAGGATTAGCAAGGTTTYGGGCATACTTAGAAAACACAGTTACAAATGTTTGCAGGAGTTACAGCCTGTTTAAGGCAAAGGTTTGAACGACCTCTTTTTGCTTTGCCCTTCCTCAGGAAACCACACTCTCTTAATTAATTTGTAAAGCACCTTCACCTCCCTGCCATGTTTACTCTGCTGTCTGCAGTGGCGTATCTTCACTTTGCTCGCAAATAGCACAGTGAACTCCTTTTAAAGAGCCATTTTTGCAAAGCATGAATATCACATAAGAACCAAATTGATTGCTGAAATAAAGGGTGATAGCTGTAATATTTTATATTTATAGGCTATTTCCAGGAGATCTGGAGAAGAAGTCACAAAACCTGAAGAGCATGTGCAGTTTACTGAAAGATGGATAATCTTTGTGTTTGCAGTGCCATTAGTTATTTACAATGTTTTTCATCCGTTACACTGAGAGTTTGCTCATTGCAAAGCAGCTTTGCCTTCTGGAGAGCAGAGCCGTTCGCAAGATGGACTGAAGCGAAGACAACAGCAAAGAAATCTTGCATAACAAACAACAGGGGGAGAAATGCTTGGTTGGAAAAAAACCTTCAAAACTCCCAATATTATAAAGCCGTTGGAAAAGCTACTTCTTCACTAGGAAGCTATCCTGTGTGAAAGGAAATGCTAACAGTGTGCCCTGCTGCTGGGCACTGAGGTAGGAAAGGACGTGATCCTGTGGTTTGAGCTAATCAATGGACAAATTTTTAATCACTGTGGGACTTCCTCCAATGTGCCATCGTCCAGGCSTAACGGGCTGATGGGTTTGTTATGCTGTGCTAGTGGCTGCTGTTTTTCTGGAGCAGATGTTTGTATCGTATACATTTCTATGCACTTGTTGCCTTGTATCAGTGCTTTTGAGGTCAAATATGCTTATCTCTGATAACCTGTGGCACTCGGACACTGATTTTTACAAATATAAAATGGGAAACTTGGGTGTTTAGGTCTCAGGCTGTTGCCTGTGTTTGGGTCCAATTGATTAAGATCTCCTAGCTGATTTCAGTGGCAGAGCCCCAAGCCAGGTGCCCAGCCCAGTCCATGTGTGCTCGCAGCCCCGAGCCCAGACCGGCCTGAGCCGTGCTCGTGCCCTAGCAGCGCGCCCAGCCCCTTTCTCGCAGCACAGTGTCTGCAGCCCGCTCCGACCCCGTGGCTCTCCCTGCGTCTGGGCTGCAGCGGCYGAGACGGAGCCAGCTGCGCCACGGCCGGGTCCGCGCCGCTGCCTAGCTGGTTTGGCAGCAAGCGTGTCATCCCCTCACCGTGATATCAGAATAGCTGTCTCTCAGGAGCCTTAAATCATTCTGTTTAAAACACAGTATTATCATAATCCTGGCTTGCTCTCTTTTCCTCAATGTCATTTCATTAAAAACAGTCTGAAAAAACTTAAAAGCTGCCATAAATTTTCAGCTGTTATCCGAGCCCGCTGCCATGCGAGGATAGCGGACATGGAGGGAGCATCCAAATTGTGGAGGGGAAGAGCTTGCTTCGGCTGTTCACAAAAGCAGGGGAAGCTCGGAGACCTTGCGAGACTGCCTCGCCATCCCCGCTGCGTCTCCGTGCCTCGCTGCCGCGCCTGGGCTCCCGGCCGGAGCACGTCCCTCCATTGCCTGCCCGGCTGCAGTGCCGGCCCCTTCCTGGGACAGGGCAGCTCCCGGGCAGGGAGGGAGCAGCCAGGCTGGCTGGAGGCTCCAGCCCAGCTTCGGGTCCCCCTTGGCTGCCAAGCTCCTGCCTCAGAAAAGTGCATGTTTCCCTTCATCTTAACAGAGCTTCTAACCACGTGCTTAATATCTATCGTGACTTCAAAGATACTGAAGAACAATAGTAATAGTTTGCTCTGGGGCTGAAATATCTGGAATTTAAGCCTTCTCCTCTTGTTCTTTCTTTGTTGCTCCTGTCTCTTATGCATAAACAGAATTTTGCACACTTTTAAGCATAAATTGAACATGATATCTTTGTCTACTGTTATGTATCAGTTACACATTTTTCTTTAGGTGACTAATCTAGCTCCCTCAAGTTARTGCCACCTATTTTTTCTTTCAGAATAATATATCTTTTCTTGTTGTAACCCTTGGGGCATATGGATTTTAGGCTGTTGGAACTATAGACTCTACTCCTTTTTTTCCTAAAAAGCTGTTGCACTGTAAAGGCTACATGCTTTGTATTCTAGAGGAGGGAAAGGGAGGGCTGAAAGGACCAGCGACCACCTAACCTGCATGTGACTTAGAAGCATTGAAAGAAATTGCTTTCCAAGTGGTGTAAGGGGAAGAACTTGGCTTGGCAGCCTGCTGCGATGGAGCCGGCCTGGAGACTGAAGCTTGGGAGCAACAGAGACCGCAGTCCTTGGGCTACGACAGCTGTCAGGCTTGAAGAACTGCTTAAAGTGCAGGAGTCGTAGAAATGCCTAGAAGCCTGATAGCGAAATGTGAGGCCAAGCACAAACCACCACGATTTCTCACTGTGAATCTCCGGTGAAGATTTCGTGTGTGCTTAGGGCATTTGCTGTCTCCCAGCTGGCACGTTAATTAACGAGGGAAGTTGTGCTAAGGAATGCAAGAACTGTTAGTCTGCAAGTAGTACAACTGTCTTTATTTGGGATACTCCATTTAGATTGAAGCTGTGCTGCAAAAATAAGCAAAACCCTAGTGATAAAGTTAGGGAGCAAATATTGCCTGGCCTTGAAAGTAACTGTTGCTGCCGTTGTCAGATGGGCAAATCTAGCTGTTGAGTTCAGTTCGAAAATCAGGCTGGCATCCCAGCAAGTCAGTAACTCACATGCGAGCCCCCACGTACGTACTCCAGTAGCCGTGGAAAGAAGCGGCGATTTCCGAGCGTGCGAAGCCAGGGTTACCTGACTGTCCCTGTTCAATCAAGTGTTGCGGGAGCAGCGCTAGCGAGCCCATCCCCAGCACCCCGCGGCAGCCTGGAGCCACCGCCTGCTTAGCAGCCAGCTCTGTAAACAGGGAGATTAACTGGAATTGCTTAAAGCTCATTTTGTATTTTAATTAAGTGTGTATTAATTTGACTTAGTTACTGAGCACTGATTACTTTATGCATTCCTAATTTAATGAGCTAATGGTGTGGGGATAAATAATACATGACGAAGTATATCTTCATAGTGTTAAATTTTGCTGTTTTACAACAATTTTAATACATTGGTGTACAAGTCAATTAAATCCACAGTTTATTGCTGATTATACTGATTATAGGGCTTTCAGGCTTCTGTACATCACAAAACCTAGCAGAAAAGTCACTGTGGCAAGCATTAGGCTAGTGAAAGCCAGCCGACGTGAGGGTATGCTGTTACGCTATGAAGGTTGCCCTGGTAATATCTGGGATGGCTCAAAGCTCTGTATTTTGTGTGAGTAGTGGTTTGGTAAACATAAGTTTTAAATGCAAACTCTTATTTTTGTCTCTGCTATAAGAAATCTGGAATGTTTCAGTAAAATTCAGTCTGGAGATGGTTGTTTTATCTGCTTGCATGTTAAAATGAAGAGAAATGCCAAAGCCTTTCTGTAATTTTGAACTGAAACAGTACCTAAGCTCGTCTGTTAGTTGACTGAGGTGAAGGAACAAACCAGGAAGAATAAGTGACACCATATTCTGGGAGGAAAGTTGTCTAGATAACTGCTGTAGTTTACCTAAATCAAACTTCTGAGAGTTTGCTGTAATTCTACCTTTGCAAGAACTAATTTCCATTATACTTATTTCTTTCCTTATCTATATCTCTAGGAGAAAAAACTATAGATTTCAGCAGGTGTCCTGGCTGAATTTGGTGTTGTGTACAACAGTAACTTGTATTCTGGAAGCGTGCAGTACTTGTGCTAATTAGGTGACTTTCACCTAAAACAAGACTTTTGCTGAGAGTGGCAAACCATTTAGGACTGGACCTGTACTTACAATCCAGTATGGTGTGTAATCATTAGGGAAAACTAGCCCTTTGAAATGATAAAAAAAATGCTTAAAAAACAAAAAAGAAGGCGGCTTTACATCATTAACAGGAAACTCTTTCTGCTGTTGTAGGATGAGGCAGCTGAGCTATGTAAGAAGTCAATGAAGTTCAGAAATCTTCAGTGCGAGTGTCTGGAAAAAACAGCTTTAAGTACTTGAGTGATCTTCACACGTTAATAGGTGTTTGTGGTGAAATGGCCCCTGTTATCCCAGGGGTCTTGAAGCACGTTAGGCAGGAGAGCTGTGCGCCGCAGCTTGCCTTATGCTTGAGAAAGAAACCTGAGGCTTTCGATCTCAGGGTGTCATGCTTTAGTTCTCCCAGGAAGCTCTGCATTTGTGATTTGGGGTTTTATTATTATTTGAATTCAAAGGATTCTTAATAACAGAGAAAACAGAAATTAAGTGATATATGGTATTTCCAAAGTCAGAGGCTGCTGGGGTCAATGGTGAGAGAGATGTTGTGATAAAGTTGAAAATAACACACATTTTAAGTTCTCTGAAGAAGGGATTTCCTTTAGTTCGTTCTTTGCTGCTGTTTAGTATCTAGGTGTCTGACCTGTAACTCGGCCTCCTAGTCTGTACGGACTAAAAAGCATGCGGTGCCTGTGAGATGTGACTAGAGTTAACTGCTGAAATAAGAGGCTGCTTCTCAGCTGGCTCAGGATGGATGCCTGGTGGTCAGTGAAGYGCTGCTGGTCTACACCAGCTGAGGATGCGAGGATGGGTTTCCTTTGTGTTATTACTACTTTGTTTTTAAAACTGTACATTACATTCAACTATAAGCTCATTGCAAAGCACTACAGTGCCTGCTAAATAATCTTATATTTCAACTTGTCAGGATGACTTCTTTTAAGTAGGATTAAAAGTTGTTCATTCAGTAAGTCAGACATTTCTTCCCCTGGGGCTTATCAGCATACAGCACAACTTGTTATTATTAGCTGTGATAATGTTAGTAATGGAGAGATAAACATATGAATCACAAAGAAGAACACAGAGTGGAGTATAGCCATTTCCTGCCAGTGCTGAGGGATAAGGGTAAATAATCCACACACATGTATTGTACATGTGGGAAATATCACCACGTCTATCCTTGCCTAGGGACATCTTGCATCCCTGTTTGTCTTGTTGAAATCACAATCCCATCAACTTGAAGTAGTGAATAAGAGGAAAGAAGAAAGAAAAAAAAGTGATAAATAGATATGTGGGAAAACAAATGCACAGGATGAATCTTTAATTCCATTCTGAACAGCTTGTGAGTAGTCCAGGTTTAAAGGCAGCTATGAGATAGCTATCCTATTGGCACATATCATGCAGTTTTGTTGTCATGTTTTGGGAAGAATTTCATGCATCACTAGTGCATTTTCAAACTGGTACTGATAATCTCAAGGCATTCACTAAAATTTTCAAGAAAATGAAAACTGGATGTTTCTTTCCCAAATCTAGCTGTGCTTAGGAAAGTGTCTGGCCTTCATTTTGTTTGCGTCTTACAATAAAGATCCTATTTGCAGCCTTCAGTCATAGTGCAGCAAGCAATTCCACACAATTATCAAGCAGCTCAGATTTCCTGACATGGAAAATGTTGAGGAACATTTGAAATACTGAGGCCTACTCTTACCCCGAGGCTGAAATTCTCTCTTTCCAGCTTGCCTCTGGAAAAGCATTTTACCCTGGTTTCCCAGAGGGTTGCAAGCCAACTCCATATGCCCTACAGTGACATTACTGCATCTGTGGGAGCACTGATATTTGTCTGATGACTTGTGAGATGTGAATGACCATGTCTCGGTACATAATTTCTCAAGGCAGTTGTAATGTTGTTGGATTTGTTTCCACACTTTATAAGCAATTAGGCTTTGACAGCTGATGTGAAATGTATTTTCAGTTCTTTGTGTTAAATTAGATGAGTCTTTTGTTCAGATTATCAGTATATAATAACACCTATGCTAGTTGGAATGGCTAAAACACGTGGTACTTAACTTTAAGTTTCTAATTAAAGCTTCTCACTCAGGAACTAGACGTTTTAGCTCCTGTAGTAGTCCATGGGAATCAAGAGGCTCATCCAGTTCTGGATGGCTATTGTAATTCTATATGAATCACCTCAAAAGATGCTAATGCTGTATATAGTGTTCTTGTACATTTAGGCTGAGCAGATGCCCTGTCATAGGGAGAGCACAGTATGGAGTTTAGAGCTAGCTGGAAAATCAGCTGGAAAATGTGTTCATAAACATGAGGGCTAAAACCAAGCAAATATTTTGAGTACATGGAAAGTGTTCCAATTACCCCAAAATATATTTGAAGTGTCACTGAAATTTTCACTTCATGAAAAAGTTGCAAAGTTTTTGCTTTTTGGCCTGATTATGGACTTTTTTTTTTTAAATCTGATAATCCAAATCACATGGGAATCAATTTTCTAGGTAGTTAGAGAAGAAATGCAGGGAGGTCAGAAGCTCTGAAGCTATCCGTGATGGAAGAAGATACCACTGTGCAGGAATTACTCAAACAAAATAACAGGACTGTGGTGGTTGTACTAGGAATTCACATTTTGAATAAAACAGAATAGTGAAGTGGTGAACCTCATTTTATTGGCAGTGGTATAAAAGAGTCGCAATAGTCAGCAGAGATGTGCTTTGTAGACTCTTAATGCTGTTTTGTTCCCAGTTGATGCCAGAGGACCAGGAGGACCAGATCTTACTGTCAGGTTTAATCCTGCTTCTGAGGCAAAGCAGCTTATCCCTTCCCCTTATTCAGGATATATTATATTGGTCCAGCATATGCAGTCATTAGTTTCCAAGTTTATCCCTTACTATGAAAAACATATATATTAAGTGGTAAATATTAAAGTAGGAAAGCGTGTACTCAAGGTTAAAGTTGATGGTACTCATCAGTTTACAACAGATCTTGGCCTGTATGGTAGGGGGTATTGTTTTAAATCTTAATTCATAATGCAGCAGCAAAGGATTGAGTGCTGGATAGTTTATTTTCTAAAGTTAAGTCAACACTATAAATCAAACTGCAGGAGGACCATAATTTAATTCATTAACAGTTAGAAGATTAATTACAAAGCTATTAAATATTTGATTAAATTAAACCTAAAGTATTTAAACATTGTTTTTCAAATAATGTTTGCTCATTAATTAGAATGGCTAAATGTTCAGATTAATTAGAAGTGTGGGTTGTTGGCAAGCAATAAACCCACATGCGTTTCCCTTCCTGGGGTGCTCTCAGCACTTCCCCACCACACTACAAGCTAGATGTGAATAGTCACTGCCATTACCTTCCCCAGGGCGCATGAGTGTTTTTCTGGATCTGTGTACGCAGTCAGACTGAGCGAGTCTCGGACTAACGTGGCCTGGGCCTGTCTGCCATCTCAGTCCTCGGGCACCGTATTCCCGGATCCATTTGCTTATTAGTGATATTAGACAACTTCCAGAGTTAAAAGCTTATGCTCATCATTTTAGGAATCCTGTAACAGCCCTTGTGATGAGAGAAATCCTGAGAGCTGGTGACATGAGGCAATCTCCAGGGTGGGTTTGCTGGTGTATTTAGAGCCCAAAGACGTGCGCGGGGGGTTACGAGAGCCCCTGAAACATCCAGCACCAACCTTGCCCCTGAGCCTCGCGGTCCACAACTTCCCTCTGTGCAGAGCTTCCCCGCAACCCTTCTGCGTTCACAGCCCCATCGTCTAGGTTCCCAAAAACCTTGTAGGCCCTTTGTCATCTGAAAACTCATTAAAATCAAGGAGGTCCATCATCTCCCCACTGTCTTCATCTCATCAGACATGCAGGCCTGAATTTTCAGTGATGTAAAGACCTCACAGTGCTCTAAAGGAGTATTAAAATGGGATTAAATGCCACTTTACACCCATTATTACCCACAGGATAAATGAGAATTCTGTGCATAAGGTCAAATGCTGGTGAAGTTATGCTAGCAGACACTTTGCCCCATAATTTTTATTATGAAGGGAAATATCCATCTTTCTCTAGAGACGTGGYGTTCCTAGTTGTCTGAAATCCTCAGTGGCATAGACAGCTAGTAATGACCGAGTTATATAAACACTGTAGGTGACAGAAATAAATGGCAAGCATAAAACTTGAATTAAGAAAAAAATTCTTGAACATCTCATGTGTGTATTGTTGTATAAAGCAAATAGGATTACTTGAGACTCAGTGCCAGGCTCTTAAGACATAATTTTCTATGTAAGAAGGTACGTGTGAAAATCTTACAGTGATGGATGCCTCCACAGCAATCCAGAGGATGAGCGTTTTTTCCCTGCAAAAGTCACAGAATCACAGAATCACAGAATCACTGAGGTTGGAAGGGACCTCTGGAGATCATCTAGTCCAACCCCCCTGCTCAAGCAGGGTCACCTAGAGCACATTGCACAGGATTGCATCCAGGCGCATTTTGAATATCTCCAGAGAAGGAGACTCCACCACCTCTCRGGGCAACCTGTTCCAGTGCTCTGTCACCCTCACAGTGAAAAAGTTTTTCCTCATGTTAAGATGGAAGTGTCTGTGTTTCAGTTTGTGCCCATTGCCTCGCGTCCTGTCGCTCGTCACCACTGAAAAGAGTCTGGCCCCATCCTCTCGACACCCTCCCTTCAGATACTTGTACACATTGATAAGATCTCCTCTCAGCCTTCTCTTCTCCAAGCTAAACAGGCCCAGCTCTCTCAGCCTTTCCTCATAAGAGAGATGCTCCAGTCCCCTAATCATCTTTGTGGCCCTTCGCTGGACTTGCTCCAGTAGTGCCACATCCCTCTTGTACTGGGGAGCCCAGAACTGGACGCAGTACTCYAGATGTGGCCTCACCAGGGCTGAGTAGAGGGGGAGAATCACCTCCCTCGACCTGCTGGCAACACTCTTTCTGATGCAGCCCAGGATACCATTGGCCTTCTTGGCCACAAGGGCACATTGCTGCCTCATACTTAACTTGGTGTCCACCAGCACTCCCAGGTCCTTCTCAGCAGAGCTGCTTTCCAGCAGGTCAACCCCCAGCCTGTACTGGTGCATGGGGTTATTCCTCCCCAGGTGCAGGACCCTGCACTTCCCTTTGTTGAATTTCATGAGGTTCCTCTCTGCCCACCTCTCCAGCCTGTCCAAGTCTCTTTGAATGGCAGCACAGCCCTCTGGCGTATCGGCCACTCCTCCCAGTTTTGTATCGTCAGCAAACTTGCTGAGGGTGCACTCTGTGCCTTCATCCAGGTCATTGATGAAGAAGTTGAACAAGACTGGACCCAGGACTGACCCCTGGGGGACACCGCTAGCTACAGGCCYCCAACTAGACTCTGYRCYRCTGAKCACAACYCTCWGAGCTCTGCCATTCAGCCASTTCTCAAKCCACCTCACTSTCCACTCATCTARCYCRCACTTCCTGAGCTTGTCTRTRRGGATGYTMTGGGAGACAGTGTCAAAAGCCTKGCTGAAGTCWAGGYASACAACATCCACTGCTCTCCCCTCATCTACCCAGCCAGTCATTCCATCATAGAAGGCTATCAGATTGGTTAGGCATGATTTCCCCTTGGTGAAGCCATGCTGACTACTCCTGATCACCTTCTTTTCCTCCACATGCGTGGAGATGGCTTCCAGGATGAGCTGCTCCATCACCTTTCCAGGGATGGAGGTGAGGCTGACTGGCCTGTAGTTCCCTGGGTCCTCCTTCTTGCCCTTTTTAAAGACTGGGGTGACATTGGCTTTCTTCCAGTCCTCGGGCACCTCTCCTGTTCTCCATGACCTTTCAAAGATGATGGAGAGTGGCTTAGCAATAATGTCCGCCAGCTCCCTCAGCACTCGTGGGTGCATCCCATCAGGGCCCATGGATTTGTGGGTGTCAAGTTTGCTTAAATGATCTCTAACCCACTCCTCCTCCACCAAGGGAAAGTCTTCCTCTCTCCAGACTTTCTCTCTTGCCTCCAGGGTCTGGGGTTCCTGAGGGCTGGCCTGAGCAGTAAAGACTGAAGCAAAGAAGGCATTCAGTAACTCTGCCTTCTCTGCATCCTTCGTCACCAGGGCACCCACCCCATTCAGCAAARGGCCCCATTCAGCAAAGGGCCCAAGTCAAATGCAGGATGTGGAAAACATTTCTCCACTTTCATTGCATCATTTATCATTGTTACGACACCCTGCATCAAGAGTTAATTAAGACTTGTATCCGTTCTGCCTGCACAGATGATCAAGAGCCAGGCGTGCATTCACGTGTTTTTGGCTGAAGCAGTTTTTGAGCTTTGTGCTTGTTATCTGTAGGACTCTGTGCTTGTCACAGAGAAGAAAGGGATAAATCCTCTTAACAAAAATTCGTGTTTCCATTACTGCAGCCCTTCCCCCTGCCGCTCCCATGGCTTGCTGTCCTTCAGCAGCAGGGTGGCAGAAGTTGTCGTCCCTGAGGATCGGGCGGTGCAGCCTGTCAGGCAAATATGTTACTGGTCTGTTTTACTAAATGAGTAACAAATATTTGGAATTTCTTGCCATGTAAATCAAGTCCCCAGGAACAACTCTCAGAGCTAGCATAAGTCTGAGTAAATCAAACCTGAAGTTTAGCCCATGCAGTATATTTTAATTTTAAATTTATTTTATGACTTACAAAGATGACTGGAAGCACCAGTTTCATTTCAGCTTCTTTCAAGCCTCCTATATTCACTGGTTGCTCTGTGTTTGCCAGTGTGCATCACTGCTGTTATTTTTTAATCCCTGTACAAGGAGAACTTGCAGTATCTCAGCTGCATTGTCAAGTCTTACACTGCCAGATTCTTTGAGTTACCTCCTCCGTTCCTGTTTCTGACTTCCTGAACACCAGCCTGGACATAAGAATAAATTTAAAACAACAGCCCACAAATATTCTGTAATGCCTAGGGATTCTTTCTGCACTTAGAAGTTTTCTAGTCAGTGGGAGATTCCTTATTTAAGCTCCTGTGCATCAGCCCAGACTGACCTATTTACGATAGATTCATTCCAAAGGCTTAAACATCCTGAGTTTATTCACTTCCCATATCTGTGGGAAAGGAATTCCCAGGCTCTTGGTATCCTATCGAAACATTTGCTTTTTGGGTGCTTTATATGATACCCTATGCTAGAATGAAACAATATGATTTCTGCTATAATTATATGAAAACAATGTGAAATAGTAATTGACTAATGGAATTATTATAGATTTAACGGAGGATGATGAAGATGCACATTTGTGCCCAGAGTCCCAATCAGCTTCTTATCCAGTTTGAAATCAAACTGATCTGATTAACCACCCCTTTGCGAAAGAGCAGCTGTCCAATCTCCTTTCCTATCGAATGCCTCATGTGAATAACACATTCATCTTCGTTGCATTGCAGTGACTCTTCCAGGCGCTCTGGGAAGCAAAGCAAGAAGAATGAGTAAGTGGGAGCTGGAATTACTTGACAGTTTTGAAAACCAGACCATAAACATCCTCATTTTTTTATTCCAGGTGTATGTTTCTAGAGAACAGGTTTTACTGTCCAATATGGGACACTGAAGCCAATTAAAAAAGCTGGTTTTCATGCGTTTTATGATCTGAATTCCTTTAAGTGGTACACTAAAAAATAGGGAAAAACCTGTTTGAAAAGCAAAAATGAAGAAAGGCATCAACGTGCTTTGCCATAAAGCATGTATTTCTTTTTAGTTTACCAGTTGTTCCCTACTCTGCTATCAAGAATTGGTAACAATAGCTCTATTGAATACACAATGGGTCACCAGGTATTTGATATTAGCAGAATGAATTATTGCCACATCGCTTGGCCTTTTCTGCTCTACTAATTTTGCTGCGTGTTCTATTTTGGTCATTTGTCCTACATTTAAAAAAGCAAATTAGTGTCCCACATTTCATCTTCATTGGGTCGAAATCGTCTATGCTACTATGTGCCTCCAGTGTTTCTGCTGCTCGTATGTTATCTTGCTCTGCTCAAGCAGCTACACTGAGGGTCAAACAATACATTTTGTGAGTCTAGAATTGAGTTCATTTTCACTTACATTTGTTAATTGTTAGTTATGTCCGGTAATATTTCTTCACATCTCTTGATTAGTTCTGCCAGCACCCATGTACTTGGGGGACTGGTATAGCAGTCTGTAACTCAGGCCCTCGGAGGCAATGATAATGTCAGCCCCAATCTCATCAGCATCTATTCAATAACTGCTGCTCTTAGACACCTCTGGAAGCTCCAGCTGGTGAGGTTTATCTTGAAGAATATGTCTTACAGTGACAGTAAAGAGTCTAAATATTTTGAGCTTTGTCTGTACTGGGGATTAATGCACTGAAATAGCACAGCTAGCAAGCTAGAGCAAAGCCAACAGTTGCTTTTACTCTCTTTCCACACACCCAAACTCAGCAGAAATTAAAAATGTGCCTAAAAAATGTAACTGGTAGAAGTTCTTGCAGAAAAGGGGTTAATGCAGTATTAAATATAATTCTGTTGTGAGACAGTAATCCTGAGGGGAAGAAAGTCCTCCTTTTATTCATGTACCCCAAAGCCAGGATCTTTTAGTGGGACATATTACACAACCTGAAGCCTTGAATCATGTGCAGTAATTCCTGCATCTAGTCCTAGAATGCCTGTTTAAACTAAAATGCGTCTTTTCAAAAGGTGTCTGCTCTTTAAAGTGTCAAATGATGAAGAATTTATCACATCCTCTGCTTGTCTGTTCCTATATTTAATTACTCTTACTGTTTAAAATTGTGTTTCATTTCCACACCTTTATCCATTAATAATGATGGTTCACATAAATTCTCTACATGTTAAAAAACCAGAAGTATTGTATATTTGTTTCTTTTAGTGATGCTCAGTGGGAATCACAAGAATAGGGGATTTTCAGTATAGAACAATGGGAAACTGCTGTGAACAGTGGGAAACTGCTGTGAACAGCTGCTGTACACCTGATGAGGTGTATAGTCCTGCTCACCCATAAATGTCTATCTCTGAGAGCGTATTAAAATGGCATCTATGTTTAGTATATAAAGAAAGATCCCATGTAGTTTCTTCTGATAACTATTTAGACAGTGTAAATTTTATTTGCCTTTTTTTTATAAGACTCATTCGTTTTCTTAGAAAGGGGTTGGTTCATCCTGCGTCACTGAGCATTCAGAGAAGATGCAACACCAGGAGGGCAATGTGTTTTTAGTCATGAAATGTCTTGGGCACTTTTTATTGAGCTCTTTTCTTGGTAATTACATCTTACTTGTCTTCAATGACCTTGTACCCAAATCCAAAGTCTTATGAGGGGCTCAAGTTTGTCAAATATCTAAACGAATTGCAGGTTCTTCAAAATCTGTGACTTCCCTAATATGTCTAGAGAGCTCCAGCAAATCTGGCAGGTGTTCTCCGTTCCAAAAACTAGACCTGTTTACTAGTATCCTTTCATGGTCAGCTAAGTGTCTGTAATTTCATTTTAATGATCATTAAAGTCTTAAGTGTCCACCCTGCAAACACTCTGGCCCTGACTTTGCCAAGCACTAGAACGCGTGCTTCAATTTAGATTTTTATTGTGTAATGATCACTAATATAAAACCACTAAAGTTTTAATACTGTCCAAGAGACACTTGTGGATGATAATGCCTTTGGTAAAACCACTTCTGTTCTGTGCTTGCACACGTGTAAGTGCTTTTGATGATGAACGCCTGGCGCCCCGCAGAGCTGGACCCTTGCACCAGGCTGCTGGCTCACGGCTGCCACGTTACGGTGCCTGCAAAGCGGCTCTTGTCTCTCCACCTCTGATTTATGAAATCAGCTCTTAAAGAGGGGTTTGGGGGGGAGTGGTTGGACTTCAGCTAATAAACTTGCACTTGGCTGAATTCCCTGTTATGATCTGCCACAAATCTATGCTAATTGGCCACTTTAAACCAGATTAGCAACTGTGTACACTGCTAGACCTGTGAAAATCTGTGGATAGTACCAATGGATTTGACTTTAATTTCTCACCTTTACCACTCAAATTCAAATACATCTGGGATCCACGACAACATGAAGGTGCAATATAACTATTTTCATTGTTTCTCACATTTGTCTAAGCCTCAAAGGTTATCATCACAGCTTTAACAAGTTATATCTTGACTGACTCACAGTCCTTTCAGGAAAGTCAGAAATGAAAGCAGCGCAGGGACAGAGCAGTACCTCCACCCATTGTGTAGGACACCTTGAAATACAGATGAAGTGCAGTCATGATGGGATGATTGTGTTTAGTGTTGTCTTTTGTCCCCTTTGCTGTATTAGTGGAGCTGTTGACAGGAACCCTTCACGTTTTTTAAAAAGTTGAAACATTTTTGTTTCCATGGTTTGTTAAGAAAAAAATCATAGTCTCAAGGGTAAACATGATTTTGGTTTTGTTTAAAAAAACAAAAAACAAAACAAACCTCAAACCTTAGCCAGTTAAAAAAAAAAAATCTTTCATTCAATCTGAAACTATGCATTTTCCAACTCTTTGTATTACCTGGAAAAAAAATGTTTGTTTGGTCAGTGAGCCAAAAAAAAATCAATTATTTGCACAGCTCTACTCTATCACTCTCTGGGGGAAATTCTGATCTACAGAAATAATGGAATCAATAAAAAAAGATGGGTTTTCATTGCATACAGAGTTATTTTTCATCACCTTCACTGTTGATCTGATTTCACTCCAGCTTTTCCTCAGAAGAACTTGAATTTGGGTTACCTGGGGGTGCATGGCTGGGAACTGCTGCCATGGTTGACATCTGGAGAAGTTCAGCACCAAAAGCTCTGGGGTCCCACAGATTCCCTTGATGCCTCCACGGGAGCCTTACTCTTTTTTAAGAAATTGGTCTCTCCGTTCATCAGTTTCCCATGCTCATTATCTGCCTATCAGGGTTTTTAAAAGTGCTAAATACTATCTTAATGGTATCTCTCTAAGAAATAATTACTTCACTGTGCCCATAATCCAGTTTGCATTTGATATGTCACTTCTAATAACCTGTAGAATTTTTCTTTTTAATGCAAGAGACCTTATTTGTCACAGATCTAACAAAGAGCTTGTCTCTTTTCATTAAAAACAGGCTTTTCAGCTCAGTGATTTAAAAATAGGAAATAAAACAAGGAAAAGAACAAATAGACTCTGGTGCATGGTTCTGTTTGATACAGTTGAGCTGTACATAAAGGGAAGGAAAAACAACATCTAATTTCTCATTTTACAAATAAGCTGCAGCTGAGAGGTTCATGGTACTCTGGCTAAATATAACAGCCACCAGTGAGAAAGAAGGGACCTGCTGGGGGCTCTATGAGCCCTCTTGGAAAGGGGGAAGACCCTCCTTTTTAGCACAGCTGAACCCTTCTTCTTTGCCTGTTTTTCCTTGAAAAAGGAGGTGAGCGACTGAATGATGATGGCTCTCAGGAATCAGAAACTGAATCTATTTTTGCAGCAGAACCCAGTAAAGCACCTGTCGCGTGAAAGGGAGGGACGGAAAGCCCTTCCTTATCTTTATAATTTACGTTTGCCTGCCAGAGCCCCCCTGTTTGAGGACTTTCCCTGAGACAGTTTCGCAAAGTAAAAAGAATCTGTGTAATTTACATTTGCCTGCCAGAGCCCCCCTGTTTGAGGACTTTCCCTGAGACAGTTTCGCAAAGTAAAAAAGAATAAGATTTTATTAAAGCGACAGATACAACAGGTTCGGAATTGCCGTTGATAAATGCACTTGCTGCTACAAATGTTCTTTCTATGAGCTCAAACTAACAATTAAGCGCTTTCAATAATAATATATTTTCCCGGGTAACGTCCGACGTTTGTCGGAGGCGCAAGTCTTACCAAAGAGGCGTCCCTGTTTGGGGGAGGGGAGAAGGAGGCTCGCTCGTCAGCAATCTCCAGTGAACAGGTCGGCAGTTCAATTTTCTTCCCTTCCAAAAACTTTAGTGAGCTATCCTCTGTTTTATAGTTGCTGAAGGTGGGATGTGGAAGCGCGGCAGACATACTTCATTGGCCAGGTTGCCATTTGCGCGGTTGTTGGGGGTATGCCCCCCCTTATTTACATATCGTTATGCAGCAAAGGGCGTGATTTTTAATATGGTAAGCAGGGATAATGAGGCTGGGGGTACTATAGGTCAACAGTTAGTCTGTGAGCAGCAATTATTTTTTGGGATGCAACCCTTTGTGGTCAGGGGAGGACCGTGATACCTCCGTATCGCTCCCTCCTCCGCCGTGCAGCTGGAACAAACTGTCTGGCCTTCACCAGCTAGTTYGTTACTCATGTTGCAAAAGGGTGGTGTGCTTTGGCTGCCACGTACTGTTTTTCCCGTGTGCCCCCTTATCTTTCTCCCTGAATTCTCTCTTGTTCCCACAGCACCCCAGCACGCACCCCATCCGCCATGGCCATGCACCCTTCCCACCACGGTCACGCATCCCTCCTGCGCTCATGGCCGCACTCCTTCCACCCGTGAGGGAGCTCCGAGGAGTGTCAGAGCAGGGAGGGGTTGAGGTGGGCCCAGCTTCACCCCCAGGAAACTCCGAGCGGCAGTGCAGGATGTCCCCCACCACACGTTACTGTCGGAGCACAAGCGTCTCTTCTCCAGCTGCCAAAGCCTCATCTTTAGCTGCAGAGAGAACAAAGCACACTTCCAGAGATCAGTTCATTCCTTCTGTTTTAAACATTTTTCTCAGGATGAGACAAATTGCCTTCTGGAAGCATCTCTCGCTGATGACAGAGATGGGCTGATCAGTTAGGCTGGAGTAAATACATTGCAGATGGCTGCAATTAGATGGGAAGCACCCCCTATTTAAGCATAGTTGACATGTATCAAAGCTATTTTTTCAAGAGGATGAGGAAGAAAAGGAGATTTGAAACAGTGAGAATGGGATGGGTGGAGAGGCAGGTTGCTGTAGCTCAGGCAAGCCACTACTGTGGGTTTAAGTGTTGGGAAGACTCAAATATTCTGGTGAAAGCAGCCCTAAAGCACCTGGATAATAAATTTAATTCTGTCTGACTTATAAGGCCCAGGCAGACTGACAGAGTTGGATAGACAAGTGGATTTGCTCATTCTTAAAATGAGTTTCCTGAATGCAAAGTAAAAAACATGCAAAAAGCTGTTTTTTTTGCTGTGTTCACCTTTGTTTAAAGATGTCATGCACAAATGAGTCAGAAGATAGTTGATGTGAGGGGTAGTATGGAAAAGCACTAATGACTAAGCCATTTGCCTTCTGTACTAGTGGATAATATACTTATATGCAAAGTAACTTTCATGAAATAAATAGTATCTGGATCATTTTGTACAGTCACAGCTTTCAGATTTGTTATTCCTTCTGGGGATCGGAAAAGACTTGTAGATTCATTATGTAAAATCAAGGGTGAATGTTGTTAACAAAAGATCATTAAGGTAAGCATTATAAGAGAAGGAAGTAGATTTGTGGGGTTTTTGTTTGTTTTGGTTTTTTTTTGTAATTAGTGTTACTGAATATATGGCTTTTGGAGGGCAGAAGCTACTGTGCATTTGCTCTTTCAACTCTGGAGTCCTTAGCAATTCTTTTCTGTGGTAGCAGATGTCCCAGGGCCTGGTGATGTTGTCCCAGTGCACCTGAACTGTTAGCAGTAACAGGGATGAAAGATACCGAGTTCCCCCTACCCACGACTGTACATTCAACCATGGTGCTTGCATCGCGGGCAAGGGGGTTGTGGAAGAGGAGGCAGGATGTGTCCACAGTCGGTGTCAGGGCAGCATAACCTTGTCCAGTTCTGCCTGCCTGTGAACACCAGCCAGGATTTGGCTCTTCACGTTTCTGTATTTCTCACTCATTTTTGCTAATAGCATTTGCATGAGAACAGGAACTCTGTGTAGTCGTCTCTCATTGCTTCTATTCCTGGTAGAATACCTAATCCTTTGTTTTGTGACATTGCAATTAGCAAGATAGAAATTACCATGTCCCCAAACCAAAGACTTACAATTTCGGAAGAGGGAAACCCTCCCACAAAAAACACAGCTAGAACTGATGAACTTCTAGGTTGCAGAGATCTAGTTTTCATGCAAATGCCCTAATTAAAGAAAAAATAAGATGCAGTATCTGCAGAGAATCAATGTTATCTAAGCAAAATTGTTTTCAGATGGAGTATTTTCTTTTCAGACTCCGTGTGGTAGCAGCAGGTCTGAGAGTCCCTCAGGACACGCAGTCTGTAGGAGCTCAGCAATCGTGCAGTGATGTATTCGCGGTGGTAGTGGAACTGGCAGCGACACTGCAACGCGTTGGAAATGTGTCTGTCAAAGCTGCAAGGGCTGAGGCAGAAACGATGTGAAATCTGTACGTGGGATGCAGGCCCAGCTGCTGTCCGTGTTGGGTCTGCCTCTAATAAATATTGCCAGTCCTTAACTTCCATCAGCATCAAGCGCATGCAAGGGACACCTGCATATGCTATGCCTAATTTCTACCGGTTATCTCGGTGATTTATTATGCCCTTGCAGGAGTCACGGTGACGCTAATTGCCGTGTGCAATTACTGTGATGGCAATGGCAGAGGTTAGAGGTGGCAGTGGGGGTCAGGGCCCTGTGGCATAAAGCCCTGAGCGAAGGCAGGGCTGCCCCAAGGAGCTCGCGGTCCAAATCTTCACCGTGCACAGACAGGTCGACAGTGGCTCTGCGGGCATAGGGGTGGGATTTGTCTCGTTAGGCTTCAGGTATCTGCAGGTGAAGCAGTGACTCTGGTCTAGGTGTGGAGGGCTGTCTCTGTTGTGAATGAGGAGAGATCCCGTTCAGAAGGCGATAGATCTGGCTTAGGGGGCGGTGAATGTGTGGCACTCTCTCAGGACAAGATCATGAGGAATCTGCTCCCAACCCATCCCTCTAAAAGTGCTAAAATAAACGGAGGCACAGCAAAGTGCAAAGGTTTTCATAAATCCCTAAGATTCATTTTTGCGCTTTTAAATCACTATTCAGTGCTCATCCCTCTGTTCTGCCGCTTCCAATGAAACTAAAGGTCTGATTTAAAGTGAAAAAGGAATTGCTTTAAAACCTGCTATGTTGAAAAAGACCAGAGGTGCTGCTACTCAATTTTTGTCTTTCTTGCATTGCAGTAGGCGTTGCGATGCAGAACAGCGAGAGTTGGATACCCTACAGCTTGCTAGGAGCCTCTAATGGAGTAATGGAGCAGAAAACTGAGAGGGGAAATAGGGTTTCAAAATCTGTTTCTACCCCACATTTTGCAATAAATCAAAAAAATATATTAACAGAATTAGTAAAAACAAACAAAAGCTTAGAACAGCACTACTTCTATTTCTTTTTTTCCCCCCATTTAGTGAATAATCCTTTGTTCCGTTCAGCTGTAGGTCTCAGCTTTATAAAGAAATAGAAGTATCATTCACCTGATTTTTACTGGATGGAGGGTTAAGGCACTGAGCCTGTGGAGCTTGCCTGGGCAGGCAAGAGAGCCCCAGCCCAGCCGCAGGCAGGACCTCGACTCTTCCCACCGCTCGCAGAATCGGCTGGCGGCGGAGACGGCCTTCCCCGGAGCACCTCTGCGCCCGTGGTCACGGGGCTCCTGGCTCCTGGTTGTCACCGAGGCCGCGGGTGTCTGCCGCCTCCCCGATCCCCCTGAGCTGGCGGCTTTTGCAGCTCTGGCCCGAGCACTTGGGGTCCCGGGGAGCGTGGCAGGGTGTCCAGCAGCCCGTGCCGGGCGCCACGCGCCRGCGAGAGGGGCAGCGGGTTGGCGTGGTGGGGCAGGCAGCGTGGTGCCTCTGTGCACCAAGCGCCTGTCCTTGCTGGTGCTGCCGGCGGTGACGAGGCTCAGGCCCAGCTGCCGCTCTGGGTGCAGGAAGGTCGTTTCCAGCAGTCGCCTGCCTCCCAACTGCAGACATTTCTGCTGGTTTTCTGGTGAAAACACTGGCGGGGGCTTTCCTGCGGGGCCGGGTGGGCAGAGGGGAGCTGCCGTCCCGGGGGAGGCAGGCTGGGGCGCTTGCCAGGCGCTTTTGGGGAGCAAAGGCTGCTGGCCCGCCGGCGCTGCTCGGTGCTGCTCTGCGCTGGCGACAGCCGTGACAGCTGCCGGGCTGGGTTGCACGCTGGCTTGGAGCGGGGCGGCCCAGGGTGTCTCCGTTCCTGTGCACGCCTGTGGCTCCTGGGTAATAACAGGAACCGTGGCCCAGGATGCTTTCAGAGAGCCTCTAAAATCTGGGGGCACTGGGGATGCTTTAATTTTTTATGAAGTGATGGTATGAACTTTAAATATTGTATAACTGGTAGTCATCTGTATTTAATTTCTCTGTTGTCTTTGGCATTTAGGGCCAGCTTCTCTCTATGCAAATCAGCTGAACATCAGTTTCGCCCTTTAGAGTGGCAGTAACTGGCAGCATTTCAGAGTATGATCTGCATTTACAGGGCCCTGCTGACCCTCTTTTAAGTGTGTGTGTATTTACTTAAATGATTTGTCTACCGATACATATGGCAGCCTGGTAGAATGAGTTGTTACCGCGTTAGCCTTTCAGGTCCAGTTTAAGTGATTATTAGATCAATTTTGACAGACTATTGGCTGTTATCACTGCTTATCTCGCATCTCCTGTAATACAGCATTTCAGGTTTTTCCTGGAGCACCACCAAAATCCTAGCATTTCAATCAAAACCTCAGTTTTCTCACTCTGGCTTTAGAAATTTCAGCTCTCAAAACACTGCTATTACCAGACTAGACCTAAATGTGTGTTTAAGAGCTTTCAAGGTCTCGTAGACCAGAGGTGCTGCCTGTAGAGGTGTGGACCCCAATCTTTTCACTGAGGTGCTAAATGCAAAGCTAGCGCTTGACTTTGGGCACTCGGCTCCCGCGGGAGCACTCTCTGCCCTGCTTCCCGTTCCTGCTGCTCACCGGAGGCGCTCGCGCTCGCTGTGTGCGAAGTCCCCTGTGATGCACATGGCCTGGCTGACTCCAGCGCTCGCGGGGGCTGTCTCGCTTGACACAGCRGCTTGCAGAAAGCTGGGTTTATCACCCACACTGGTGTAAATGCGGAAGGAGGTTCACCCAGAATGACCGCGGCGTGGCTGAGCGCAGGACTGGCCATCTGCTTCGCTTTAGCTGCCGTTGCACAGGCACGTGGCTAAAACAGCTCACGATAAGATGCTTGGAGAAACTTTCATAACCAGCCCTGTGACTCTGGGACACAGCGATTCCTCTGTATTGTAGGCCTCGGGCTGCAAAGAGTTAAAAAGAATACGCTTCTAACTAGTGGAAAATTAACAGCATTTACCTGCCAAACTCTCCCAAACAGAAAGCACTCAACTCAATAGCAGGACAAAGAGGACAGGCAGAAGCAGGTGTGTATAAACAAGATACAGTGGTATGAGAGAGAAAACAAGCATTCATCAATGTTGTGTCTGTGCTGAGAAAATAATAATTTAGTATACTGAGAAATGCTTGGCATGAGAGATTGTGTGATTAGCAAAGGTATTTCAGAACACACCCAACAATGTAATATTTAATAACAGGAGGTTGGTATTTCCAGAAAATTATTCATCCTACTTGATTTAGTTCCCCATCTTGGTGGGTTTTTTGTTTGTTTTGTTTTGTTTGTTCTTTTCTTGGATGTCTCTCTCTTGCCACTCACTGCAGAGGAATCTGGAGGACTGCCTTAGACAAGACGCTTAGCTTTTATTTCACTAAAATTGGTTAAGGCCCAGGACTCATCTTTGCATTTTCCTAAGCACGCTTGTCTGCATTGGGTTGTATGCTTGACTGTGCCAGTCATGATATGCTTGTGGGAGACGTAAGCAGCAGGAATGTTTGCAAATAGAAAGAATGTCTTGGGATTTGGGTTTGTCCCTTCAGTGAGCTAACCCAGACACTTGGCTCGCTGGATTGATAAGCGCTCTGTTGGTTCATTTTTGTTAAATGTTAAACCATATTGCAGCAGAAGCTGACAGCCCCTTGGAAGCAACAGTACAGATTGCAGCAGATTTTAGCTTCTCATTTTGTTGCTGCAGATGCCTGGCCAGCAGCAGTGCAGGGGTGGGAGCAGGTAGGGACAGCCGTGTGCATGCCAGTGTGGAAGAAGAGCTGTCAGGTCATTGCCTGATTTTGACTATGTTTTTAGGGAGGAGAAAAGTTTGAAAGGGTCTGAGAAAAACATCTGTCAACAAGCATTGATACCCTTCAAGAGAGCTTTATCAGCTGTGGATATGGTGCAGATACGGTGCTTTCCTGTGGAAACATGAACACCCAGGTACTCTTGCAGTGCCAGAGTTGCTTGTCCGGCTGTGGTTACAACCCTTGTGGCATAGGCACCTCACTACAATTAGCATGGACCAGCCCAGCCCAGGTGGCTGGTGACATCTGCTACCATCTGTAGCTCTTACTCCCTATTGATTTTGTTTTCTTTGGGTATTAGACAGTGTGACTGCATGTGAAAGTGTGTATTGCCTGGAACAAACATGCAGCATCAAGATTTTAAGTTTTACCTGAATATTTCCCTTTGAAAATGGAGAAATAATTCTAATACGCTCCTTTTACATTTCTCTCTTCAGTTTCAGGGTTTTTTTATGTAGATTCCTTTATTTATTCATAGACTTAAAGGACAGAAAAAAAAAATAGGTGCTTTATGCTGGACTAACTCATCTTCTCAGAAAAGCACCTAGCCTTGATATGGAGATACCAAGAGAAGACAACTCCAAACAGAGCCAAGTAGTTCATCCCAAGAGTTTCTCATCCTTGCTAAGAAAGTGTGCCTGGTTTTCCACTGAAGTTTGCTTGGCACAGGTGCTACTGACTCCTGTTGTTATTTTCTCTGTTAGATTAAAAATCATTTAGTCCCAGAAATTTTTCTCCCTGTGAAAATATTAGTATCTGTAATCAAGTCACCCTTGGCCTTCTTTTTAATAAACTAGCAGATTGAGCTCTTTAATCGCTCACTGTAGAGCATTTTTTACAGACCTCAATAATTTTTGCGGGTCCTTTCTGAACTCCCTCCAGTGTTTAAAACACTAGCAAGCCTGTGTCTTTAAAAATATCTGAATATCATCTGTAAGCGTCAGCCACATTTCATGAGCTATGTCTTGTGTTCAAGGGATGAAAACATAAGAGAGAAAAAGAAATGAAACTCCACACTTGCACATAGATAACATTAGCTAAGACATTTGGATGAATATCATCGCTTGAAGCAGTTTTCATACTATTGCTTCTGGTATCTGAAGAACAAATAGCCGCTCATTTAATTTATACTGTAATAAAATCTCCTATTGATTTTAATAAAATTGAAGACTATCATTTCGAATGAAAACCCTAAGGCAACTTCTCCATAAAAACTGACTCTTCTTATTTTCTTTGCATGCATACATTGCAATTCATGCCTGATAACAGCGAATGGGGACAATTGCTTCGTTTCTGGAAAGCCAGGGAATAATTTTAAGTAAAGAGCATGAGAAAACCCCTTGTTAGAAAATAGCTGTTCGGAGACTTCAGCATGAAGCCCATCCCTGCTCTTACTTTCATGTAGTGTATGGCTGACAGCAATATACTGCTTTTCTTATTGTTGCTGCCCTCGTCATGTTCCTCTTTGAGGTCTCAACGTGTGGATGACAAAGGGTAGCTAAGGCACAGGTTACCAGCTAGGGATTTCACAGCGTTTGGCCAACCAGCCAAAACATAACACCACTTACAAGCGTATCAGCTTGTTCTTCCTAATTCAGGCTTAAAGTTCCCATTGAAACCAGGATGCTCTGAAGAACCTTTAGGGATTTAGTTGTTATTATTTATTAAAATGCTTTAGACTTTGCACTCTGTAAGTCTTTAGTAGCTGCTACATACCCCACACATATAAATCTCATCTATCTTATTTTTCTGCTCAGCCTAGGCAATAGGTTTAGTCTTGTAAAAGAATTYTGCAGAACTATGACTTAGAAATGAGATCAGTTAAGGAGAAAAACAACAACAGCAGCATGATTAATATTCACCTTGATGTTCAAGTTTTGCTTTGAAATGTACTTCCACAAGATGAACTGCTAAGCAGAATTAGGATTTCATTGTTGAATGAATATTCAATATGCTTTTAATATTGCTTCCTTCTACTTCCCCAAACTGAAGCCTCTGGTGAGACATTTCTAATTAGCTTTGTTTCTGCAGTGCTAAATAGCAAGAAAAAATTGCGATGCAACAAGAGGAGGATGCCGAAAAAGAAATGCAACAAGAATGCTGGGACCGAACCTGCTCCGTGGTGTCAGTCCCCCTCTCTCCTGTCCTCCTTCCCCTCTCCCACTAAAATAAATAAGGCTTTCAGAAGAGCCCAAATCACTGAGAACTGACTGGAATGCTTTGTGCATCCTGTGTTCCCTGCCTGCTGGGGTGTGCTATCTCCTCTCATCCCCTAGCCGGTCTGTCAAACTGGGCTCTTCCATAGCAGTGGGACCTTCCAATGTCTGTGGAAAGTAGGAAATGTTTGGATTTTTACTTTTTATGTGTGTGTGTGTGTGTGTGTGGAATTGGCAGGGGTGGGAAAGGCTAGAAATTATATTTTTGCGGGAAATGTCTATGACTCCCCTGTGAGCTGTGCGAGCTTTGGTGTCCTGAAAAGAAGAGTTTCTAAAAGAACAAACCACAATAATTATTTTGATTGCTTATCCTAGCAGTTGAGTACTTTATAACGTGATCTTTCTATGGAAAGTCTGCAACACATTCACTAGGGAGCCTTTTATCTCTAAATAATGAATTGTGGTGTATAAGATATTGAGAATTAGTGTGTTGCTTTGTAACCTAACTCTGAAAAATCTCTGTATATGGAGTTGGAACTTAGACAATAGATTGAACTAAAGGGAGGGAAAAGCACGTGTTGTTTTTGGTGTCTGTAACTGCACTGGAACTAGCAGACTCAGTAACATGTCTTGGCACAGGCAGAGGAAATTGAAAGATCTTGACATTTTCAGTGAATTAGATTAATGTGTTGGGGTGCATTCTGGTCACTCATCTCCAGCACCTTTTTCAGTACCATTTTCTGCCTTGTCCCTTTTGTGTGTTCACTTTTCCTCCATGAGTTACTACTGCACTTCTGAAGCATATTTGAGCATCTAACAGGCAGTAGATAGAGTGAACTGAAACTGGCAATTTTTTCTCTCCTTTTCTCCCTCCTCCCCCACTTTCTTATTTGAACTCAGCAGGGAATTTCTGGTGTGTTGTCAGAGATGCACAGTAAAGGCAGAATTTTTACACCAGTTGCAGTGCTGCAGTTATGCAGCAAATTGCTTTCCAGATGTGAACATTGAGCAGTGGTCAAGCCCTGCAGCTTCCCAGCCCATCCATGGAGCCGCCTTTTAGTTACCTCTGAAAAGCTCAGCCCCAGAGCGGGCTATTGTGGTTCTGTAGTGCTGGGTCCATTCCTTAAGTCTTGTATAACCGTGATTGAAAGGTTGAAGATTGAATTATAGAGACGTTTGGACCTACAAGACCAAGAGACCTACACGAATTTAGACATTCAATTCTCTTTGGCTTCTTGAAAATCTTATCCAGAACATCCAGCTTTTCAAAGCCAGGGAGGGCTCTTCCTTCTTCATTGCACCTTCACCAACAGACCCAGTGTCCCACACGACAACAGAGATCTGGGCTTGTCAAAAAAACACAAGCTGTTTTGAGCTTATTAGCTCAATGGAAATTGAAAGTGTTCCTTGGCCAGCATGAGGATGGTAAAAATGTGCATTTACAATGTGAGCAACACAAAATGGGAGATGCAAATCAAAGGGAGAAAAAATTTAGGGATGGGCAACCTATATTACAGAAATGCTTTAGATCAGAGCGGAGAGAATTGTACCCCTGCTGGTGTGATAAAACAGTGCTGATTTAGCTCAGCCGAGGAGCTGGCCCATAGGCTAGAAGTGCTCTCCTGATCAGCTTCTGTGTTGTGATATCAGAGATCAGCAGCATTCCCTTTGTGAACTCTTCTTTTCTGTAAGCCTCTCAGAAAGATCCCAGCAGGAAAAGGCAAGCCTTTTTGATTGTTTCTTAGATTTTCCCACCACTTTGATTAGATGAGCCCCATGCTGCTTCTTATCTTGTTCCATCAAATTAATGGCTCATTGATAGACTGTCCTTCAGCAATAACAATTATATTTGTTTTATTTATGCAAATTATAGCTATAAAAGTGAACTCATAATGTTTGCCAGAGGCTATTTTCCTTGGCTTGCAGCTGGTTTTTGTGCTAACATTGATAGGTGCCCAGCATGACCTTTCAAAGGTATCAGGCACTCTCAGGAGAACTGGACCTTGCAATAGTGTGCCTAAGTTTTCCCAGCTGATCTGACCAGATACCAACCTGACACCAGGAAACGCTGTTTGGTGTGGTGCTGAGCCCTGCTAAGAAAGCAGGGCGGATAAGCTCCGGCAGAGCTTCCAATTCGGAGCTGCCTTGCACTGGCCCACAAAGGACCTCATAGGTCAGCAGTCAGCATCACAAAATTTGGTTCCTGCATAAATATGCCAGTAGAAGATATTTATCCTCTTCCCAACCAATGTTTGATATATTTTATCAAGATCTGTAGTGGACTCTCCATCCTCAGCAATTTTTAAATCCAAAACTGATGTTTTACATAGCTGCACTCTGACCTGTGCTAGCTAGATGCTCTCACGACTTGCTCTACCTTATTCATCCTGGGATGATGATCTATGAACATACCTTATGAATGCGATCACTCTGGCTCAGGGCATTCTCCTTTTCTATAAGGGATTAAGCCACATAAAGATAAAGGCTCTTTGTACTTCTAAACATCTGCTGCAGGGCATTTGTACTAAAGGAAGCAGGGGCATAGTTAAAGCAAGACAATGTTGCCCTTATACCCTTTCAGGAAGGGTGTGCCTCTAGGTCTCTTAAACATAGGCCTTTTTTTTTTTTTTTTAGGCCCACAAAGCAAAAATGTTGTTTCAGTTGTAATGACATTCATTTTAGCACAAGAACATTGGAAGAAAACTCATACAACAATAACCATATAGAAGTTATGCACCTGCTTGGTGCTAGTGAGCAAGGCTCCTTCTGCAGCCAGTGGAGAGAGGCACTTTGAGGTCCCTTCCATCACCTTTTAATCCTGCAGAAAATGGTTCTTTTGGCTCCCATCTAGATTTGTAATCCATTCTAAAACAGCAAAAGATACAAGTGCTTGTTAAACTGCTCCCTCTTCAGCAAAATGCCACCCACAGATTTTCTGGAAAAGATCTGTGGAGTTCCCCATCGGTGCAGAACTTTGAGGACAGCTCAGGCAAACATCTGATCACCGATCTGGCCTTGGGGTAGGAGATGACTTATATGGCCTATTGTAGATTCTTTCAGGCCCTACTTTTTCTATGGTCCAGTGATTCTGTGATTCATTTTCTAGTGGCAGTCAGGGTGATGGCTGTCAGAGAAGTACTGACTGCTTAACCTTCAGTCTGGGACTTTGCACATGTTTGAGTTGAGGAAGTCCTCCAGCTCTGCCTGGAACAGAAATCAAGGACAGATGTCACTGCTTGGAAGAAGTTCTAAGAGTTAGAGGAATACCGTTTCTTCCCTGTGCTTCTTCCCTGAGAAGTTGGGGCTAGTACAGTCCTGTATGGCTTCTTTGGGAAGGGTTTGAATTAACATACCACTTTCCTAAAAAGACACACACACACGCACCCCCCCCCCCAAAAATATCACTTAAAACTTTCTCTAAGACTAGCTTTTGTACAGGGTGTGCTGTTTTCTCATTATATTGCTATCTTAAGGGAAATAAGGCATTATTTTCACATTAGATTTATACAGTCAATAAGACATGAGTTGAATAGTGAATAAGCACCCTGGAGGAAATTGTCTTGTCACAGTGTGTAAGGATTTGGTGAGAGCATTGCATTATCTCTACTGTGTGATTGCAGTACAGGAGAAAAGAGCCATTCTTATTTTGTTTCTGGATGCTAGTAGGCTTTTTTTCTTCTCAACTTGTTAACTATGAAAAAATATATAATGCAGAAGCTGAGGCTATGATTCAATAGGATACTTAAACACATGCCTAACTTAGGGTGTGGAAGTAGGTCAGTTGACTTCCCTGGAATTATATTTATTGGAACTCATGTTTTTGCCATGTCAGGTTCAATCAGAGAAAATCCTTAAGTCTTATTTGTGTATACACAAATGGAGAATATCAAAAGATGAGGGAAGACCCTTCAGAGTAAACATTCTGTGATTGTGTCACTATAGTAGGGTGCCAGGATTGTACCTTAAAATGAAATTCTCCTCTTTTGAGAAATCTTAAGATCAATTTACATGTCATACTTATTTTGAGGACTTTTGCTGTGGCCTTTTGCTGACCTTTACCAAAGGAGGAAATTCACCCCTAAATATATTTAAACTTAAGAGGGGGCAATCTGGCTAAATATTAGCAGTCTGATGAATGTTTATGAGGAAGCAATTGTGGTAAAAAAAAAAAAAACTTTTCCGCCTGTTATGAGACAGGAAAAAATTCAGAGTTCCCAAACCATTCTGCTTCTGCACGGTAACTGTAGGCGCTCTGTTTGTCAGAGTTAATCAATTTGCTTTGTTTCCGTGGTTTGAGCAATAGCTAAAACCCGCGTTCAGATCTGGGGTCCGGCCTGGCTGTGTCGCGCAGCGGGACTGGCTGCCCGCGGGCCGGTTGTCCAGCCTGCCCGCAGCAGCCACCATGCTGGGCAATGATCCCCGCTGGCAGCTGAGCAACGGCAGGCAGTACGCTGGGCGGCTGCACTTGTACCTCATAGGTGATGAAAAATCACCTGCTTTGGCCAGCCAGATGACTGCTAATTATTGCAGGGCAGACTTGAGTGGTAGGAAATAGTGCATCCAGGTAGCTCTAACTAGGTGTTGGAAGGGGGGGAATACAGGGAATAAGCTAAGCTGGTTTGAACCGAAAGCTTCTCCTCCTACTTTTTCAAATATCTGGCTGTTACTTGGCTATCACAGTAGGTTGTAATTGCCCGTAGGGGGGCTGGGATCCTGTTCTCCAACTCTGTGCTTGCACCCGTGCAGCCCTGCCGTGCCGGCCTGCAGAGCCTCTGCATGGATGAGCTCCGTCCCCAGGCTCCAGCCTCTCCAACGCACACCTTCGTGTGCTATAGCCGGCCAYGATAGCAAGTGATTAGGTGGGGATTTGGGGATCAAGGGTACTGAACAGGTCAGACTGCAAAATCCCCATGCTGAGAGGGTTCTTTTCCTTTTTCTTTAGAGGTGCCGCAGTCTTTCATTACTGTTTATTACTATCACAGTGATGCTGAGTGCCTCGGGAGCTGGCCACTATTGTAGCTGTCGTATGAAACGGAGAACGAGACTGCCAGAAGTCCCTTCCAGCCTCAGCCGTCCGGCCGTTCTGAGGCCATTTCCTTCCTCTTTCTTGCTCCTGCCACCTTACCTGCCTCAACAGGACCGCAGAGCAGACTTCATTATCACCCACCACAGCGCTGAGAAGTGACATGCTGCTGCGTTCACAGAAAATGGAAAAGCTATTTGATAGGAACACAGTTGTCAGATAATCCTTTTAAACATGTTTTTCTTTATTCAAGTCATTGCAGACAATAGCCCGCAGGACCAGATATGGGGATTCCAATCATTCAGGAGCATATTTAGAGGAGCTTTCGTTTTGTTTCTCTTATCTAGCCATATAGACCGACGCATGATTGATTYAGTAATGCTGATGCATCTCTCAGATCAGAATCAGAGCTAGTGTTAGTGTTTCTTTGCAGCTTCTTGTAAGTTTTAAACCACAGTCAAAAAAGAGGACGGAAAGCATGTGAATCATGCTTTGTTAATGACCGTATTTTTCTTGCATTAATATTTTACGGTAGCAGGGATTCTGTAATCCCAAATGAGCAACAGGCATGACAGCTTATTTATGAAAACGTGTCAATGGCGCACTTACTAAAAATAACAACTGAAAGCATGCAACAAGGTAATTTTAAGTGTGTGTCATTCCTGCAGTACTTGGGTTTCTTCTGACAGACACCAAGGAGAGAAAAAGAGTGAAAGGGGAAGGAATGGAGAGAGCAACTGATGGGATAGGGGATCGAAGGAGCCAACTTTGAGGAGGGTGCATGGGGAGAACAGCTTTATGTTTTAGGTTATCTGCAGCAATTTACTTTCTTAGTTGTGAAAGAGAAAAAGCTAGCTGGTTGCCTTTGTGGGAGTGACACGTAGAGATCTCAGTCGGGTGGGGACTTTTGTACTTGGCATCGTACATAAACTGCATGGGAAATAATACTTGTGCCACCATCCTTACAAAAGAAAAGAGCAGGAGAGGAAAATGGACACAGAGACCTGATGGTCCTTGCTAGGGTGAGAGATGCTCCATCGGCAAGCTGCTCACAGGTCCGTGCCAAACATTTGGCCTCATCTGAAACATTTTGGGCAATGGGGATCAGAGTGATCCTGACTTTAGCACGYCTGTGAACCTACATGCATTTACAGAAATTAAATCTAGGCATTTTCCTACATGTGTAAATCCATTAGTCTTATAAATGTAAAGGCTTTTCACTAGAAATCATGTATTTGAAAGTTCTCTTCTCCTTCCCACCTCCAAAATTGCCTCAGTCACTTCTGAAAATAATATTTTGCATTTAGAGTGACAGATAGCGGGGGAGGCGTTACAGAGGAAGGGTTGAACCTAGGCTTGTCAAGAAATGGTCTGTGAGGATTGTAGAAATAAGATGTTCAAATGTTGGTTTGGAGAGAAAACACAACCTGTGCCCTTTGACTGTGGTRCCCCATCTAAATGACGCAGAAGCAGCATGGCTGTGCTCCTAAAAGAGCATTAATAGCTCTGAGGAAGGTGGAACGAGATTCCTAGCGCTGCAAGAGATGGGTGACGCGGCATCCCACAGGGTTCAGACCTTCTCAGTGTTTGTCAACTACACTGAAACCACTAAAAAGGCAAGAAACAAGATATCTTTGAGCTGCCATAAGAGCAACTTGCTTTATTTACTATTTTATTTTAAACAATTATGAAAGAAAATGACAGGAAATGCACAGTGAACCTAATGGAGTGGTTGTTCTGAATTCGACATGAACTAGGGCTAAAGTATGACTTGCCCTTCCTGGTTTTGCCTCCCCCACTCCCACTATTACAGAAGCAGCTTATTTCCAGGGCATTACACCGTGCTGGAAATGCACTGTTGTCTTGGGGAACCCTAAACTGATACAACTTCGAAAGAAAGGGATAGAGGTGAAGCCTTCCGTTCAAATATAATTCTGGCTTTGGAAGATCTAACTTTCCAAGAAAATTATGAGCTCAGCCATGCTGAGCCGGGGAGTGCTCAGATGCTCTCTAATTAGGCTGCTCTGGTGTTACACTTCCTAGCAGGCGCATTTCTGTAATATAGGTGGTAGCCAGTCGCTGATGCAATCAAGCTGTTCCTGCAGTGGGGTGCCTCCTCGTAATGGTTTTGGAGGACTCATACACATCTCGGTGGCGGGAGGTCTGCTGGGGAGTCCCCAGGCACCACGCTGGGTGCTGCCATGGCTCTGCTGAGGGAGGTCCACCTATCTATCTATCTCCTGCGTTTTGTTCTTTTATTTTTTCACATGGCAGGAATAGCCTGTCACAGCAGTGACACTTCGGTGCTCTGGATCTGGCTTGATGAGTGGTAGTAAATTTTCACAGCAGAGAACGGCTAAGGTTTCAGGTGTTATATTCTGCCTATGCATCTGCACCTGCATATGTGACTAGCCCAGTTTCTGGCTGCTCCCAGATTTATACCAGTGCGGTGGTATTGCCCCTCTGCTCCCTACAAAGTGAGTCCTGCCTGCAAGGAGGTCACAGAGAGCAAAAGCAGTCCTTGGGAAGAAATCAGTGCTGTTGGGGGAAGTACTTCTGTGAGCAGCAGAACTTAGGGGGTAAGATTTCCTCTGACTCTCCCTTGCAGATTCTCTGATGTCTGGTAATGTGGGTGAGCCCACTCTGTAGCCTTTCCACAAATAAGTGCATTAATTTAAATCTCTCCTACCTCCAGCTGCTGTTTTTTGTGAAACTTGTAAGAGCTTTAACATCTCAGAGGCCCTAGAACTCTTGCCACGTTTTGAAGAAAATGGTCAACAGGTTAAAAAGTAGTAGAAGAAAAAGAGATCTGTGATAGAGGATGAAGAGGTGAGGCTGAAAGGGCGACTAACCCAACAGCACAATTGCAGAAGGTTGTTTCCTCAGAAAGTCAGGCTGAAAATCCTGTAACATGGTTGTTCAGAATTTGCACGTACTTCTCACGCTCGTCAAACCAAGTGAAGCCATGCTGATTTACTCCTGCTCAGCATCTGACTCTGAATAACCTCCCAGGCAAAATCCCGTCAAAATTTATAGTGGTGGACAGCCGCTATCATCGTGGTGAGAACTAAACAGCTTCTATTAATGAAGTCTTGGTTTTCTGAGTCAGGCTTTAATTCCTTGAAAATGCAATGTTGCGTTGTTTGTCAGCATGCTGAACACTAAATGCGAAAGGTGATCACGTCCCTGTTCCCTGACCTGTCTTGTAAATCAGGGAGGTGACGTGCTTTTAGGTCTCTGTCTGATAGTTTCTAGAACGGATGGAGACTGTGGAGTACAGGTGACATCGAAAGTCTTGTTTGAAAATCTTCCCTGTATTAAACTGGATGTTGACACAAAGATTGACTGACTGTGCAACTGTGAGTGCCCCAGTGATTTAGGATCTTAAATGACAATTTAAAAATGTGGATATGGGGAATGCTACTTCACTGAGGCTCTTACGAGATACATTTCCAAAGGTCTGGACACACCAAATAGGGCTGTCAGACATTTTGAAAGCTTCATTCACTACCTGTTTGCATCTTTGAATATCAGTGAAAACATGGCTATAGATTAGACTTTAAAATAAAGCCTAAGATCCATACTCACTTAGGTGCTACTATAAATTTTACTGCAAGGTCCAGAGTGGTGAGATACCTTTATCTCTATTTAGATCTCAAGCAGTGAGAAATGGGGCAGCCCTACTGACTGCAGTGGACCTGCCCTGGCTTTCACCAGCTGAGAAGCTGGCGGTGAAGCAGGAGCATATTCCCCCTCCAGAGCTGGTACAGCAGAGCATGAGGTTTGCCTGCCCCGTGGAGCAGACAACGCTCTGTAGCGTTACGCTCAAGTGTTAACGTGGGCTTGACATCCGTGTCAGCTGAACAGCAAGTTTCATTGTGTTCCTGGAGCCGGAGCTATTTCATTTTGCTGAGATGCTCTGCAAGCTGCCTCCTCAACCCAGCAGCCCAGCCATTTCTACAACCTGCATCTGTCACTTCTCGGCACATGTCTTATGGCCCATCTGGGCATGACAAACCCAGCTAACCTCCAGCCAACAGGAACAAATGCCTTGCTTGGAGCTGCAAAGACACTCTTGCTGCAGACTGTAATAGCAGCAAACCACACGCACAGCAATAAGTAGCACATGGCAGTGAATTAGAAAGCGCGCCTTAGAGGAGCCATCACGGGAGCCCGGGTTGGCAAAGGCATACCTGACAGTTCCCAAACATATATGTAGCGTCGCTTTTGTCTTTTATGCGCAAAGGTGCATTATGAACAGAAATGGAAATGTCAATTAACAGCATAAAAACCATGCACATAGTTGCAGAGAGAAAGAGAGTGTGAAATTCTGGACAAAAGAACATTTTTTTTTAGCCAGCTAGCTCAAGCAAACAGTTCTGCCTTGCATCCATGGAAACAGCCTGCATGAGATCTTGTCAATGTTTGTTTTTCACTGGGATTTGTACGTGCATGACCATGTTGTCATCAAATGCTGTGTCATCAGAGTTAATATTCACCACTCAAATTATATGTTCTTCCTTTGGAGACCTCCAGGCGCGTGACAGGACAAGGGGCAGCAGGCAGCAGACGGGAAGCCTGCAGCAGGAGGTGACTTGCTGCAGGTGCAGATAGGTGAGGTGCAGCTAGAGTCGTGCACAGAGCAGCGGACGGCGGCTGCCTGCGTACTGCGGAGGTCCTGCCGCCCTCCATTTGGGGACGGCAGTGGAGGGTGCTCCCAACGACCGCACACGGCTGGTGGATATGGCATGCAGGAAGGGCAACATCCTTCAGCAGGAACCTTTTCCTCCCATTGAATCAGTGAAATTGTTTCAGTCAAAACCACAAAATAACCCCCTAAATGTTGGAACACTTTGTGGAGACATTCTGAGAAGGAAGCATATGTCATTTTTGGCTTTTGAATGACATACCGATTTTAAAATATCCTTGAATTTGTAGTTTTTAAAGATAAAGGTAACGCTGTGAAGAAGAAATGTTTCATTTAAAATGAAACATTTTAAATGAGTTTAAAAATTTTAAAAATGTTTAAAAATGTTAAACATTTAAACATTTAAAAATGCAGTTCTCTGGGGCTGGCTGGCATGTTGGGGGTTAGGTTTGGTCAATGACTGACAACTCCAGATACAGTAGGAATGGGAGTTTCTATCTCATGGGAAAGATGGTATTTATGGGGGGGAAATAATATATATGAAGGGAGATAGACAGAGAGGCGTGATTTGGAATGATAAACTGGAGTTATGCATGGGCTAGATAATTAAAAAGAGAATACTGTTTCAGGAATAAAGAAAATGTGATTGATAGCCTGGCCACACAGCCTCAGGATCCCAAGCGCCACAGCAGTCTGAAAAGGAGGAGGCTTACAGGGAAACAAGACAAAGTTTAACAAAATTGCTTGCAAAAATGTTTCGGAGTTGAGAGGCTGATATTTTCCAGTGGCAAAATGGTCTGTTGGGAGATATTTGCCAGGCCCTGCGTCGCAGTCGGGTGCTGGTCAGCGAGCAGGGTTCCCGATCCCCGGCGCGACCGCCGGCTCTCCTGCCAGACGGGGAAGCTGCAGTTGCAGCGGACTCCGTTTCTGTGGCTGGCGTACGAGACACGGAGAGTGCATCTTGTCCCTGGGGTTTCTGTTGGTTATTCCCAGGTATCGTGCCATCATTTGGAGAAGAGACAGAGAGAGAATATCTATCTAAAAATCAGTATTCATAAAGAATTTTTCTTTTAATTGGTTCCAGCACAAGATGTGCTCCAGGCAAACAAAATATGCCTGATGAGGTGCAAGAGAAGAACATCCTGGAAAAAATCCTTCAGACTTTGTGTTTGCCTTCTCCAGTCTCAGCAGCTCTGACCTTAGTTTGTTGTGGAGRTTTAATTCAATCTCCTGTTCTCCCCTCTCTGCTGCAGCTTGACCTAAGAATGATAAAGAGCAATACCATCCAAACTGAAGGATAAATATACCTGACAGGGCCACTCCCTGCCGGGGCCCGGTGCCCTTTGGGAGCCGTCTCTGCGTCCCCGTGGTGAGTGAGGAGCCTGCATGGGCAGTGCGTTGCCATCTGYGCACCTGCGGTGTTTGCTGGACCTGGGAAAGATGCTCGAAGCAGCACCAGCGAATTGCCACTTAGAAGAAAAGGTCAATAGCACACCTCCTCTCTCCARCCTCTTCCCTCCCTCTAAGTCCTTCTTTCATCCCAGGAAAATGCATCTAATAAGAACAAGAAGGAAAAAGAAGAAGGGTTTCTGTAGGTCTAAAAAGATCTATTGTTAGCTTAAAGCAGCTCACCCGGAGGAAGCCTCGGGCTGCCTTGGCAAGGTGGAATAGCATGGCTGCGCTCAGACTATAAAGATACCACTGAAGAACTTAGGGCCTCTGTTCGAAAGCCACCATCCTGGCAGGGAACAACCCACTTGACGTTTGCAGACTGGCTTTGGCTGCCAGGCGCATGGCCCGCCTGTAGTGAGGACTGGGTCCTGACCCAGCAGTGCCACCCCCAGCTCACAGGTGGCCTCCAGGTGCTCCACAGGCAAAACCTGTCCTCTGTGTCCCCCCTCTGCATCACCCTCTTTCAAAGGCTGCCTGATGACTCACTGCTGCCATCAGAGCTACAACAAAGCGTCTGTGATTTGCCTGGCTGTAACAGTGAGCTGTGACTGTCCCCATGCACAAGGTTTTAAAGGTCCCACTGCCTCTTCATTTCCTTGCACCTGGGCTGTGCATCAAAGATTTGTACAAGGTCTAGCCTGGCAACCTGCATGATTTCCACTGAATTTCTTGCCAGGATGATCACAGCTCACTGCAGGCTCTGACACTGGTGCTGTCRGAGATGTCTCCCAGTGCATTAGGGACCTAGAGGCATGCCAGAGGCTGGGGAGTCTGCCTCATCCTTGGGATGTGGATTCAGAACTCCATTTTAGCACAGCTTCTTTGCGTAACCTTGGACAAACAAGTTAGCCTCTCAGTTCCCCACCTGTGAAATGGGGACAACAGAAAATTTCCTACCTTGTGGGCTTTGGAGAATGAATGCTTTAAAGCTTCAGAGATGGGCTGGTACCTCAGAGGCTGGGGACCATGATTGCTGATGGCAGGATATATATCAGAGGCTACAGTTCAGTAGCATTGTTCGTGGCTTGTTTGTTTGGTTAGGGTTTTTTTTTTTGGAGGAACTTAATTTTTCAGAAGAATGATTTAGCTGTTTTAAATGTGTCTTTCTGGTGCAGTGATCCTGATGAGGATGCAAGTATCCTGCAAGAAACCCAGAGAAAACCAGACTCCTTTCTATTTGTCTTATTCATGAAGGCCAGTTTTCTTCCCTTGCTTTATGTAATTGTCTTGTCCTCAATCTAATATTCCAGGTTTATGAGGAACAACAAATCAATACTCTCTTTTTTGAAAACTGCAGATTAATTAATTGCTAGTGTCTGCCTGGATGCTACAATTGTATTAGATGTCAGCAGTAATTAATTTTTAAAGGAAATTGTTCTTGCTGATTTTTTTAACACTAGACCAGATCCTGCCTTTACTGTGTATTCATCTAAAGAAACATTAGCCTACTCCCTGCTGGGGCGTATCTCCTGACTGATGAGGTAAGGAATGGGCCCAGCTCGCAGGGAAAATGGGAAGGTGACACATCTACACTGCAGCTCCTGGGAGACTCTCACAGCATTTTCAAATTAAAATATGTTACTTTAGCCTCTGAGAAATTGAAAACGCATGCAGAAAACTGAGACAAAGATATACATCCTTTTGGAAAAAATAACCCTCCTTACTAATGTAGAAAAAAAATTCCACAAGGTCCCCTTCTACTGCTCTGCAGACACATTTGCTGTTGTATTCATATATACTTTGAAGGAAAATCAAACCTCAGCTTTTCTGGCTGACATACAAATTACTTCTTGTTATAAACCAAACTGAACCCAGCTCTCATTATAAGTTTTTAGAGAGAATACAGGATAAACAGGTAAGAAAACAACGTAGCCTCCTCTTTTTTTCTCACCAGCGATAAGCATACTGTATTTCTTCAAGTTTTAGTCAGGTCAGTTCTCTTCCCTGAAAGTCAAGTGCAAAAGGTCGCTCGTGACTTTCAGTCCCGTACCTTCAGGGCCAGCTCAGAAAGTATCTGTATTGTTCATTCGACATACGGGAATATTCAATAATGAATTCTGTGCTCTTAACACAGCCTCTTCTTTAAAGTTACTGCTTGGACCCTCCCCTCTCGTGGTGCATAGAACAGATCTACAGTATAAATCTTCCGTTTATATAAGCTTTCATCTTGAAGAATGCACTTTGAAATATCTCTGGTGGGCATGCACATGATACATGGCTGTCATTTCACCCACCACTGAAACGTGGCCACCCCTGGGATTGAATGCTGCAGCCGTTCAGCGGGGCAGAGCAAGATGAAGGAGCGGTACAGGGAAGTGGAAAGGGAACGCTCTGTCCAGCTCACAGCGTGGGGAGTTGGAGAGTGCTAGGATATAATTATGCAAACTGGAATTAAGCCAGGACACCACTGTTAACACAAACTGTCAAAAACTCTAGTATGCCAGGGGGTCCCAATTCGCTGCAAGTCTGCCAACTTTACAGCTTAATAAATGACACTAACAACCCTGGAGCATTGATAGGTACCAACACGAGCTCCAAGCCAGCAAAACACTGCAAGTTTGCCTAATTTTAAGCACATGGTGAAGTCCCGTTGTCTTTAAACAGTTGAGGAGAGAAGAATACTTCTTGTTGATTCACTGTTGTGCTTTAGGAGCTCTCTTAGTTGTTTCAGTGACTTATTAGTTTAAATAATTTCTTAATCTGATAGGCTTTTTCCTCTCCCTTTTTCTATTGCCTCAGGGTTACTTCTGCAAAATCATTCTATTTTCTTCTTTCATGAACATATTCCAGTGCTAGCAGCATTGATTTACTATATTGTGCTGAGAATTAATAGGCAATTTTCCAATGATCTCTTCTGTAGTTGGTGTTCTTTCCTATCAAGGTTAGAGCTTCTGAGAGTTGAGCTTTCGATTTGCAGCTCTGAAATAGCTGGGAGAGGTTGGGGGCAGTGCRTGGGGGAGACGTGATTTTAGCCTGGGGTTCCTGCCTGTTTCACCGTACGTGCTTTTGTGAGACTTTTCCCCACCCTGACCTTTCTGTGCTTTCAGCAGCATCTCTGCAGTGCTCCCCAGGAGGTGAGAGGGTGTCAGCTGAGCTGGCAGGTGCGTTTCCTCAGGCTCTGGAAATGGGTATCACCTGCTAGCATGATCATGTGGGTGACCACTTACGGGCCTGAGGGCTCCCCTGGCTGCTGCTGCTGTTGCTGTTGCAGTTTGTTTCCACATTAAAGCTGTGATAGCCATAYAGGCTATGAAAAAGGGAAGGAGGGAAAATACCTGCTAAAGATTGCGAGTACTGGCTTTGTAGCAGTTTCTATGCTTTCATCAGGATGCCATGTCCATCCCACTAGAAGAAACACTGGCTGTTTGAGATGGCAAGGGTCTAAGTGCCTGACAGACAGGGAGCAAGGTGAGCACCAGTAAATCTATTCTGAGTTGTAGAGAATATAATGAAGGCAACCTGGGTCAAGTTTGTTTTTATACATCTCTACTTGCAGCCTGCCCTTCCCCTCAAACCTCCAGAAGGGCAGAATGCTGAATTCTGTGATCACGGGACAGATATGGGATATTGGTGTATATGTGTCAGATGCTTGTGTTGGTGATGACTTGGTATGACCATGCTAGGTGTGGCTTTCTCTCCCCTGCACAATTTTCAGCCCAGTCCTAGGAGACCATAAGCCTTCAAATATCCCCCCATCCCCTAGTGAGACACAGCTCTGCCACCAGAGACGTGCTTTGTAGTGATGTGGGAAGGCAAACAAAATAAGGTTGTTTTTTGTTTGTTTTTGTAAAAGCACAGTGTAGTTGCAACTGCGTTAGGACTTCTAGGTATAGAGGGATGCACAAGGTARTCAGACTGTAAAGTGTATATGTGGTAAAGCCAGCTGGAGATTTTCTTTTTTATTAAAACTTTTTGTGATGAAAATAGAGTTTAGGCAAAGTATAATTAAGGGAAGGAGGAGAATAAAACAGTGCTAACTGTCATGACCTATTGTTTAAAAACACTTTGAAACATAGCATTCAAACAATCTGACAGAATATTTTTCAGTAAATCTTGGATATGGCAGTTATGTTTTCTAAACCATGCTGGAAAAAGGATTACAGTATTTACAGCAGAGACAGGAAGATTGATTCTCACTTGGAAAATCTGCCAGATTTCTTGATTTAGAGAGCTGATGATTGGTAGAGTGCTTAGACTTGATTTATATTAAGTTTTCTTTTTTTCTTTCTTTATTCTCCCACCTGCATGTTCCTTGTATGATAATGTGAGCTAGTCTTAATCTGAATGATTTTTTGTTTGTTTGTTTCATGAATATTGTTTTCCTTCGATGCTTTTGATAGTCAAGTCAAAACTCTTGTCTAATACCTGCTTCTTTGGACTAATTTGACTAAATTTCACTTGCATAAGGTCTAAATAAAGTCATTTGGCTTTACAGTGAGACTACCCTCACTTTCCTGTGCTGGAGACAGAGGCACACTATTTCAAAAATATCAGTCCTTCTTGACCTCAACTGTAGTTATCCAAGTGGTTTAAGCTCCTCAGTGCATCCTCCTAAAGCACTTTAGACCTGCTCCTAGGTTAGCACATGGTTTGGTGCAGGGGGAGAGGATCGGTGTGGTGCTGGCAGGGACATCCCTGTCCCCGTCCCTGCGCGGTTCGGAGGGTCTCAGCAGCGAGTGCTAGCCCACTGCTGCTGCCCCGCAGCTCGTGGGGCTGTTAATCCCTCTCAGGGAACTCTAAATCCATTTGAGTAATTCAAAGCAGAGGCAAGCCAGCAAAGAAAACGAACCCATCAGAGGCAAAGAAACTTAAAAGCATAATTGATGCCCTATCGTTATCACTACAACAAGGATCTTATATCACAAAAGTAATACATGACACTTCTGTATTACAACGAGTTCCATATCATTAATTATACTATGAGAAACTTCCTTTGTTGTGCTTTACTTTCTGGCCTACCCAGACAGGCTTTAGCGTAGCTAAATAGCTACGGTATTGTCCCCATGCAGATCTTTTCCACCTAAAGTTGATGCTAATTGGGCACCCAGTACATTCTTTTGTCTTCTCTCCTTCTTTTGTTTTTAAGCAATCTTAATAAGATTAGTTACTGAGACACATTAGTTTCAAAAATTGGTTCACCAAATCAAATGATCATTTAAAAAAATTCCAGGCAACAAGCGATAATTATTCTCGTGTAATATTAATAATTCATAGCATTTATGGAGGGCAGCTCACAGGGATTTGGACAGTTCCCCTTGTACGAGTCTAAACTGAGACAATTACAAAGTGATGCTATTAACTATAAGGGAAAAGAGGAGGGGGCGAAGGATGATAGAGCAGCTGCAGTAAGGCATTGGGGGTTTTGTTTGTATGTTTTGGTTTTTGTTTGTTTTGTTTTGTTTTCCCCACCCTGCAGAGGGATGTTTTGTGAATGAAAAGATCCAATGTTTGAGATGCAGTTCGGGGTAAACTGCACCAGCCTGCACCCAGCAGTGCAGTCCTGCCTCACTTCCTAAGCTCTCGTGCAAGGCAGCTTATCATTGCAGTGTAGGAAACCGTCCCGATCCAGCTCCAGTCCCATGGACATTTAAATCCAAGCTTTTTTATCTAAAGCATGGGCGGATGATGCTTATTCCCCTTGTGGAAAGGCCTTCTTGGCACAGGGAGCTCTGTAATAGATTGTCTTGAAGAGGGTGTGATGACACCGGTGAAGCTTTAAAAGTCAGGTTAAATAAGTATCTTCTGGGTCTAGCCATGGAAAGGAAGACAGATTATAGATCTTCTGAGATTCCCCTGACTCTTGGTCCTGTTCTCACAGACTCTGGACRAAGTCTAGAGCAATGTCTGATAAACCTGGTCACAAATGAACACATGCATGTGAAATGTTTAAAATGTCCTCCATCAGATACCTATTAGATTTTAATACTGATATTCATATTTTGAATAAAAACTTGTTTTATGTTTTTCAGTTCAAATATCATGTAGCTGAGTATTAGCAGTCCAAGTGAATAATAGCTGAATGTGCATAATTTGGACCTAATTACATTGGTATTGAATTGCAGGTGAAGCATTAAATGGATTTAAAAAAATCTCTTTGCAAATATCTAGTATTGATGAAAAGGTCATTATGCATTTACAGCAAAGTCTGCTTCTGTGCAGTGAGGTCAGATCAAGACCAATGTAGTATTTAAGCCTCTAGGGTTTGAGTGGAAGTCAAGTTTTGCATCAGAGTAATGCTGACCTGCTGCACAGCGATGAATTTCACCCTTATTACTTCATGCAGTTTTCAGTTAATTAGAAGACATGTAGATTTATCTCTTATTAAATCGTTAGTGCTCTTTTAACAATAAATTGATATATAATTAACATAGGCAATCTTATTAAATCCATATTAGAGAGCTTATTTGAGACAATTGAAATCCTTAATTGAAGGTGTTACTAAGTGCCTCTCATTCTGGTAATAGTAATTGTAGTTCCTTGCTAAATGCATTAGACTTGCAATGGATAATACCCACCAGGGTGTTCCTAGGTTGGTGCGTAAAACTGAGCAAATAACCCACGCTGAATCACTTCACTTTCTACGACAGTTCATGGTCTATGCACTGAAGCACCGGGTGTTTTGCAGGCACGAGCCGGTCCTGGGGTGGTGGGCGCTCCCCAGGGCTGCGGGCGGCCAGGGCGAGCGTGGGGTCCCCGGACGGGCCGGCTGCTCCGGCCGGCAGCAGCACTGCGGGAATGGTGGCGGGGACCCTGCGGGCGCAGAGTGCCGGGTGCCGGGCACAGGCAGCCCCGTCTGTGGAGTGGCACGGTGTCTCCTTGGAGGTTAAATTCTTGTTAAATCATTGTGGTTAAATCAATCTTCTCTCTCCTGCTAATAAGGAGAGACTTGTTCTTGTTGGCTTCAGCGGCTCCTCTGCCTTTTCCCAATTTAGACCTTAGCTAGGCTCCCAAGACCAGAAATCTTGGCGTCATCTTTGCTCTAAGCATTTTGCTTTTCCTCTTTTCTCCCGTATCTAAATCTGCCTCACTCCATCTTCATTACATTGAGAGGAATTCTGACTTAGTTGACCTTGTGCTGGCTGAAATCCTTTTTTCCTTTTTTTTTTTTTTTTTTTTTAAACCAGCTTTTTTCTATCTCCATAAGCTTTGGGGCAACTCCTGCTGAGAACAGCGTGGATCCCAGCCAGTTTTATTATAGATCCCCTCTCCCAGCACTGCTTTTTTTTGCAAAATGGGTCAGATGCTTTGATGGGGTGAAGTGGCGTAGCTCCAGTGAAACGGAGGCAGTGGCACGTGCCGGCGCGGTTTCGAGCAGCGCGGGGCCGCGTGGTGGTAACGGCAGCCACATCTGGGCCAGGGCCGCCCGCATGAACAGGTGTCCAGTAGCGCCAGAATACAGGCGTTATGGGAGCAGCGTGTTAATCCGTGTTTTCAGGAGCGGTGTGCTGTGCGGGGCGCCTCCCCGTCCAGGCCCCCGCGGCAGGGGGTGGCAGCATCGGGGCTGGCCCCAGCCGCTGCTCCCGCCGGCTCCCGCGAGCCCCGTGCTGCCCTGCAAGCCCTGAGCCGCTGGCGGGGCCCCGGCACACGTGCCGGCAGTTGGGAGTGCGGCGCCCCGCTGGGCTGTCCCAGTGCAGTTTGGAGGAAGCGGGAACGTTGGGGAAAAAACAGGAGATGCTGAAAGGAAGCAAACAAATGCAGAGGGAGGTGGAAGGAGCTGAAGGTCATTTCCGTGTTTTCCTCTATTTGTTACTCAGACAAGCAAAACCCCCTTTTTTTTTCTTTTTTTTCTCGTGTACAGCTGCTATCACTGCTGCTGTCCTTTTTTCATCATCTTCCCCTTGATGAATATGTTCAGATTATGTGCCAGAAATAAAATCAGCCATCACGCTCCTGAAAGTAGAGGTCAAGATAACATCTGCCTTTCCTACTCTGTTCTGCACTTACTAGTGTAATAATCATGCACAGGAAACATCTGCTTTGGAAATAACTTAAGTAGCTAAGAAGCCCAGCTCTGTTGAGTCAGAGCATCCTGCAGTAACTTGTCATTACGGCCATTTATTTTTCCCTTGCTGCAGTGAGCCATGCTATCCTTGAAATTTTACTGCTGGAACTGTTCGCCTTTCTGCAAGACGGTGAGAAAGTCCCAGCCCGCAGGCCAGTCTGTCGAACCGGGGTTCAAGGAGAGGAGTGAGTGATGGAGCTGTGCTTGCCCGCGGGAGGAGAAGCCAAGAGAGGCAGGAGCAGTCGTCCTCCCGCCCTCCCAACATGCCAGGCCTGCAAAGGGGGTTATCTGCAGCTGGAAACTGGCACTCCGGCTCAGGAATGGGGGAATAGGGTAGTGGTTTGTCACAAGAGCGCGTATATGTGTGTGTGTGTATATACATACACATATGTAAAATGCACATCTTTGGGATTTACACTTCAGTAATACTTGTTTATGGCTACACTAAATGGCATCTTCTAGACCCAAAATATTAAATGCCGCCTATACTGTTTTTAAGAATATGCTTTATGGGTGAATTGTGCGAGCCACATTCCGTGCATGAGACACATGCACTTTGGCTGGAGGACTAAACCCTTAGGTATTCATGAAACTCTAATTGTAAGCAAAAATAATATAGAAGCTATATATTGGAAGCTAATCTTTCAAACAATCAGACTGCAGTAAAGAAAAGTCTGAAAATATGCGTGGAAATGCTTAGTTTAAATAAGGAACAGGTGAACCTTCACCTGTCACTCAGGTGGAATTTCAGTGTAACCCCTTCTGTATGGTTCACTAAAGAGCAATTTTTTTTTCCCCCCATCTGCTTCCGGAATCCCTGATTCTAGGACCCAGCTTTGAGAATAACCAGAGAGAAGCTGTTCTTGCAGGAGCATTTCTGACCTGAGTTAATATTAGAAATTTCAATCAGGGGCTAATTCTTGAGGGATTTGCGGAGCAGTCTGCATGCCGGCGAGGTCGGTGCGATACAGACGCGTAGAGGACTCTCAGCTTGCTTTCGCAGCATGCAGCTCTGAGCTAGAACCCCCCTTGCGAGGGTTTGGTTTCACTTCACGCACTGTTGTGTGAGTTCTTGCAAGGACCTCCAAAATCGCTCCGACGCCGTGCTTCGGACAGTGCAGCCTGGACGCGGGTGCTCCTGGGGACGCAGCTCGGAGCGGGAGCAGGGCGAGCGGATGGAAGCCTCCCCCGAGGGCAGCACCCCACCGTGCTCGGTCCAGCTCCTGCCGCAGCAGCCACAGCAGTGCCGGAGGGTGCAGGGCAGCCCGTGTGCCCGCGGGACACCCRGGGCCGCGCACAGGCCTTACGGAGCGAGTAAGTCTGAAAAACTGCTGGGAGGAAAATTGCAAAGCTGTTCATGGGCAGCGCGAGAGGCAGATAAGAAGATACGTGTCGTAATGAGGTATTAGCTATGAATTATTCATCCGGTGGCAGCTGAATTAATGCTGACTCTCCAGCAATCAGCAGGCTGCGAAAGGCAGGAGCCCGTAAGTCGTGCGTAACAGAAACCCAGCACGCCTTTTTCTGCCTTCCCTTTTATTTGCCACTTGCTTCGGCTTGTGAGCGAGAACRTGAAATTTCTTCTCCTCCTGCCAGCCTCGTCTCATTAAGCCCAACCATGTCCCATGGCCATCCTTCGTTCCTGCCCCGTGATCCGACCTGCTGTGCTGCAGTGTGAGGGCATCTCCCCGCACTTCCCGGTGCGCAGCATCTTTGAGGGGAAGATGGAGCAGGGGGAGGCAGCCCAGCTCCTGACCCTGCAGAGGGGATCCGAGGGAAGCTAGCGTGTGCCTGAACTGCAGCCAACGGAAATTAGTTTGTGAATCTTGAAACGGATCATTTAAATAATCCTTACATTTTTTACAGGCTTTTATTCCCTSTTTCCTAGTGGACTAATATGATGAGTGACTTAGTAGTGACTGTATGCTATAGTCAGGGTCAGCGCCCCATTTTGCTAGGGACTTTTCTAATGTGTACTTAGAGAGAGTCTTTACTCTCGGGGGTGACCAGACCCAGACCTGCAGCCAGCAAAATTCTGCACATCTTTTTTCTGTGCGAGTATTCCCTCTTTAATGTACTCAAAGTTAAGCACACATGTAAATCTTTCTGGTTGTTCCCCCTGCCCTGAGTTGAACCTAAGGTGAAGCTTTTAGGATTTTCTTTTTCTCCCTCCCTCTGAAGAAGGACTGATTTTTCTGAGCCCTCTCTCTGGCAACTTGGAAGCCCACAATTCGTGGAGCCTGTCGTTTTCCCTTGGGATATGTTGCTCAGCAGTGGAAGAATTATGCAATCACAGAAGAAGCCCAAAGACCAGATTATTCTGTATACAAATTACATCAATGGACCTCGTGTGGACAGGACTGAGAGAAGAAGTGGGACTCCAATCCTTGTCTGAAAAAAAGGATTAAGAAATCCTTTATTAACATGCCATTCTTCCTATAAATACAGGCACTTTAGCATGATTAGAATCAGAGTAGAGTCAAACAAGGATCAAACCTAATGAGAAAAAAGGTGTCTAAAATAAGCAGAATGGACAATTCCCTCAGTGGTGCCTCACTCTCTCTTTTTATTGACTACAGAGAAAGCCCAGGCAATTAAAATAAGCTAAATACATTAATTTACGGGTAGCTTGGTGAAAGAAAGTCCATCCTAATGGACTAGTGTGTGGATTTATATAACTTGTGTTTACCCAGTCTTCTATACATATGTATGTTCTCATCATGGCTGTGATGATGTGGTAGGTTTAAAAACAGGTGATGTTGCATCGAAAAATAAGTTCTTTTAATCTTTCTTTTGGATCCTGCTTGTGGTTAAGGGTGACAAGGAGAAATGACTCTTGTTTCCATGCCTGATATTAAGACAGAATTTCTTCCAAGGGAAGATCCTCCCCCCCCCTCCCCGACTCGCTGGCTCTCAGTCCCATCAAAGTCAGGACAGTGCCTGGAGCCAAGCGCTGGTGAGAGCTGCTAAAATCCCTTGGCACTTGGAGGGAATAAAAACTGATGCTGCTCCCATTTTCTGACTTGCGTTTGTCAGCCTGTGGATCAAGCATTCGCATCCTGCTTTGGGGATGAATGTGATCCCACTGCAGAACTGCCCTGCTGCTTCCCTAAGTGATGATTCCTGGACTGGTAAAGGCAATGGTTAACTTCCCCAGAGAGGCAGGCTTTGGCTACGTTTTCCAGTTCCAGTGCTGTAGATCTTGCTGCATGATTATTGATTTTTTTTTATTATTATTTTTTTTAAACAGTTACTAAACTGCTACATTTACTGACTCATTCAGTCTTTTATCATATCCAGTAGCTCCAAGTACACTTTGGAAATAACATCTTTTCCATTCCTTCACAGCTTCTGCAAATCAAATTTATTTTTGTCACTGAAAATGTCAGAAGGATTCAGCCAAAACAAAGGTTTCCCCTTATCCTATTGCAATAGCAGGCGCAGGCCAAGGTTTTCAAAAGGCAGTTAAAAGTCATGCTTCAAAACTCATCACCAGAAACTAAGTGTCCTGGTGTTATAAAAAGTATGGAGTGCCCAGTAATTCCCTCTGATTTAAGTCTGCAGTTGTCTGAGACATATGCAGCAGTCTCCTCTGCAAACTCAAGGCATGCCAGGGCTTACTACTAGACAGACTAAGAGTAAAACCAGATATTCTCAGCTGTAGCTAAGTGCCTTGTAAAGGAGTCAAGGATTGGTACCTGCAGAAAAACAGATGCACAGAGAGGGAAAATGACTTTGCTCAAAGTCAACCACTAGATCAATGACAGAAGTAGGAACAGACCTAGTGAACAAATATCTTCGTGGGAAAACTGTCTCCCTTACTATCAACCAAGTACATCCTTTTATGGCATAAAATTAATGTTCTTAGTGGAGTTGCGCTAGGACCTAGTTGGTCTAGGATTATCCTTTTGCCTCACCAGGAATATAGTGTCATTTGATCTTAACTCCTGATATCTTAGAAGTCTTAGGAGAGAGAAGATCTATAAGGAAATGTGAGAACAGGAAGATCCTCTTCTCAGTGATGCTTATGAAAGCCATTTGCTTGACTGGGGTTTTTCTCTGGCCTTGCTCATGTGCCCAGAAATCCTCTGCTCCCTTGGTGGAGCCTGGGTTTGGGTCCAAGGGCCAGCATGGCCYGCAGGGACCTCACAGCTGTTCTTGGATGAGAACAGCACAGCAAACCGCCTGGAGCAAGCTGTGAGGCCACACCGCATAGGAAAGTGGTCGGCTGGGGCCGTGCACAGCATGCTGCAAAATGCAGCTTTTGCTTCTAGGCCCCTTGACCCGGGCAGGGCTGCGCTGCGGGCTGAAGCARTGCTCGCTGCGGAGCAGTCTCTGCGGCTCTCCAGAAGCGCCTTCTGCCATCGACGGTGGGAACGCCAGCGTTGCTCCCGCGGCGCTGGCACCCGGGCCGTGCAGGGGCGATGGGGTTTGCCTGCAGGCCCCTCTCGGCTGGCTTYCCTCCTGGGGGTCAGACAGCGCAGGGGACCCGGCAGGGGTAACTTGCCTTTCTTCTTGTTTTGGCTTGTTCAGTTTTCTGTCTCTCTTATTAATTCTGAAATGAGCAAAGCGTGACAAAAGCTTGTCTGGGACTTGTAATGTTTCTTCCGAGAGAAGATTCCACACTGATTTAGTTTTTTAATGATAGCTGTGACTGAAACATTTTACCACCTATTTTTGTTGCTGTTGTTGTTGCTGTTGTGTTTATAATTAATATAATTTATTCTGTAAAATATCAGAGTTATTTAGTAAACATGTCTATAGAGATTTGTCCTGAATAACAGTGCTTTATCAGAGATAATCCTTAGCTACTCAGCTCAAACAACATTTCAGAGCTGGAAATCTCTCACAGAGAAACCAATTGTGAATATTAAAAGGGATTTGGAGGAGGAGGAAAGAAATACATTTTCTTATATTCCACTGAGTTAAAGATTTAACCTAGCAACATCATTGAATCCTTGTACTGGCTCACAACCTCATTTTCTTTTGTATTAAAAGACTCTTGGCTGTATTTTAATTGTGTACATAATATTATTGATATTTATCAATTGTTTCTGTCACCTTCACCTCAATCAGCATTGCAAAACATGGCTTGAATTAACTTGAAAGTAATTTCCTGGCTAATATTTCTTCTCATCTCCTGAGAGAAGCTGATATAATAGCTAGTAAATCATGGATCAGACAGCCCTTGTTTCATAGTTCTGCTTATTCTCCAGGCTCCGTGTCATCTCCAGTTGAAATGAAAGTTATTTTATCTTGCAGAATGAGGGGATGGGGTATGAATTTTCTAAGCTAAGGCAGCTCTTCTCAGTAGTTCAGGAAGGATGTGGAACGTGACTAGTAATTAAGCATGAGAGAAACATGAAAGGTAGCAAGGTGCTGACCCAGCTTCAGGAAGACTTACACCCACCCGTTCATGCATCGCTTTGGCCTCTCCACTGATGCTGAGCGCCACTGCAGACAGACCGACTGGCTGAGCATGGCCAGTCCACGCTGTGACCGCCTGCTCCCTGCTGCAGACAGGAGCTGATGGGAGAGGTGCAGTTTGCAGCAGGTAACCTGTCGCTGTCACGTCAGCTGTGGAGGTGTCTGCTGTTTGTCCCTGGAGTTTGCCAGGCCGATCCCCCTGTTTAAGCCAGCAGGTACCTGGGTCTTTCCTCTCTGCAGGGTAAGGTCTGGCCATGCTCGTGGTCCTCGGGGTTGGTGGGGAGGGGTCATGGACCAGCATGCAGCAGTTTTGCACCTACACAGCAGACGTGGCACCCAGTAAAGACCATCAGGCAAGTCTGGACTCGGACAGTGTTTGCCTTAGATGTTACTTAACCTTGCCATGGGCTGATCTGAGCTTTGGGTCATGTAATGCCTGCATCTTCAATGATTTTTCTCCCTCTGTGTCTCTCTCGTCTATCTAGTAACACTAAAGAGAAGCCCTGTTCCTGCATAGGAGTTTTCCCATTGATGTCTCAGGGTGAAGAGTCCCCCTTAGCATGCAGAAGTCTTGATCACCTCCCTCTTTTCCCTGGGACATATAAGCACAGCTGAGAAGAGTGGAGGAATTCGGATGAGCTCCTCCACTCTGCTTCGTGTGAATGAGAAGGAAAAATCCCTTTCAAGGATTTTTGAATCCAGCCTTTATTCTCTACCTCCATTTGGGAACCTACCACCAAGCCAAGCTTTTCTCTCAGCCCCTCCTTTGGCATAAGTGTTGAGGAAAGACCAAAAGTGGCGGCTCACAAGCAAGCTCCATTGCTCTGACTCCCATTGTCCTCCCATCCAAACATACTATCCCTTAATAAAATATTCCTGAGATCGTTTATATAGCCCTTACCCATGTTGTTGGCCTGTACCTCAGAGAGAAGCTGTCTTGTAAGTAAAGCATCTAGTACYCTGTCCTTTCCACTAGCATTTTGTTCTCTTCCTGAACTAGCAAAGAAACTTGTGAGTTCCTTTGAACACAGATGTTGATAACACTGTTGAAAAACACTCTGTAGTCTTGCCGATTAAAATATTTGTAATAAGTGTTATCTTCGCCTTGAATCAAACGTGCTCCCTAACTCCCACTAAATGATCCTCTCTACCACTGCAGAGGCGGGTGTTAAAGCCAACAGCCCTTGCTTTTTCTTGGCTGATGTTTCTGCCTTGCAGTAGTTACATATAGTGATTTTTGTAAATAATACAATAATTGCATTGTCTGCTGGAATTCCCCACTTACCATTGATTTAATTGCTTGGTTGGGGGTATGTTAATTGTTTATTGACACTGTTCAGCTCTCGTGCTGGGGTTAGACAAATCTTCAGACTGAGCTGTTTGCAGGCTGAAGTCTCAGATGGGTTTGTGCTCTGCAGGCTGCGAAAAAGTTCGAGTTGTCACTGCCCAGCATCACAGCACGGCTGTGTCTCCTGCGGCTCGGGATCTGCCCAGCTGACAGCAATGCGTATGGTTGCTCTACGTAATCACCATAAAACTGCCCACGCTTTCTGGGTCCAGTTCACGCGTTAGGTCCATGAAATCTGTGTGCCCACCGTGATGCCCGCTCTGCGTGGACGCTGGCTCTGATGCTGTCCCCCTTCCACAGGCTGGGGTGGCCAGTGACTGCTGTGAGAGAGGGAGGGCAGGGAGGGCAGGACTAGCACAGGAGGAGACTCGCTGTTGTCTTTGCTTTAGACACATAGCGGCCACGCAGCCCTGCTCGTCTCCCTAGGGCTTGTTTTTGGCTCTAGGTTCAGTCTGTCGTGCTGAGCTGCGCTTATGGTTGCTAGGTATAGAAAGTACCCGGTGGAGATGTTTCAAGATTGGCCCTTGTCTAGTCTTCAAAGACTTTGTTCATTGCTTCGGTTGATGGTGTCATATCCATGCCATGAACATTGCCTGTAGACCATAACTAGACGTCTATGAGGGCTTTTACTTTTCTCCTGATTATCAGGCAATAACTAGAATTTTACCAGTGTTCAGAGATGAGCACTGCAGGGCCATCTGAAGCCCATTTTCTGGTATGAAAGGCATGTTTTCTTCAGTGAGCTTTGAATCAAGATCTAATAGCTTCAAATTTAGTCAGAAGTGGAAAAGAAGGCCATTTGGAGAGGGGAAGCAGGTCTATGTATTATAATATCTTCATGCTATATATATAAAATCCGCTCTGCTGTTCTAATTTAAGCGTGCACAGCATGATAACATACAGCCCGTGCCTGGCCATCTCCTGATTATGCTGCAGCAGGGAAGTTTTAATTTAACCTTTTGCTATTCTGGATGTCTCAAAAGGACTGTTTCTGCTGGATACTGTAATAGTTTTCATATCACTAAATTCTCCTAACAAGTTTSCACTTTAATAAGGAGCTAAGAGCTTCGATCCCTCCTGATTTTTAATAAAGCATATCACTGCAAGTCAATAACCTGTCAAGTGCTACTCAGTGTATTCAACTAAAACAACTGCTGCAAGGCACTGCTGATATATAACCAAAGGATGTGTATAGAAAGATTTAAGTGTAATCCTGTGCAGTGGGGCAATCGGCTTTTGAAACTGCAGTGTGTGGAAAGGGTGTTGATGCTGCGTACTGGTGTTTGGGTTTATTGCATCAGGGTTGTGGGTAGGAGTGCTGGTCACGGCAGCCCCTGTTAGCTCCGGATCCCATGCTTTGAGTGAACTGTAATCAGATTTGTTCTTGCCTTCTTATGGCAGTYTGTCCTAGCGTTAATGGTGCAAAAAGGAGAGGGGAAATAACAGCTGGGAAAAGAGAGCTGGCAGTTCAGAATACCTACCAGCCCAAGAGGAAACATTGCCCAGCCAAAGGAAATCAAATTAATTTTGAAATTCACCACTGTCAAAATAACTGAGCACTCACTCCAGGACATAATTTAATTGAGATAAATATAACTGAATAAGGAGTCTTTCTATTAGGTAATACTTGTCTCATACTATTCCTATCCACCAATCTCAGAGTGTTTTGCAAATATGGGGAGATATAATGGAAGGGAGGTTTTCTGTGTAGGAAAGCAAAGGGACTGCACAAATCACACCCTGCAAAGCTGGTTATAGGTGCCAAGTCTCCTGCTTTCTGGATTGGTGCCATATCCACTGGGCAGTGCTGTTCGATGCATTGCTTTATTCATGAAACAGTCTCTCATCTTCTCTAAGTGCGAACCCCATCTGGAAAGAAAAGGCAACCGTGTTAAAAGCACATAGCATCAAGGTTTATGAAAGAAAAAGGACAGCACGGTGTCTAATTAACATTACAGGATAACAACATCTTTTTTTCTCCTCTTCAAGTGTTTTTCAATTCACCTAGAATGACACTTCCATAGAGCAAATATTCCTGCTCTACCTTTCCTGCCCCACAGAAACACGACCTTCTGCCTGGGGCTGAGTGTCTCTCACACATGCAGCTGGTTCACATTTTAACTGTTCTTTGCCTTCTCATAGCTTTTTTTTTTTTTTTTTTTGACTGAAATTAAAACTTCTCTGAAATCAGAATTTAAGTGGCTGTTGAAAGGTTGGTTCTGGCTGAGAATATTGAAACAAGACACTCTTGATATTTCTGGTGTGCAGCAGTATGATATCCAGGGATAGGTCATCAGGTGGTGGAAACTCCAGAGGGTACCCCAAGACAGATAATGCTTTCACCAGCTGTGTAAAGATGCAAGTTTTGCTCGTCTCACACATCCCCAGGACCAACTAGGTTTCAGTCCCATGAAACTGCAGTTGCCACCAATGAGCATTTCATTTTGGTAGGGACTCTCAGGTCCAGCCTGCACAGAGTTTTTGTAGCAGTGTAATTCTTTTAGCTAGGGAGGAGAACTTTTTTTCACTCAACTAACATAGCAGTCCTATCTCTTACATGAATGCCATAAAACCTGTTTCAAGGTGCTGTGAACCATTCAGTTTTGTTCCTTTCTCTGGAAGAAAAGCTATGAGACAAGTAGGAGCAACTTCTACCCTAGTGTAACTGCCTCTGCTTTGGGAAGATCATACCTCTCTGACTATGCCAGTCACATGAAGGAGGCATGATTCCGCATGCTGGCAGACCGCAGGTGAGATTTGCCCTGGTCCAGAAGGTCAGCACAGGGAGCAGACGAGTACATGTCACGTGGCTTGGCCATCTGGTCCTGGGAGAATTTCAGCTGCTGTGAGTTAGCCAATTAGCTTTTCAGCCAGTCATCTTGGTCCAAATCATCATTGTTAAACAAAGCTAGGAGCATTTTATTCTTGCTGTGAATATGGCTGTGAGCTCTGGCTCTGCAGGCCCTCTCTGGTACAGCATGGTCAGGGGAATATGATCTTTGACGGGTCCTTTTTTTTCTTTTTTTTTATACCCACTGCTGTAAAGACATGGCTTTTGACATCAGCCCTTGGATAGTGACCCAAAGGAAAAAATGCATGAGGCTTCTCATTTCTCCCAGCTTCCACCAGCAGAGTGACATGCAGACACGGTCAGCCTGATGGAAACCTGGGGCAATGTCAGCTTGTGAACCCATTCAACCGTGAGCAACCCCCAAGGGCCAGCAGCAAGGAAAATAATCTAATCTTCCCAAGTTCGTACTAAGACAACACAGCCCTGAATATTCTGAAACAAACCAAAAAAGCAAATAAACAGGCAGCACTGCTGTCATGCATGTTATGTACGCATTATTATAGGAAGAAATATCATGAGCTGTCTAATAGGATTTTTCAAGCTCATTCTCCACCTTACAGGTATTTGGGTTTTTTTGCTGCTGATTAAACATTTTGCAGGAAGATGTATCACAGAAAGGATTTTGCACTGGTATCCATGGAAACAATAGAATGTTTCCATCTAACATACATATTAATTTTTCCAAGCTGTTATTAGAACTCTGCTGTTCCTGCCAAAGGGTTTTAAAGCAGCATTAAGAAAGCAAAATATTGTAGCAAAAGATGTGAAACAGAATCACTATTACAGGGATTATGAGGACAGGATTTTTTTCAGATTTTTTTTCAAACTAACGTAAGACCACTAGCATAGGCCACATCCTTTAATTTCAAAAGAGTTAAGTCATTGGCATCAAAAGCTGACAGTGAGCCAAGTCACACCTATACAGCCAGAAGACCTGTTTATATTATAAGAAAGGCAATCAATATTAGAGGAATTCAGTGAGGTGAATCAGAAAAAAATTGTCAGATTTGGTTCCATACTTACTCACCATTTATGTCTCCGTGGTACTAACTTTTGAGTTTTATTATTAAAAAAGATATTCTAAAAAATGTTCTAAAAACTTGTATTTCAGTTTCTAGTCCCCTCTATTCCTCAGTCACTCTTTCCAATAAACCATCCTAAACTGTCCGTATGCTCAGATGGTTGGTCATCTTCTTCCTGTCTGTTTTCTCCACCTTATGAAGGACCATTGTGTGAGGTTCAGAGAATAAGACCTTTCATTTTCTGGTGGTGGCTTCTATGTGAAATCTGTCTTAATAAATGTAGTTCTAGGCCTTATTTTTTCAGTGAGCTCCAGAAATCGTGCCTGTGCATCTGCTGTGTTTTTTTTTCAGACTGTGTTATGCAACATTGAAACTCTGACCTTGTGAAAGTCGGATTGCCATTCATGTCCCTGGCTATAGAGTTTCACCTTTAGATTTATATCTTAAACTAAGATTATTTGGAAATGCCCACATCCTGCTCAGCATCTCCAAAATTTGGCATCTACAGTCATCATGGCAGACAGAAAATACTTGGCCATCATTGTACTGTGAATGTGGAATTTAGGTCATAAAATTATATTTTAAAACTTGTGTCCCAAATTATTCAATCTTTTCCTACCCCTGTAGGTTTGAGAACATGGGCAAGAGCTGTGCTGTGGAATATGAGAATATTGTTTTCCAATGAAGAAATCTGATAAGTACGTGCCAAAATTTAGATTTTTTTTTTCTTTTGCAGCATTATACGTACTTCTGTTATCTTTCCAACCTTCAACACTTCAGCTCTTCTTAAAGAGAGAAGACAGCACATAGGAAGATGACACTGAAAACAGTATTTGTCTCAGACCTGACATGATAAAATGCAAAAAATATCTTTTTACAGTCAACTTTCAGACATCCAAGTGAGATGTATTTCTGGAACAAGCAGATATTTCAGGGCTGGCTTGCTTTGATACCTACTGAGAAATAAGATCTCATGTCATGCTGAATGACAAAACTGTTTGTTTTTTTTATCTTTTTACTCAATTACCAATTTGGTCTACTGGGCTAAGTTAGTGAGTTACCCATTTTCTTCTGGTTACTTGTCCAGTATACAGGATTATAGCATTTGCATGTCTCTGCTTACATGTATAATATTTTAGCTATGACACGTGGCTGCATTTATGGTAACAGGTATGCTCTGAGCAGGATGTTACCTCCGTGAACCAGAAGTAGTGACTGATGACACTTATTCTGTTCTCTGTGCGCAGTTGTGGTGTAGTCTTAGTTGATTATTGTGTTCCAAAGAAAACTGATGCAATTCTTCATATGATGCCAGCCATGGTGTATAAAGGGCATGGCTCTAGGAGAACGTTCCCCTTACTAACGATGATTGCACCGTGACAGTGGCTTATACATGTGCGTTTTGACGGAAGATATCCCTACATTTGGGTCTCCATGATTTGGAGTTTCCTGTGCTAAAGTCCTAGCTCTGCTGAAATCAATGACCCCACTCTCCCAGACCTCAGAGGGTACAGGATTTCACCGTCATTATTCGTTTTTCTCTGTAAGAAACAGTACTGTGAAACTTAGAATGGTTTTGACCTGATCCCTCCTATAGTCTGTAACATGGTTATGTAGAAAAAATTCTAAAAACCTGTAGGATTTAATAAAGAATGAGAGCTTTTTCCCTGTGGCTTTTATACCATATTTTACAGCAGTGCTGTGATTTTCTATTAATAAGACCCTCTGTGTAGAGAAGTTCTCTTTTTATGAAAATTGTTGACTTTGTTCCTCCAAGCACCCTTTTGGCACCTGACTAAATTTTCCGGATCCATTTCATTTCTAGCTGTTGGTCCTAGAAATCTCTTAGTGGGATAGGGACAGGCAGAAGTCCTCCTGGCACCGTGACCTCCAGATTCCTGTCTCGATGAACCCATTGTAGGTGCTCAGGGATCCGGGATGATCCTTGACAAATGGTGCTGCTAAAAGCCTCCTTTCTGGGGGCCTGACAGTTTAGGATTTGGCTGGATGGGTCCCGGAAGTGGCTGCGTATCTTGCAAGTTTTATGGATGCTTAACATGGTGATTTTATTCACAAGTTTGGATTGGAAATAGACATTAATCGTTTTGCCTGTTTGTTTTTTATTTAAAAAACTGTCATTCATTTCAGTGAGTGAGTACAAACCGATCTGGATGGGGTGCTGCAGCCCAGGGCACGAGCCTAAAGAGAGCGGTTTGAAAACGTTGTCAGTGTTGCTGGTTCCCCCAGATTGGTAGGTGTTTCCGAACAGCTGCTGGAGTCACCAAAACTGCCGGAGGCCGGTCGGGGGGTTGTTGGCAGCCGGAGCRCTGGCTCCCGGCAGCCTCTTGGCGCAGGCACTCGCTCGCGGGTCAGGTCCCAGGCTGCCGGCTCGCTTTGCTCTGCCCAGATGGGTGCAGACTTCCCACGCGACCTGGGCAAGTGGCTTTAATCCTCCAGGTCCCTCACCTGGCCTCTGCCAAATGAAGATTAACATATTTTTTTTTTATCCCCATGGAGAAATAGTGAAAAATTGCAGGAGACAGGAAGGCTTGTGATCACCAAGGAAAAGCCACCATGCAGTTCTCAGTTTTCTCTAAATCTGTCTGCATCTGTTGGCCAGTTTTGTTGACATTTACGACAGATTTAAAACCTCGGAGTGGAGCAGGAGGAACATGCTCATGTGTTGGCTGAGCTTACGAGGGCTGATAGCAATCCTCTGGTAAAATGGGGAAAGATATCAACATTTACAGAAGCAAAAGGACCTTGAATACTTTTTCAGCTATTTTGAATTCTGGAATGATACTAATTGGCAAAGGCTTTAAACAGTATGTTCAGAGAAAACTCAGAGACCTCATAAAAGTTAGACCTGGGTCAGGATGGTAATAGGAGAACAATGTTGCATTGCCAGTGATAGTAACCAGTTCTTCCACTTTAGCAGAAAATAGGAAAGAGCCTGAAATTGCAGTGGCAGGTTTATGGCACACTTGTAACATCATGATCATTACTTATTCCTTTAGCATTCATTATTGTTAGATGAATCATAATGAACTCATCTGGTATTAATATAAATGTAAAATGCAAATCCATGCAAATTCCAGTGTAATTCAGCATCATTTAATGTACCGTTAAACTTCTTCATGAGCTTCCCCCATCTGAGGTCTTTCTTTGAAAGAGCCCAGCTATTACTGAAGAATAAAGGAGTGATAATTTGGCTATTGGGCACCTTATGGGACTAACAGAAGGTAGCAGTTAGTCATTGTGAGTGACTATTAAAAAGAGAGACTTCTTAATTCAGAAATTAAGCTGAGCAATGTGAGGACACTGTGTAATTCCAGCATCAATTAAAGGCCATTTATTTTCCTTTGCAGCTCAGTAATTGTGTCAGATCTGGGATGTTTTAACTGAAGGTCTATTTTATTCTTTTTCCTCCTTCTTCAAGCTACTGATGCAACTTTGAGATGCAACTGTTTTTAGGAAAAGGAGGCAGAAAAGGCACTCTTTCATCTCTGCTAACCTGCTTTCCAAAACCCTCCTGTCCATCGGCAGCTGAGTGTACCCGGGGGCTCGGCGGTGCCCTGCTTGCGGGGCAGCTCCGGGCGCAGCCAGCAGCGCAGGGGCCGGCGCAGCCGCGGGGTCGGACGAGAGCCGGAGGGTTAAGAAATGAACAGTTGAAGGGAGGAAATTTCTCGTACCTACCTTTAAACTGCCTGGCATTCCCAAAGAGAGTGAATTAGCATTTTATCTATTTTCCAGATATCTTGCTTTAACAACCCCTTCGGAAGGTTTTGAAAAGCATCTTCTGTTGTGCTTCCCCCCGGGAAATAGGGTCAGAGCTGGCTTTTCTGRTTTTATTTCTGGGAATATCTGCACATAATCCTGGTTTGTGTTTCTTAGTATTTTATCCACGCTCGCAGGAGTTTTCCCTGGTTGAGACCTCAAGCAGCTGTCCTGGTTTAGACAAAATTCTCATTTAAAAAAAACAACCAAACAGACAAAGAGCGTCCTGTTTGCAGAAATCCATCAAGCGTCTGCATTGAGAGAGGTGACAAGAGGGAGTGTTTGATCCTTCCTTTTCACAGCTGTACCCGGGATACTTTAAAAGAAGATGAGTGTGTGGCTTTCACTGCTCAGTAAGACTCGGACAAATTCAGGCCATTCTTATCAGCTAAGTTAAATTCAAAGGAAAACCTAATGTTTTGTTCTTAATTGGAAAAGAAACTACTTGTAAAATTGTTGAGCAGCTTTTGAAATGGAAATTACGGTTCCCACCCCCGAGGTAAAGGTGCACGGAGAACTCACTCTGCTCGGCGTTTCTCAGGGGGCTTAAGCCCACTTTCCTGATGAAACCATTCCTTCTGCTTTCATCTCCCAAACAGCAGAGCCACCTGCCCCAGAGGTTTGCCAGAGCCTGTCCACCCCTTCCAGGAAGCCCAGCCCCGTGTGCGGGGTGGGAGCCGTAGGGAGAACCTGTCATTTTCTTACAGGTCTGTAATATTGCTGTAATTAATTATTCACTGTCTTTCCAGTTAAAAGCAGTGCAGAACAAAGGCATATACTATTTCCTTTTAGGAGGCAATGTCTTGAAAATCAAAACACAACTTGCAGCACATGAGACACCTGCATGATTATCATAATTAAATTAATTACAAGTATTTGCTCACTTTTGAAAGATGAAGAACATTAAATACTAGATGTCTCTTTCTTTAACAAAACATCACTAGCCACATTAAAGGAAGGCATTTTGAAAGGAGATCAGTTCTCGTTTGAGCACCAGCCTTCATATGGAGTGTGATGAATTCACCTCCTGCAACCTCCTCCACATCGGTTTCATACGGTTAACATATGAGCATGGCAAAGCGCTGGACATGTTCAGCACCTTTGCCTGGGCTGTGGAAGCCTTCCACCACCAGCCAGAGTGGAACAGAAACTACTACGGCAAATGACTGCAAGCCATGTTCAGCACACAAATATAATTTTTTATGCGCTAGTGAGCAAAAACTACAGCCTTGGAATTTATAAGTGATGAGTTCAAAAAGGGAATATGAATTTTTCTTTTTTTCTGAGGAAAAAACAGTGACCCCTTGCGTGATCAGGGCCAAATTCTCTCCTATTACGAAAAGGCATTCCTCCCTTCTTTCCGCACCAGCAGAATGTGTGATCCCTTCTCTTGGGGAGGTGCTGGAAGGGTATTGCTCCTGCTTGTTCGTCTTAGCGGGGTGGCAAGGTTGCTGAATGGGAAATATAACTATTTCTTACTTTAGACGCTCTGGTTATAATCCCATATCTTTTATTTAATGGCAGTTATATTCATTTTATATTCCTGCACTGTCTCAAAATGAGCAAAGCTCATCAATGGCGTGTTCAAAAGAAATGAAGCAAACGTAGATGAGAGACAGCGAGCAGCAGCCCGAGAGGTGCCTGCGGCCGGACAGGGCGCCAGGGCTCCGTCACGCCATCAGCGCAGCACGGCTGGATGAGGACTGTCGGGACGGAGGCGGCCGTCGCCTCGCGCCCGGAGAGCAGCTCTCCCGAGCTCCGAAGCAGACAACAGTCGCACAAAGGGGCTGGAGCGTTTTACAGCTTTGTTTCCAGTGACAGTAGTTTTGCTCAGCCCTGCAATGCATCTTGAGGGGAAAGGATCTGTTTTAGTTGGTGTCAGTGGTATTGATCTCTCCAAGCAGAAATTAATGGAAGTGTTTCTCCTCTTTATTGCTTCAGGGCTTGCTGTCTAGAAGAAAAAAGAATTTGTCTGTTTGTGATTCTCCTTGCAGTTACTTCTTACAACAATACCTACCCATTTTTTTTCTGCCTTCCTTTCTTCACGTTTTTGAATGTACACGTTTAAAACATTGGGCTTACTGGTCGTGCTTTGGAAAGGAATGTTTAATACTTAATATTAGGCAAGATAATTTCCGATAATACAGGCAAGCAGTAAAAGAAAAAGGCTTAAATTATCCTGCCCTCCGAGAGAGAGCAAGCATTTGCAGTAGTAAGTAATGCAGGAAAAATATTGCTTTCATTGTCTTGATATGGCTCTTGCTTGGTCTGGCCTCTTCCAGACTGGAGATAGATATATAACTTTTTGCTCTACATAGCAGGTTATGAAACATAAGGTTTTGGTGATTGTTTTCTAAATGAAGTGCAACTTTACATATTCCCAGATGTTTAGCATTTAAATATAAAGAGTGAGTGGCTTTCAGATCAACCCCGATTTGATATACTCAGCAGTTTTCTTGACCTTATTCTATTTCCATCTTTTGTTTAAAGTTTCTCCCCTGATAATTGAATATGCAAAATTCCAACCTTGCAGGCAGCCAAGGATCAATGAGGGCTGACGTTGTGCAGTGCAAATATATGGGCTAATGGCTCCAATTTTACTGAGCCAATTTAACACCCAGTGACAAGGGGCCCAGTCGTCCCCTCCCCGGCACCCTAGGAGTAAATCCATCCCTGCCCCCCAGCAATACGCGCTTGACTTTGACTGCAACCATTAGGACTGTTCCTATGCTCAGTCTGACACAGTTTGCTGAGTCAGGGCCTCATCAAGAAAGATTTCTAATTAAATCAAGTATTTGGGGAAGAGAGGGATTAAAGGGTGAAAGCAGAGGAGCACTGAATATAATTCTCCAGTTTCAGGGCACCTTAATCAAACTGACACAAAGAAGGTCCGTTTAATCTAACAGTTCATCTGAATTCTTTAATTGCTCCAAATCCTGAACGTCCTTCTGGTGCCAGGCCAACCTCTCCGGCGGGAGAGCAGAAGTGGCCAGGAACAAGGAAGCCGAAGGGCTCTCAAATCCCTGCTGGGCTTGGGGAGGCCTTCAGTTAAAGTACAGTTTTACTCACAAATGAAGAACATCCCGCTTGGGAGCACCCGAGCGGCAGCTCTTGCTCGACCCATGGCTTTGTACGGGCTTCGCTCCCGCCACGTCTGTGCCGGCTGCTCCGGTGCCGGGACCACGGGAACGACGTCCGTTTGCTGCATCGCCAGCTCGCTGCGTTAGCGTGGAGCCCCTGCTCCCAGTGCAGGGGAGCGAGTGCCTCGCGTTCATGTCCCTGCATGGCCTGGCAAGACCTGGAGCCCTCGCACTGCGGCACTTAGAAAGCCCGTGGGTGAATACACAATTCCTGCTGTGTTAAGCTAGCCTGGTTTTGTCAGCAGGGTGTACACACTTTGGCAAACTTTTTTGCCTGCATCCATTCATTTTTCTGAGAAAACGTTAAGTGGAGCTGTAATTTAATATTTTGGTTTGTTTGAGTTATGAGTTTGTTCTCTTCTCCACAGCCTGCAAACATATCACGGCTGAAGTCCTACCTTTCTAAATCTACCTGGCACGGTGCACACTCTGAAACTCTGGAAACTACCCTTTATTAATGGTATAAATCAAATCCTAATCTTTATTTTCTAGCCCCCGGTGGGGTATACTTCCTTCCAATATTTTTTCCTGACTACCTGCTGCACTTCTCAACCTCTGAACCATGAGGATCGTGAGGCAACAGCCACCCTGTGATGCTAGCTAATTTTTCAGCTATATAGTTAGATCCTTGCCTTGGCACAAAACTCGGACACTTAACTGTGTGGTACAACAAGCATTATGGAGCTTTGATTTAGAGAGAACAAGGATGGTTTAGCATGTTCTGGGCACCAACCAAGAGACTTATTTAGACTGGCTAAGTACAGCCATATATTTATAGTCATATTCAGTGAAGATTTGGTTCTTCTCCATTTTTTGCAGGCCTCCCTCCAGCCACCAGATCAAAACTGATGCCTCAGAGTGCTCATGCATCTGAACATAGGATTTTTTCCAGTTGAATAGGATCCTTAGTTACGCACTAATATTTTACCTTGTGAATTAGACCCCCTATTCCATGAGTTACTAAAGCATGTGTATAACTCGGTGCATGAGAAATACTCGTGCAGTCAGCTTTAGGGGTGATGCTAGTAAGCATGGAGTATAAGTGGAAAGGAAGCAAGGCGCGTATGTATAAGGAAGAACAAATTGCTCAGGAAGTGAAGTTCCTGCCAAGCTCATGTTGAACTAACAACAACATCTGTTCTCTTTACTAACTTTAGTTCAGTTCTCTTTTTGCCACTCTGCCAGCCACATTAATTAATGTTAAAGAAACATGCATGATATTGTGCATGTGCTTAAATACTTACTGGAATAAGGTCTCTCAACATATCACATATATTAATATCTAATTAGAAACATGAACTTGCAACAATTTCCTTATGATCTTGGTTTTTTTCTAATGAATAAATACATGCAAGAGAGATGGAAAGCATGACACAGACTCTGATTACACAGATACTTTGTGCAGATTATTAACAAGGAAAGGCACCAGCACATCAAAGCCAAAAAATGTGAGGAAATAGCAGAATTTTCCAAGGCAAAAGTCTGTATAAAATAAATAGGTTCTATTCTTCAGGCTTGCAGAGCCTGATAAGTGAGCATGTTCAGTGGCTGGATGGATGGAAGGAGAGAGGATGGTCTTTCTCTGTCAGCGTTCAGATAGAGCATGTTGACAAACTGGGAGAAGCTCACAGGGTTAATTTTCTTTTCCCCTCAGAAATGTATGCTGGTTGGTTTTTTTTTTTGGTCCCAAATTTTCCAGAAATATTGATCAAGTCTTGCATGCCCATGCTTTGTGAGTGTGTGTATATGCACTGCTTTGATTTTTCAGGAGTGTTAATTAATTTTGCCTCACGCACTTGGAATAATCTTCGTGTTTATAAAGGGCTAAGGAAAGCAAACCCTGTTTTCTGCTGGCCGTACGCAATAAGGGTCATCAATGCTCAGGTCGAGTTTTGAAAACCCTGGATATCGTGACTACTTTTTCCTCTCTAAAGTTTTTCTGACTTTCTTTGTAACTTTTCCTTTTTCTGGAAAAAAAMCAAAACTTTCTCTTCTCCTTTTCCGTGGCCTTGCATAAGAAGGAYAGGAATTTTTTACCCACCGTGTCTGAACGGGGTATGAAATGAGGCACTGCAGCTTCTTCCGTCCCGGCTGGTGCGCAGACGTTCCTCCAGCACACTGGCGCTGGTTCGTCACCGGTTCACAAACGTACGCGGTGATCCTCCAGGCGCTCCCGCTCCGATACTGCCTCTGGTGCACACCTTGCTCGGTGATTTTTATATGCACTGCCCTCGATATCGTTGTCAGCGGCTCTAAGAAATATGCTCTCAGTACGTAATGAAGAATGCTGTAGGTAAGAGCTACGACCGCTGTGTGTGTTACCGAGGGTCCTTCTGTCACGCGCCTCGGCACCGGCTCCGGTGTTAGACTCTAATAACCGCGGCTGCGTTGTGCCGCGGGGTGCCATTGCTCATTTAAAAACCTGTGTTCTCTCATTTGAAGCAGTAGTACTTGCAACACAGGTCTGAATTATAATCTGCTAAAGTTAGCTGAGCTTTGAAATATAACGAAATAAAACATTCACTTATTGAATTGTCTTGCAGCACTGCATTTTTTGCAGTCCTTGGAAAGACAGATGCTCCAGAAGTTGATTTTGCTTAGTTTCAATTAGAAATGCCCATAATAGGTGTTCTGAGATGAATGCAGCATCGGTAGCATAACATTTCTCCTCATTCAGTAATAGCCCTCTCTCGCATTTTTGATCAATACTTGAACATTACACCTGCCAGCATTACTCTTTATCCTCAAGAGAAAGCAAGAATTCTTTCCCCTTAGATTAATTCCTTCAGGCCTACAACTGCTAGATGACGCTGGTGCAGGTGCGGCTAGGTACACCCTCATTACTCCTACTAGCAATAACTTAATAAAGAAGCTTTTGTGATAAGTGACCCATTTCCCCAAAGATTTTCCTCTACTGCATGGAAAAGTTCAAGTTTTATGCTTCTCTGAAATGGTTAATATAGTTTGATGAAACCATCTCAGCCTTTGGAGTCTATTACTCACCCTCCACATGAGCTAGAATTCACATAAATAAGACAATGGAAATGGAAAATAAATATGAGAGCAATTTTAGATCTATAACTGAGACATATAGGTACATGGTATCAAATCATATGAACCTTGCGTTTCTCTGAGTTAGTGCTACACTGATTTACACGAGAGGAGGGTTTGGCTATAAATTTTTGTGGCAGTTCAGTTACAGTCCTAGCTCTTTCCTTTTGTGTGCATAGGTTTGTATTTCACATTTTTTTGCCCCCCCAGCTATTCTTACATAGCTGTCAGATTGCTTTTTATATTTTTTTCAGCAAAGCCAAGAGTGAAGCTGATCATAGACTCTGCCTGAGTGTTTGGAATTTTTTTAAACACGTTTGGCCACCAGTTTATGTTAACGTATATGTAAGCTCTTCAAAAACAAGATCACCTTGTTTATCAAAACCATTTGGATGTCTGTATGTGTAAGCTGAAGGTGCGTTTTCTTCATTCATCAAGAGGCATCGATCATAGTGAGCTGTGTAATGTTTTCATTTCCAACCCTGCAATTACTGCGTGGCGGTAAAGATCCAGGCATGGGGAACGCGCAGCCTGAGTCATCCGGCATGCGGAGGGACTGTGCGAAAGCAGCAGGCTAATAGCAAAATGCAGAGGATTGGGAAAGCCTGCCTCCTGGTTTTATGCACAAGAAGTGGGAAATTACATGCTTTTAATGGCTAGTTCTCCAGCAGGCTTTTCTGCCCGCAAAATATTTTGAGCAGCAAGAGGGTTTCCCCAGGAGGTGATGAGGAAAGCTTTTCGTTGTTCAGACGTTTTCCCTCTGCAGATCCATACCATGGGTTGGGACTTCGGAGGGGCCTGGGCAAACAGGTGCATAATTCCCACGAGACCCGTAAACCCCGGCTGCTTTGCAGGGGTTGCTCGTCCGTCTCCTCCAGCGGCCGGACTCTGGCTGGCATGGGCTGGCGAAGTTCCCAGGGCTCAGCGGTGCCCGCCTGACTCCGCAGTGTGGACCCTGACTCCCGCTGGGTCCACGTCACACGGGAGCATCCACGAGAAACACCACAGGGCATCTCCATCTCCTGTCCTCTCGCACAGAGAAAACTTTTCTTGGAGTTAGGTTTTCCTTTCAGGGTGAAGTCACAAAAGTCATTCTTTTTATGGCAGAAGAACTTTCTCAGAAAGAGCATACAGCATTTCCTCCAAATGCTCGTGCTCTGGGTTTCCCTGGAAATGTGCTCCACAATATCAAATGACAGTTTGTTTTCCTCGCTTTCCTGCTATCTGTTCTGGATGTTGGCACCCCAAATTAAGTAATGCGTTTAACCCCTTTAGAAATCTCCATGTCTCTGGGATTCAGATAGAGACAGTCTGTGGTCCACAAAAGTGCCTGTGTGAGTTAAAAGCACAAATCCCAAACTGGGGACTTTCAGTAGGCTTTAGGCTTGTTAATGAAGCATAGCTAGAGTCTGATCCACTTTATAGTAAGTTTAGACTTGTTTATGCTATCTTTCGTTTGAATTTCTCAAGAGACTGTGCTTACATTTTTTGGCAAATCTCCAAAATAGGTGCAGATGTAAGTTAAAAAAGTTCTAGCTCTGTTTTACAGAAACAAGGATTAAAAACCTAATACATTTTTTTTTCTTTTAGGATGTGTAGCCATTTAAGGAGGGGACTGAGGTCTATTGGAGGTTAATCACTGGCCTGAGCAGTGCCTGGCTGTTGTAAGGACCGACAGGAGCTGAGTGTGGCTCATTTGCAGAGGTGTTGAAAACTGGAGCAGGTCTGGTCTGGCATCTTCCCTTTCAGGGCTGCAGTTGGTTTGGGAGATCCCCTCTATTTTTGCTGCTATAGGTGGTGGCAGTCATGTACTCTTGAAGGTCTTCTGGCTGGGGTATCGTCCTAACTTTTGCTTAGCTTGCATTCGTTAGTTTAAAACAAAAGTCAAAGCTGCTAATAAGAGTGCTACCTGCGTGCGTAGGAGGTGACCTGGTAGGCATGGATAAGCAACAGTAAATGCTGGTCGTGTTAAGCCATGGCTTCCAGCTAATCTGTAGCTGGTTTTCTAGTTTATTACCCTTTGTACAGAGTTTGTGGAAGCTTTCATGAACCCTGCCTGCTCGCTCAGCTAGAAGATACACTAAGAGAAATGTGTAGGTTCTGCATAATCTCATTATTCTGATACGGACTAGGCTCTTGTTGTGAAAGCAACCGAATTAATTGGCTGGGGAAGCTAGATCTGTATAATGACTGTGCTGCGAAGGGTACAGATCTTTGTATTTATATATGTCTTCCCATATAGTAATTCAGAATATTTTAAGTTCAGAATTACTCTAAGCTCAGGGAGGATGACAAAACAAAACCCAGCCTGTTTTATCGTACTCAAGTGCCTCTGTTTAACTGACAAACCACACTTCTTCCTCATGTACCTTGAATCCTTCTCAGTTGATCCAAGTCCTGCATCTATGGCCTCATTAGGCGGGACAGCAGATTCATTAAGCCTTGCATGTGAAAGTAAACTTGGGGAAGGGTTGCAGAGTGCTGGGCTTGCTGCAGCTGTGAAAGTCTGGAAGCATCTTGCTGGAATGCGAGGCAATGCTGCAAGAGTCTTCATTTCCAGTAACACTAAAACAGATGATCTGGGGCTTAATGAGAAGGGAGCTCGCTACTTTTTTCTCCTAGTTGACCTCAGGAAAGGCTGAAGGCCTGCCTGAGCGTACGAGACCCATCGGGCTGCGAAGTTTCACGTACAGAAGCTTTGTCAGCTAAGGGAAGGAGGGGGCTGACGTGGCTCCTGTTCCGTTTTTGACTCCACGGCTTGAATGAGTAAGCACCTTTTTGTAATTGAATTGACCAGATCAAGCTGCACTGCTCCCCGTGCACCTCTTGCAATCCTGATGTGACTTGTCTTTCCAGGTGTCCTTCTGAGCAGCAGGTACAATCTATACTAGGTCCTCAGCCTGGGAAATCTTCTTTCAGGGGTTATGGGGAGCTGGGGAAAAAACCCTCCATGAAAACCGCTGGGTGCCTGCCCAGCAGCAGGCTATCCCTGACCTGATCTCTCGTACTCTCCGACGGTGGCCTTGCACCGCTGCCGAGGTGCAGGAAGCTTGTACCGCTCCGTACTGAGAGGACAGAAAGATTTGCCAAAGTTGATTATCCATTCCCTTAAGGAGGTGGGAGAAGTGTTTGGATGCATTCTGGACATTGCCAAATTATAGGCAAAAGAGGCTCTTCAAACCCTGCCTCTCACAAATAAGGCTGGATCCTCAGCTGCTATAGGCACCCTTTCAAATTGTGCAGCTAGAGACAGTCCCCTGAACAACTTCTGGTTTCCTTTGCTTATGTCTAGAAACCTAGAATTATAATCAGCACTAAATTGTAGCTTGGATTGTATTATACAATTGCTTAGATCCTTGTTGCTGCTTCTGAATTTTCATTTTCTACTTTCTTTTCACAGGATGTATTATGTAGTGCTCAAGTATGTTCCTATAGCTGGAGAGTGAATATCACCTTCTCTAATATAGTTCAATGGGACTTTCTTTCCTCTCCTAATCCCATGGAAATAGAAGTTGTGCTGGATAGGATCACATATGAATGTTACCGTCATTTTGCTCTGTGTCAAAGATATGATCTCATCAGAGCTTGACTGTATCACTAATTTGAGAAAAGGGCACAAGCATTAAAGCTGAGATATGTAACCTTTAGCAATCCTTTGGTTTGTAAGGAAGATATTTGGAATGCAAATTGTTGAGCATTATGCTCTGAAACRTTCCACTAACTTTTGAACTGCAAAATTATATGACTGTCAGAACTGAGGTCACTTCTCCCCCCCTCTGTTCTTTTATACCTGACTACGAATGTGAAACATTGCTTGTAAAGGAAAGATGAATGCTATTAGTATTCAAATGAATTTCTTCTTGCATATGAAAAATTGAAGACTTCATTGCTAAAAGTAATTTTAGTGTTAAGCTACCTTATGGTAGCTCCTGCAGTCAGCTTGTATGGAGTAGATGAATAAATATTCTGTTTTACCAAGGGCTAAATCTTGGCCCTGGCTCTAAAGTGCACTGGGAAGGCGTCCATGTGACTGGATATAGCTCCAACAGAGGAATCTTCTTTTTCTGTTTTGTTGGGTCCCAGAAGGTGCAAAATAGTCCCTTTACAGTTGTTACTGATTGGCAACCAGAGCTATCAACAACATTCAGGAGATGCTGAAAAGCTGGTATTTTCAGAGCATGATGGTGGGCTTCGGTGCCAGCGTAGACCTGGCCTTCCCCATGCTGGCAGCGGTTTGCAGCTGTGCTGGCAGGCAGCGAGCGCTGCCCCGCGTCTCCTCATGTCCCCCCCACATTACCCGGGAGCTGTGCCGCTCGGTGCAGGATGGCAATCAAGTGGTGGCTGTCATCTCTTCCTGTCCCTGCTGCGTTACCTGCGAGCCGTACCGCTCGGTGCAGGATGGTGATCAAGCGGTGGCCGCCGTCTCCTCTCTGCCTGCGAGACGTGCAGCGCCCGTGCAGCTTGTGCGGCTGCTCAATCCTGTCCTCCCCCTCCATCTCGCCTCCTTGGACACCACGCGAAGCGAGGTGTTATCTTTGGCATTTTAGAGGAAACTTGACTGATCTCCCTGTTTGGTGTCTTCCCTGCACTGTTTTCTGAGAATATTGTGATCGGCCCAGGGAATAGTCCATGGCCTTTTTGTGGTTTTGCCCCCGACCTCAGCGCACAGGGCAACCCGTTAGGACGTGCTCGTCGGTACCGGTGCCTCGTAGGGATGCTCTCACAGCACCTTGGGGAGCTCGGTGTCCAGTAGCGACAGGAGGGGTTATACAGGACTTCTTCAGAGACAGAGATTTCAACTCTTAGTCGTGACTAGTTACAGTAATTTTTTTTCTAACACTCAGAGCCTAGAAGTTTTCTTCTTTGGCATCCATCTTTTCAATTTACACTCTTTTCCAGTAACTGGCAGAACAGGCGCAGTGGCCAGAACTTGCCAGAATGATCCAGCTGCTCCCATTTCTGAAATTGCTGGTGATTTGGGGTATCTAATGTCTGATAACTTAAAAGGGGAATCATTTTCGGAAACTGAGAGGTGGACAAGTTACAAGCAATCCCCAGTACAGTTTCTCTAGCTGGGCCCCTAAAATCTGAAATCGCACCTCATTTTAGACAATATAGGCCATAAAAATTTATTTTGGAACTTGACCCTTAATGGGTAAATCTCTCCTCAGCTGTGGCAGCTGCTACACTTTCCATTCAGCACATTGCTCTGGCCTGTGCTGTGGTCCCGGTTGCTTCATCGCAGTGTGGTTGTCCCACCAGCTGCTAACACTGCTCTCCTACTTTTCATTTTGGGTCCAGATAAGGCTCCAGGTTTCTCCCTGTGAAGTTTCAGGACTCCCCTTAACTTAATTGGAAATGCAGAAATGCCAAGGATAAATGCTTTTGCAAACCTTAGCCCATATTTCTGTCATTTGCCAGAACCTGTTGCTTATTTTGCCCTCATCACATAAATCTGGCCAAGCACAACACGAAAGCTCGTATTTGCCAGCTGTTCACCACTGCACAGGCATTTTCTGTGCTGCTGCTTCCAGTATGTTGGGAAGATGCTAATACTACAATTTTATGGTGGTTTTGATGGGATAGGTTTTAAAGGCTGACAGGTTTACAAAATACAATAGCTCACTTTAAATCCTCGGTGGTGAAATTCAGCCTGCAGAGTGGCAAACATGGCATAGTTTGTGCATTTTCTCTAAAGAAAAGGGAATAGCGAAGTTAGTGTTTGTGCTCCGTTTTTCAAGTCCCTGTAGTTCTGCTTAAGCATAACAGATTAAGGTGGTGTAACAGCTGGCTGCTTGCCTTTTGTGAATGCCAAGATGCTTCTGGTGGGTGTTTCTCATGCCTTCAAGCAACGTTTTTGCTGTCTCTGCGGCAGGGGAAGGCGCTTGGTAGGAGCAAGCTGCGGGACGGGGTGTCCCACGGGCCGCCCGGCCGGGACAGCGCTTGCTCTGGGCGTCGTGGGTCCCGTTTGCTCCTGGGCGCGTTCAGCAGGTGCCAGCCTGCGCCTGTCCCCTTGGGGAACAACTGAGGATTTTCAGAAGGGCCTAGAGGAATTCGGATCCCAAATCCTGCTGAACAACGTGGGGGAAGTCACCGTGCTGTTGAAATTGTTGGCAGAAGTTTCCATGGGCTCCCAATGGCCTCGGGCTTCCCCCGGGAGAGCTGGACACCCTGACTGGCCCACAGACCCTTGYGCCTTCCTCTCCCACTCCAAAGGATGCCAAGATCTCTTTCTGTTTCTGTCCAGATTCAGGGAAAATAAGAAATATTATGGAAACGTTAACTGAGTTTATGGATGTGGTCAAACATGATTGCAGTAATGCTTGTAGTATGAGTAGAACTTTTCAGTGGCTCTTTGGAAGTAAATACTAACATCTACACCTTTATCCTTGCTGTTATAGATCACAATTAGGTTATGTTGATAGACCTGTCAAGCATAGTAAATGCTATAAGTACAATATGTTAGTGATAATTACAGCGTAATTTAACAACAGTGTGTATAAAGAGGGCAATTTTACACTGTAATTCACCATAGTAAATTTAATCATATGGAAGATGTAGAAGGCCAAATATTTTCATTAAAAAGTTAAAAGATAGATACTGGGTTGTTTTTCCAGCACCGGTAGTATTCCTGACTCCTTATGAAAAGTTCGCTGCTGTTTTATGTTATTAAGCATCCCCTCTGACATAAATAGCTTTACAAGATAGTGGAGACTTCAGTCTGATTGCTGGACAACTGCTCTGTCTCTTCTCTGCCAAAGCAGAAATGTGTTTTTTCATTAAGGAAGGTAAGTTGAGTGAGTTGTATTGATATGAAATGTTAGTGGGGACCATGTGCAAGAATTACACTTTTGGAGAGCAATGTGAAGCTAGGCCTGTGGTTATTCCTTCTTTTTATCAGGCTGGACGAAGTCAGAAGTTGTTACTCACTGAAATAAGTTATCTAATAGCTTTGACCTTTTTTCCCCAATTATTGTAATTTGCAGACCTAAGAAAGGATTGAATTTGAGGAGTGTAATTGGTTTGGATAAAATAGCTTCTTTTACCCTTTATTTCCAACCTCAAACATTTTATTCTTATTTATACTGCAGTTGCCTCAGATTGTTCAGGAAGCACAAAGGGGTATTTGGGAGAGCACAAATGTCATTTCCATCCTTCTTAAGGCCTCTTTTTGCTGACAGTGTGATTTAAAGTTGCCCTAGTATCAATGAGAAATCAGGTCCTGGCTCTTTGGCGTCCTTCCCTGGAGAGGACGGGTGGAAGTGGGAGCTCTTGTGGATGGAAATCATCTGAGCCTTTGGTGTCCTCTCCAGGTGGAGATGCCCCAGGAGTTGACAAGCAGAAGTGCCAAAATCCCTTTGAAGGATTTTCTTGCCTGCTCTGCAGGCTAATGCAGAAAATCATTCCTGTTAGTACCTCATTTATGTTGAAGCCCCCGTTGACAGGCTGCTAATTCCTGGCAGGACAAGGACAGCCACTACTCTCCTGCTGTCTGGTTGCACCATGGTGTGTCCTGGGATTCACCAGGCAGAATAGTCTCTTCTGGCTCAGGTGGCTTTGGGACAGACTCCACCTTTTTGTCCCATGGCTCTAACGCTAGCACAATACAAAGTTGAATTAAAATCCAAATAACTGTGGCCCAATTAACAAATGAGAGAGTGACTCAGGTCTCTTCCAATTCTGTTTCCTAGGACTAATTTCCTCTTCCTTGTTTCTTTTAAATTTCCTCTGTCACAGACAAGAAACTAAATTCATCAGGTGAAAATGACTCTTACTGTGTCTGCAGGAAGGCTTAAGTGATTGCAAGAGACCAGTGTGGCCCATAAATATATTCTTCTTTGTTCATTGCTAGTTCTGATCTGTAGATGTCTTAAATCTGTTAACCCTTATTTATGCATTTTTCTTCCACCATTTTTTTGTGCCTATGGTAAAATGCAAATCAAATTTTTACATATGTCAGTATCAAATCACTTTTTCTATGACATGAATTTTGTTTGTCCTTTTGGAAAAATGAAAAGTGAAATAGACTTTTAAAAAGGCAAAAATTATTCACATTGATTGCCTTTCATCAGTTGCATCAATTACAAATAGCAAAGAGGCTTTGAAGAATACATTTACGACTTGTTAAAAACATTTTCTAAAATAATTAAAACCTTGTTGAATATGGGCATGTGGAACACTTATTCATGTGCTTCTCTTCCAGCATCAGGTTGAACTCTGCCTGCAGTAACAGCGTTTGAATCAAGCTGGAGTGTAGGAAGCATATTGCAGAGTGCAGTGAAAGAGACGCCACTCCTAGATCATGCCTCCCCCATGGAAAAATGGCTAAAACCCTCCATGCTAGGACCTGGAGAACTTGTAGTAGTCTGGCTCTGCGATTCCTCAGGCCCTAAAACCTAAAGCTTATTTTCTTTACATATGCTTCCCAGTGATGATTTTAATTTCCCAGTCTTGTGAAAAGAGGTCAGGAAATAACCAAACACCAGCATAAGACTGGAGAGAGATTCTGGCAGGCTGGAAAGGACAGAAATCTGTTGGAGCTTCCCTCGAGTAACACGTGGGGGAAGCCTCGCTCCGAATCCTCTGCAGTCTGTCGCCTGTGGGAAGAGTCTTCCCCTTCTGCTGTCTTCTCACCTCGGGAAACGTGAGAATAGAAACTAGTCTGGGAGGAAACCCGTTCAGTGCTCACTGGGAAAAGCAGCTCACCCAAGAAAGCCTGTGCTTGCTTGCCCCGTGTTGTCTCCCTAGCCTTGCTTCCTACCAGGAGCCCCTTGGGAACGGATTTCCCCAGGGGCTATTAACTCCGGCTGCAGATCCCTCACTATGTTGCCCACTTCTGTTGCCTTAAATTGGTCTGATTTAGATATTGGTGAGATAATGAGTATCGACTAAACCTGTTCTGCCGCATCTCCAGCAACTGAGAGCGTTGCATGGGACTAACGATCTGTACTCTAGCAGGTACATCTGCTGTTGTACATATGCTGTTTTTTCCTTTTAAGGGTAATCTTGTATGCTACCTATTCATTGTAAAGAATGATTACAGAAAGGTTTGCCTTTGAATAATGCAAGAACTCTGGAGTCTTAGAAAATGCAAAACTGTTGATAAATCTGTTGCAGCTGCAGCTGAAACAAAAATGAAACAAACTTTAAAATATGACTTTGGCCTTTTACCCAAGGTGAATAAATAATTCCTAATAGAGGCCAGCTCATATCATAATTGTATTTCCACTGAATGTCTGAGTTAATTTATACAGTTGCTGCTGTACATGACTAACAAACCAAGGTGCCTACGGCTGCCTGGCCGGAGCCGGGTGTCATCGTGTGGAAGCGGAGCAGAGCGCTCTCAGGATGGTTCCCCTGGTCTGGGATGGGGGGCTCGAACCCGGCGGACAGAGGATAAACAGCCAGGGCGGCACATATTCAGCTGCTCCAGCCATTCGTCTCTAATTGCTGCAGCTGTGCTTAAATCAGTGTCAGCAGGTAAGCAAGATTTCAGGTAGGATTCGCCATTACGATTCTTTTAAAAGAAGGAAAGGGAGTTGCCTGTGGATTAATACCTGGCAATTGATGTTTGTTTATTCCACATTGGTGTTTGTTAGTGCTTTTGTTGGATACCATATGTAATCCGCTTCAGGAAAGTATTAACACCTGTCTAAACCTCGTTATACTTAAGCACAGTTTTAAGTTAGACACATGCTGCAGGGCATTGATAACCAACATGTTCCTGGAAAAATAAAGAAGACTGAGCTCGAGAGAGGAGTTTTATTGGGCTTTTAGAAATGTGGCAGAAGTTTTACAAGTTCTTAGTCTTTTGGAAATGTAGAAATATAAGAGTGAAGCAATTAATGAACTCTAATGAAGATCAGAATTCTTCAGTCATTTCTGTCATAGGTTTCTTTCATCCCTTTACATGTACAGATGTGCACGCGCTTGTTACATAAACAAGCAAGGTTTATTATTCCCAATCAGAAAATCATAGTTTTAATTTAATAGCAACAGAAGTGCTTATCTCCATTTTTCAAACAGCCTGGTGTGTCTGATTAATACAGAAGTGGGTAGCAGGTTAGATGTCAGTTGGGTGTTTACTGGAGAGAAAGGTGAATTTGGCCTTTTTCCGTGTTCAGCAATATGGCATTATGTCACTAGTAATAATTGCAGAGGTCTTCAGAGTGGCAATGCTTATGCAGCAACATTAACATTCACTGTGTGGTTTATTTCCACCGTTTAAATGAGTTAGGGATGACAAGCCTGGGAGGGCTGCATGGGCTTGTGTCTCACGGCAGTGGTGAGTGTTGCTGTGCTGCTCAGAGACTTCAGAAGTGGGCTGAGACCTGGACTAACCTCCAGAAGATCTCCGATACATGCAATGCAAAAATAAAAGCAGCTTTCTGTAGGGTCTTTGTACTGATCTGAAAATATGGGACTACTGGCAGAGAGTCTTGGCAGTCTCTTGGGCCACAATCGTTGTGCCTCGAAGAGATCAATGTTATTTTTATGTACACCAAGACCAAAAGTACAAATGAGCTTTGGGCCCTGAGAGCTTGTCCATGGACTGCTGCAGCAGGAGGGCCCTCTGGCATGCCATAGCACCGGGCAACAAACCGATCCGYGCGTCCTCCCGTGGTTCAGCGGGCCAGGGCTCCGCTTCGAGCTTGGGCCCTGGGTGTTCCCGGTCAGCGCGGCTGTGCGCAGAGTCTTTGCCAGCCGGGTGAGGCATGGATGTTGTTCAGGTGCGGGCGAGATGCACGGACGTGACGCGAGCCATTGCTTCCCTCTGGCACGCAGGTCTTTGACGGCCTTCTGCTGCTCCAGTGTTCGTTTCCGTCCCTCCATAAAGATGCAAAATCTGTAATCTCTGCTTGACCCGCTCCTGCTGGAGCCCATCCAAAGCAGCGGTTGGGCTCGCTGGGGAGGCTGGTTGGCTGCTGCCTCCTGTGGACACTGATGCCAGTTCAAATGTAGAGAAGTGCTGAAGTCGAAATTGTAATTAGCATTTTAAACCCACTCTTTGCGCTTTGGTGATGTATTAGAGAGTCCACTTTTATATGCATGTTCTATTTGGTTTAACATAGCAGTTTTTATTTCTATACGTAAGAGTAGGTTCTTAAAACTAATGTCTCAGCAAAATACAGCTGCAGTCATTTGTGGCCCAAAGGGACTGCATTTCCCAGGCAGAAATCCTGTCCTGGGGGAATGAAAAGCTGATGCCAAGTCTCCCTGTAGTGTCGGCTGTGCCTGGAAAGGCAGGGTAGTCAAATCAAGTCTTGGTCTTAAGGGCAAATGTGGCTTCTCTAGCCTTCACTATTTTAATTACATGCTTATAATGGCTGTATGAGATTATATATGTGTGTGTTACAGAAATACTGAACAGTTAAATGTGAGGCAACAACTTGGAGCTGGCATAGATCACTTGCTGTGGGATTTTGCATAATATCCAGATGAATTCTGGAGCTGCTAATCCTCTTACCAAGTGAATAACAGAAGTCCTTCCTGCTGTGACAGCACAGGATGCTAAGTCTTTTTACACAATCTGTGTTTTGGATTTTTTTTTCCTCCTAGGGAGAGGAGTTGAAGGGGACGAGGAGAAACACAGTAGTTGTGTGTCGCAGGTCGTTATGCACATAGAGCAATGCCAGAGCACAGAAAAGAAAACAGAGAAAATAATTTCAGGCTGTGCTAGAAGGAGAGAGATTTTATGTTTAGCTAATTAGTTTTAGCAAGACAGGATCACCTGTTTGCTAGTGTCTTGAGTAGCTCCCTCTGTTAAAACTTCATTAAGGAACAGGAACTATAATCCTGGCTTTGGAGCCCCCCAGCGTGAAGTCATCCCTGGTTGACTTCATGCCCTCGGCAGAAGATGGTCGCGGGGTCCCTGTACCGCACGTGCACCACTAACTCGGCGGAGGGCACCTGTGCTGTGAGCCGTGCAGCAGGGCAACGCCGGGCGAGATCCCCGGGCCCGGGGTGCCCTGAGCTGTGGTGTAAAAGTGAAATATCCGCCCTCGAAGCGGGGCCTCTGCCCGGGCCCTCCTGGGTCACGTGGCGCTGAGCAGAACACGTGTTCGTGGACAGAGGACAGGAGGACAAGGACCTGGAGGGAAGCCCTTTCTATTTATTATTTATTAGAATTTTATGAATATATGTGCATATGTTTTATTGATGACAAGTGCACAAGCAGAACAGGCAATACCAACATTTAAGTTGTCATAATTGGCTGCAAAGTAAACATGTTCTTATGAGTGATAGAAGAGGTTTGTTTCTCTGGGAACAACGTCTTTAAGGCTCTGCAGGCTTTGTAGCCAGCTATATTGGCTAGAGCTGGGTTTCCTTCTGAAGGTTTTCTGAAAGCCATTTAAAAAGGAAAAAAAATAGGGGAAAAGTTTGTTTTCACTTTAAAAGGGGAATCTTATTTCTGGAAAGACCTCATGTGATTGAGAGAACGGACCACAGAGTAAAATGAAAAGTCTCTGAATTTAAGTAATCATATAATAATTTTCTGTACCTTTCAATTTACAGAGTTTGTTTAATGCTAGTTCACTGCTGCATAGCCAGCACAGCTTGAGTTAAAATCTTTCTTCAGTGGCACCAGAGAACAAATCTGCCTTCATTAGGGGTGGTTGTTGAATACAACAATCTTCATATTATTTTAACATACATATGTGTGTGTATATATATACACCTGTGCATATGTGAATATATGTGTATGCCTGTGTATCCACTCAGTTTTGTAATGTGCCTATTATTTTGCAAAATATCTTGAGAATGACCTACTTATTTTACTGTGGACTGCCAACTAATTTAAGATCTAGCAGATGAAAGTAAGTACAAAGAAGGCAATTTATTTTTCTTAATCTAAAGTGCAAGCAATTCCCATTTATTTAGATCATCTCTTATCTGTCTTGATTTTCTCTGAATTAATACAGCCTTGTTGCCGGTAGAGCAGCACTGAAGTCATTGCTAACAAAAAAACCCTCTCAAAAACAAACAAAAAACCAAACACCAGAACTGAGACATGAACTTGCTACGTGAATGACGAGGCACAGGTATAGAACCAAACGTCAGTGATAATTTGTGGAGTAAGAAAGCCCTGTGTTTGGACTCCCAGCCGCTGGAGCGCGTGCAGAGGCGGCGCACTAGCGACGCAGCGCTCCCGGCTCGGCATCGTGCAGAAATAGGATCTGCAGTGCTGGCTGACACCAGGCGTCTCCTTAGCGCCTGGTCTGGTGTCTGGGAGTAGCTGGTAGGAGATAATTAAGGAACAAATACCTCACAGCCAGCCCGTTTGAGTCAGTGATTTGCTTTAACCTCGTTTTGTGTCGTCAAGGACCTGGCTTTCCGTGCTCGGTGCTGGAGAACGGTGTGAGGTGTGCAGTGGGGCACAGCAGGTAGCAAAGGGTCTGCTGGGCCTGGCAAGCTTTCGTATTTCCTGTCCGCCTTGACCGTGTCAAAAGGAAGGTGCGTGATGAGCAGTAGAGCTCAGGAGGACTGCCATGACAGGGAATAACGTGTAATTGGGCCAAAAGTGTGGAAAATAATTAACCCAGAAAACACAGGAAAGGAGTCCTGACTGGAGAATGCACGGGGCAGTCATCTGTGCTGCAAAACCTGATTTTTGTCTGGCCAAAGGGATTTATGGTTTAGTGACAATGTTCTTAGCCTCTTTGGCATCMTCCATGCAAGAAGGTTCCCAGAAATTAATTTGCTTGTGCCAAATCCATGACTGATCTAGATTAACTGAGGATTTGGCCTTGAGTGCTGCATTTGGTTGAGTTTGGTGAAGCATATTATTTACCTTAGGACTCTAAGATTTCATGACAGCCTTTGAATTTATATGTCCTGGGAACATCTTAGCCAGCTTGAACTATCTAGAGAGTGGTGACACCCGTGGCCTCTATGGAGTATTTCAATAAATGCTCGTCTCTCCTGCTTCTGTTACTCGAGATCCTCTGCTGCTCTCAGCCTGAAGCATTGCAATATTTGCCTATTCTCTTGGTGAAGTTTTCTTCTTTTTTTTGTTGCCCATGAAAACGCAACTTATTTCTGCTAAGCTGATGACACTAAGCTCTGTTTCACTCTTTCAGATGCCAAGATGTTCTCAGCCCTGTCGTTATGACTGGCTGAAACACAAATCTGAGAGTGACCTGGTCGGTATTGAATCTTAAAATAGCAGGAATATTGACAATTGCTTCTTCTAGTTGGTTACGAGTTCTTCTCCCTTAGGTCTGGGATTTGTTTTGGCAGTTATTACACTATTACTCCCAACAGAGCTAGAAGCCTATGGTATTAACGGATCTTAGTTTATTATTTGAGGCTTTTCTGTGTAAAACTGCATCCTGGCTTTTGCCCCTTCAGAAATGTCCAGCCATGACCGTTTTCCATGCAATGTCTTGATGTAATGGCACCAGCAGATCTGGTGCACTAGGCGTGCGGGTGTCTGCGAGGGGAGCTGGCCTGCGAAGCAGGAGCTGCCGGGAACGGGACCGCTCGGGACGAGACCAGCAGTTCGTGAATGAGCAGCTCCCTCTTCTCCTGCGCACACGTATCCTCCGTTTGCTCGTTAACCGGCTGTCATGTGYGAACGTGATCGTCGTAGTAAGTTCCAGCTAGGAGTGCTCTCTTTTCACCAGGTTTTGCCATGTAGACATCTCTGGTGTGCCTGGACTCCTGCCCTCGGAGAGAGGCAAGTATTAGCAGGCACAACTCATCTCATCTTAACGTAGGTGTATGACATACATCGAATGAATCATGCTCTCAACTAACAGCAACAGGAGCATAGCTGATGAGACTGAAGGTCAGTGCCTGTACTGTAGTTTTCTTGGTCGAGACAGACAAACCCAGCCGAGGTCTGCTAACAGAAAATCAGGACTCTCTTCAGAGCAGAGGGCCAAGCTGGGCTGATCCTGTACCAAATCCCTTGACGTATCTAGGAAGGGCCTTAACAGAACCGTGGGGAGCTTTTGGGTTGATGCAAAACTCGGCTCATAGACCACTGGATTATTTGTTTTGCAGTAGCTTAAGTATTTTCATGGTGCAAAGCCCTTGTAACCTCCAAATGTAAAATCTATGTCATCCCTGCCACAAGCAGAAAATACAGTCTAACATGTTGCTGATACTGGATGTGTTTCTAAAGCTCAAGGAAAACAGGGTCTTTGAACCTTGCCTATTGCCAATAAGCTAATCCTTGCAAAATGAAAATTACCATCTGTCCCTCTGATCAGAGACTGGCATTTGGGTCCGACTCTGGTGGGTTTGGATGGAATATTGGACAAGGTACAGGAGCACATGTCACTTCCGTGAATATTTGGTTGCTGTTCCTCAGTAATATTATGTATGGCATCTGGCATATATAATTGATATAGACTTTCTAATTCTCACTTCTGTTTCATAAAGAGCCAACAAAGGATATTGCTTCATATTATTATTTAATGTTAATTTCAAACTAATATTTAAACTGTCTACACCATAATATCAAAACTAAAAACACATGATACTGTTTGTACAGCCTTGTGGGTATACAGATAAACCTAAATATGTAAATTTAGGTTATACACTGGTGAAACATGGGAATGTACCGTCTATGAGGGAAACCTTTGGGAACAGATTTTTCAAATGCTGAGCATCTGCAATCAGGAGAAACATTTATAAATAGTTCACTTCTCTTTTCTATGCCAAAACAAGACATGAATTTGGATCCACGAGAGAAAGAAACCTGAACTGTAAGTAGGTGGCACTGTAGCTGCCTTGGGTTTTCTTCCATTTCTCCTGCACCATCTAGCTTTGACCATTGCAGGATGCAGTGGGCTACTGATGTGGCACTTCATTTAATCTAATAACACTGGTGTAAAACCAGTTGAAGGTAATGGTGATAGGCTTCAGTAAGTTAGCACAACAGCAAATGCAGCGTCTCTGCTGACGGTCACACGCATTCTGTCGAAGATATAAAATTATGTAGGTGGTTAAGAAAAAAAACCTGTGGTCAAAAAGGCAGCATTACACTCTGAACCTTTACACTTTCCTCTTTCTAACCTCATTAGCATGAAAATCCAGACTACTCTAATGCCACAGTTCCCCCTCTATTTGCCCTTTTGTGTATCCAAAACCAAGTCGCTTCATGACTTCCTTGTCTGTTTGATTGCACAAATGGCAATATAAAAATATCATTGAAAAATCTTTTCAAACTTAACTTGCACTTAGAAATCTTTTTTTTAATGTTTCTTTGCATGGACTGTTTATCAGTGATAATGGTTTTTTTTAAATAACTTTCTTATTACCCTGAAATGGCTGAAGGAGATGATCCTCAGCAGCTGATAAACCAAAAGAAATGTTTGAAGCCGACAGAACGATGCTAACTTTCACCAGCTCAAGCAATGGTCCTTGACATCACTGGAGTACCAGGATCACTGACTCTTAAGTCGTATAACTTGTTAACAAAATTTAGCCAAATTCAGTGGGGATGAGGGCAGAGACTGTGATACTCTTTATCTGGCCTTGAAAGCAACAAAAGCTCCCCAAAATTGCGTGCATTTTCTTTAATTTCTGCAGTTTCTTTAAGCACCATTTACTGATCATTTAAATACCCATTTTTATTCTTGTGCCTGAAGAGCCTGGCTGTCTTGTTTCTGGTTTAGACTGGATTTCTAAAATGGTTCATCTAAATTGAAAAGTTGTTTTTCTACCCCTCTGGGGGGATTGGGTTCAGTAGCCTGTGTGATAGGAGGAGTTTCTGGGAGAAGAGCTCTCCGGGGACTTGTGGCACAGACTTGCCCATCATCCAAAGGCAGCTGAGCAGAAGCACCRAGTTTTTTCTTTTATCATGTCTGATCTTTACCATGAAAAATGTAGTCTTATTTTTCATAGCACCTTTAGTGGTGGATATAAATGTGGGTTGATAACAGACCTCCCTGCAATAAGAGGGGGACTATTGCTTTCTAAGGAGATATTCTCAACAGCAGCATTGCTGTTTTCCRCCCAGCTCCCTTTCATCTTCTCTTGCTACAGGGCTAGTACAGTAAATGTATAATAAAAGGATTAGTAGTGTCACAAACCCAAACGGTTGCATTTCAAAGGTTAAGAAAGTTGATGTGTAATTCACTCTCCCAATGTGGAATACTATATCTTGGCTTGTGAAATTCACTCCTGGAGACAGGTTGGAAAAAAGTCCCTTTTTGACTTCCACAGACTTTTGATTAAGCTCTAATGCTGTCTGCTGCTTAAAGAGATTCCCCGCGTTTCGCAGAGGCTACAGCTCTCCTTGCAGCAAAAGCAAAATGCTGCAAAGAAATGACATGTTGTGCGGGATGGGATTCCCCTCCACTTGCTGCCCTGCGATGGCCGAGAGTAAAATGCTCGCTGAGCACTTGCACCCGAGAAGTTCCTGGTGCCTGGCSATTCGTGGGACCTTTGCTGCCTGTCCGTGGCAATTGGCACGGGCTTTCCACGGCAGAGCTGCAGGCGCATAGCAGGGGCGAGAGTCCGACGGGTACCCCTCATCCTTGCCTGCTAAAGGCATTGCTGCTCCTTGTCACCAGTGTGAGACGCCACTCACGGACCTCGCCGTCCCGTTGTCGCTGCGCGGGCAGGTGAGGCACCGCAGGGAGCTGCTCCGGAGGAGGGAGCACAAAACCCGGGTGCAAGGGGCTGCCGCAGAGCCCGCAGCCACGGTGCAGCAGCGGCCCACGTCTGCAGGGCAGTCACAGCTTGTTTTAAGACCTTATTCTGTGTGTGGAAAGGCTGCCTTTACTTTATTAACTGTGATGTTAAGGGGCCTGGCTTTCCAAATTCCCTGCTGGTTTGGAAGATCTCAGGCTCACAGGGCCAGTATCTGTTCAAGGAGGTGCTCCTGCAGGGCGCTGCGTGAAGAGGGGCTGCCGCAGTAAAGAACAGCGACCCGGTGCAGAGCGGTGCGTGGTGCAGTGCAGGGTGGTGCAGCGTGATGCAGTGTGATGCAGTACGATGCAGTGTGTGGGTGCAGTGCAGAGCAGTGCATGGTGCGGTGCGTGGTGCAGTGCAGGGTGGTGCAGCATGGTGCAGTGCGTGGTGCAGAGCAGTGCATGGTGTGGTGCAGAGCGGTGCGTGGTGCAATGCGCGGTGCAGCACGGGTGGTGCAGAGCAGTGTGTGGCGCAGCACAGAGCCGCGGCAGCGCTAGGGAAGGTGCCATGTTTCTGTACAGCTGCCCAGATGCAGTAGCAAACTCTTGCGAGCCTTTGTAAATGCAGCTATTTGTGGGACAAACAGAACTGTCAGCTCATCCAGGCGAATGGCGTTCTAGGCAAAAATTAGCCAGTCTCATTCTGGCTGTTAAAGTCACGTAAAGAGTCCTGACTAACGTGGGCTGTGGGAGGCAGCCCCTGAGCAGGAGCGGAGAGAGTCTCTGTGCCCAAGGGCTGCTTGCACCAGCCTCGTGTGCCAGGGCGCAGCAGTGAATCTCATCAGCCTTCATGGACTGAAATGTGAAGAGTTCCTAGTTAAGCACTAGTTCATGAAAACGTCTCTACCCATACATGCTTACACAGGTGTATAAATTCCCCTGAATCCCAAAGAGTGAATTCTGCTATTAAAATAGCGCGTGCATAATGTAAGTATATGCCTAATGCTACCCTGCCTAAGAAAGTTCAGTGGCTTTTTTGAGGCAGGGCCCTAAAGTATTTGCAAAATAATGAAAATCTATTGTTAATAAAAACTCTTGGTTTATTTCTTTCTACCTATACTTTTATTGGCAATTACCACAGGAATTGGAATTTCCAGTTCTTTAAACAGTGGTATTTAGCAAAATGCCCCATTAACTCACATTAAAAAAGAATCTATTATAGTATTCTCTAATGTATGACTCTCAGTTACATTAATTCTCAGAATGATTAGCATGATTACAAAACTACCTCTGGAAAGCATACACCATTGTCCTCATGAATGGCATCACGAAGGAGTCGGATGTTTTATCCTCAGCACACTTTTATTTAAAACAGAAAATAGGCAAAGAAAACAAATCTTGTAACTCGTTAGAAGGAAGCATTAGAGTAAAGTGAAATAGTCAGAGGCAAAAGCAATGCGCAGCTCTCATTTTTGACAAACGACTTGTTTGTGAGGGCAAAGATCTCTCTGCTTTGCAGCAATTCATGTAAGCCTGGGGAAGAGTCCATCGCCCAGTAGAGATGTGAAATATTCTTGCCCCTGTCCTGAATTAGGAGCATGGCTTAAACCCAGCTAAGCACATAGATACGAACTGAAATGTGTGTAAGTCCTTATATGCCCTGTTGGATGGGGATTTTTGAAATTAGCTCTATGATTTTCTGAGTCAAGGCTTTTATGCTGTGCTGTGCTGGGGTTAGAAAGCTTGATGAGTTCCTCATTCAAGCCATTGGAAAACTGAAAGGGAGCGCATGAAACGCACGCCGCAGCTCGCATCGGCAGACGGGGCACGTTMTTCAGTCACGCAGAGAAGATCGCTCTTGCCCTGTATGCACTGGTCTGACACCAGGTGTTGGACTTGTTCCAGTTTATTGCCTGTTACTTCTGCGAATTTCGTCACCTGGGAATACAAATACACAGAAAGCATTTCAAAAAGAAGTTAGTAAGGACAAATGTAGAATTTACTGTTGTATTCTCCCAAGAAATGCAGCAGGAAGGTAAAAACATAGAGCTGCGACAAGGCACTAGTGATGGGAAGCTTTAATTATCTTGCTACTTCTGCTCAGAAAACAGTGAGCTATTTCCCAAAGAGTAAGACACTCATTTTTCAACCACAAGTAACACTTAACTTCGTTTCTTTGTGCTGCTTAATCCCAGAACTGGGACCTGTTTATTAATTTAAAAATGAAATATATATAAGAAATATTAGCAAATTTCCTGTTTTGGAGAATCCCGGTGCCTCTGATTTCTTCTGTTCTCTCCCTGTAGCTCACTGCTGGTGCAGATGTTCACCATGGGGAGGGCTGGAGCCAGGAACCCAGCAATCCCAGGCAATGCTGTGTTCTTAAAGGAAGTATGCATTCTGGGGCCAGTTTTGTCCCTCTTATCCCCAGACTTGCTGGGCTGGACTCTGGCCCTGGTTCTGCAGTCTTTCAACTTCGGTATCAAACTGTTTCTTTGCAGAAGTTGCTGTTAGGACTCACTGTGAAAGCTGCATTAGTGTGTAAGGTGAAAGCCAAATAGTTTAAAATTGCTAGATGCAGAATGTGGAGAACAAATAGGCTGTAAAAGCCACGTGGGCACTGACAATGGGGTCTTAGTTTAAGAGAAACACAAAGTGACTATTTTCAGGTCAGGCTGTACTGTTGCTTCTTTGATGTTGTCTCTTAACAGTTGTTATGTTACTGCAGTTTCCATTAATGTCTTGGTGCAGCTCTTGAGTTGGAGATTTTTTCCTCAGGGGTATTCTTCAGATGTATTTCCAAATGCTGCTTTTACCCTTTAATGATCATTGGCTGCACCCTTTCGCTTATCCTGGTGAATATGGAGGCTGCAGTACATTCGTATTACCTTTGGACTAATGAAGTCATCCTTTTGCAAGCTTTCTGGCTTCTTCCCAAAATCTAATTACAGATCTCAAGATATTCAAAGTGAACATGCCTGCTTTGTAGGAAATCCAGCTTGAGCATCTCCTATGTTTGGAGTCTTTCCATGGTTACAACAAGCTTGTTTTATTGATTCCTGGAGATATGCTCATGACTTTTAAAAACCATTTATGGCTTTCATTAAAAGTTACTTCATTCAGGTGTTGACAGGATGATTTCTGGCAGTGTGGCAGGATCACCCTGTGTCTAAGCACCATACAGATGGGGAATAACAGGCATGTCAGTAATGAAGTGTCCTGCAAAGACTTATGTATGTGCTTAACTTGCACAGTGTGAACGGTCCCGTTGGCTTCAGCATGGCTACACGTGCACTGCGGGCGGGCGGAGGTTTAGCAGGAACGGGAAGGAGATACGGGCTGACGTCCCACCCCGCGTTGCTGGGTACCGCAAACATTCCTCATCGCTGGAGGTAGGAGCTTGCCGTGGCGACATCTGTTCCTGCAGTGAGCATGTGCGCACGTTTTGGTCCTAATTCTTGCCAAGAGAAGATACCAAATGATGAGGAAAATGCTTCTTACCCCTCTCCACATCGACATAAACATTCAGGGGCATGAAAATAAACATCACACAGAGGAAAAAGTAATTTTTTTTAAAGCAGCTTTGTCAACTATGCAGTGAGTTACAATTTCAAGATAAATAGAAAGAAATGATATAGTTTTTTAAAGCTGAAGAGGACAAGCATGGCTTTTTTTTTTGTACAGGTTTTTTTTTATTTTGGGCAATAAACAGGCACTAGGAAGAGACAAAGCACTACTTTATGAGGAAAACAGAAGGGAAGCAATTTGAATGGAACACAGATCTAGAGGATTAATGAATTAGTAGCCCAAAGGAGAAATGCAAAACATGTACCAAGCCGGAAAGAGACTGAATGTTCTTTTATCTTTAGTTTTGTCAGATAGCAGTGCAGTTATTTCTAGACTGACTTCTTAATTTGGGAAAAAATGAGGCAATAGGAGAAAGCTCTGCTTAGCCTTATTAAATAAATTGGTATGTTTTCTTTCCTTAGGTCAGGGCTCTATTTTGTTTACATTGCTATTAAAAACGGGCTGAAACTGAAAGTTGTATTTTGGATTTCAGTCCCCCAGTCAGAATGGTTTGTGATGGTTTCCACTGCAAATGAGCTCCTAAGCGAGCACTGAGCTGTTTCTCTCTTTCCCCCAGATCAGCGATGGACTTTTCACAGTGTCGTACGTCAGGTAGATAGGCACCTAAATCCACAGGGTTTCAGAGACGTTTTTCCTTTTGCAACCCCAGGGTTTGCAGCCCCAGCCGGGCTGGCTCTCTGCTCCCCAGCAGCTCCGCGTGCTCCCGGTTACCCCTGCGGCTCCGTCCAGCTCCGGATCCCCAGATTCGCCTGTCTCCTGGCGTCAGAGCAGCCGGGCACATCCCATCCTGTCCCGTCCCTCCTTCCCCTGGGCAGGGCACATCACGACCATGGGGGTGGGCTGAGGAAAGAAACCGGAGCAATAAAGGGCTTGAACTACAAATAGCACGAGCCTACGGGATCGCCTCCGCGCTGGCGTGACTGGGGCTTGGTTTCCCACTGGAAAGTTAACAGACTATGGCTTGACTCCGTTTGGGGCAGCTTRCTGCCAGCGAGGGCTGCCTTTAGCCCTTAGACTCGCAGTCCCTAGGATCCGGCCTTGCGTTAGGTCCTTCCAGAAAGGATCAGGTGGCCTGAACAAAGCACAGGATAAGCGTAAGTTACTCTTAGTGACACCTGCCCAAAAGTTCATACTCCTGCCTGTCCATCAGCTGTCGTAGGGAAGGAGCATTTCCTTTTCTCTTTCCAATCAGGATTAACCAACGTATTAATTTTAGAAAAGCTTCACCTATCCTCTGGCACATCAGCTGTGTTTCACTGGTGGGAATCAGATACTTGGAGCTGCTGAGGGATCGGTGGTCTGTATAGACATGGCAAATCCTCTTTCCCTAGGCAAGATGTGAGCTCTGTCCAGCTGGTGGGCTGGGCCCTCAGGTGCTGCAAATGAGGGAGCACTAATGAAGCCAGGGAAATGCTGATGTGGGTCAGCTGTGTGGCCCAGGGCCTCCTGCTCTTCTTCTGTGCCCAGAGGAGGGCACCTGCCCCTTGCTTAGGACTGAGCTGGTTCTTTTACTGCTTTTGGTGGGCTTTTGTGCAGTGCAGAAGTGCTGTGGTGGTTGCAACTGTTTTCTGCCTCTCTGTGGGATGCAGACTTTCCTGCTCACGTTTTGGTGTGATTTGAGGCTTTCTGCTTGCCTTGCCTGAGAAGATGGGAGTAAACAGCTGGATGGAGGAGACGCCTGGCTGAGTGGGAAACGCTGAAGAGCTGCAGGAATGCCTCCTCTTCCAGGGTTACTGAGGCTCTGCTCGGCTCTGTAAGTAAAATGTTCTCATCTGTTTGGTTTTTAGGTCTGGGAAAGCTTTTGGCCTGAGTAAAGGTTAAGGTTTAGTAGGGGAGGATAACAAAGTTTTTAAGCTAAAAAAATTCAATGCTTAGAAAATTTGGCTGTTTTAGGGGGAAAGCGTATTTAACTGTTATGGCATGTGCTCTGTTACGTGATTTGCTGGCTGTTGAGTTTAGCTACTAGCTTGGTAAGCGAATGCCCCCTTGCTAATGCTCCCAAGCTTGGCATCGCTCACTTCGAGAAGCAGAGCCGCGCTCTCGGAGCGGGGTCTGCTAGGGCACGTGCCCTGCAGTCTGCGAGGCAGAGCGTGTTCCTTTGGGCGCCCGGGAAAGCTGTCCTGGCACGATCGGCTCTTTCTGTCTTTATCTAAGAATGCAACGAGTCTCTTTAATACCATGAAAGTTGTTTCCTCCTCCTTTGGTGAACAATTAAATCTATATTTTCCATTTTTATCTTGGGGTTAGTTGTGTTAATGGGTGTTGTGTTGAAGGAATATGAAATGCATTTGGTTAATATTGTATATTCTCCTTTAAAACTTTGAACCAAATGCGAGCTAGGCACCATGCAGCTGGGGCATTATTTAAATATATTTGGAAGCCTCATGCTAATATTTAAATTGCTTCTCATTTTAATTGAAATATTTACTTCTGGGAAGATGGAAGATGAAGGCCTTGCTTGCAAACCTACATGGCATTGACATAGCTACTCTGGGTGATAAATACTGACTTGCAGAAAAAAATAAATATGTAGAAGCATTTTCTCCAGAGGCTCAGCAATGAGAAAATAGTGAATTAAAATGTTTCTTAGTTATGTGTTGAAAAATTAGCAACAGCCTGCATTAATTGAAATTCAGTTCTTTATGTATATCAGTTCCTTCTTATCCTTCTGGGATTCTTAGCAGTGAGAAAGAGACAGAGCAACAGATTAAGCTAAATGTTGGCAATGACAGAGATAAATTGAGGGTTTAAAGCCTACATTGAGATAAATTACTATTAAAAACCTGCTTGCTATTTTCTTTGCCTCTTGTAAGAGCAAGAATTCAGTAATACAATAGAGTTGTTTGTAAACTCAGCTATGGTAGGAATTTAAGATTTGTGGATATTATTCAGTGCCCCAATTTTCAAGTGAGTGCGTTAGTGCTTTTTTCCATAACTTCAAAGCAGATCCTTTGGCAGCCCTTGGTTGTCCCTTCCCAAGGCCTTTCCTGAAGTTTTCTTTGTTGTTGTACCTCCTACCAGCCAAGTCTCGGCAGCATGTAGAGAGCTAGCAGGCAGAGACCTGCAGCACTGCAGCATTTCCTTGAGTTTCTCTGTCTTTACCTGGTGTTCCTTACAGCATTCGACTTATCGCTTTTTGGGTACAAAGCTCATTCTGCTGTTGTCTGTATAGTACAATGGAGCTGTGATTCAAAATGGGGTTCCCTAGACTGAAATCAGTATCAAGTGTTTTCATTGGCTTTGGGACTGAAGCACAAAAAAAAGTCAGTCTTAAGGTCTTTTCTTTGCAGTGTGATTGCATCAAAATGTGCATTTTATGTACAGCTCACGTAGAATAAGCCAACTGAGTGCTTTGTGGTATTGTTCTATTAATCCCCTGCCCCTTACAATTGTTTATTTTAAATTTAAAGTCTGCAATTGGGCATGGTAATGTTAGTAAACTTTAGATCAGCATAAATAATAGAAAAGTTAAAACCAAAGAAACCAGGAATGATTTGAAACATGGGCACTACCAAAGGCTTTAGCACTCTTCTGAATTTTCTGCATGTTGCAGATACTTTGAAAATTATTTCCAGAGTGTTTGTGTACTCATGTTCCTAAGTTACATACGTGCACTGACTATTTGAGGAGCTGGAGCCAGACCTGCTGGGAACCGGAAGGCTGTTCAGTGCCACCCTAGCGGTGGTAAAGCAATCGCAGAGCTTTTTTAGATCCTTTTACCAACCGGAATGGTGCAAAGCAGCTGGAAGGAAATTGCTTGGAGATGATTGCTGTTTACAGGGTGCCAATGAAATACAGAGCAGCAAGGGGAGAGGTCTCTTGTTTGAATGTAGATGTCACGAGCCAGATCCAGGTTTGCTTAGTCTCTGCGTGGTGCAAACCAGCCTCTGTGGGCTGAATCTCTCTGGATGTCGCTGAAGGAGAGGACAACTCCAGCCTGCTGAAGAGGCTAGGGTAGAAGAAAGATGTGGGCCTGAGGGACTGAAATGCACCTGTGTGCTGCCAGGCTAAATAAATGTTAGTAATGCTGATCAAAAGGAACATCTAGGCTAAACTTTGCTTTAGTAGCAAATGACAGTGCTCCAGGGTCAGGACTGAGATGTTTCATGTCCTGCACTAAGATGCTGGATGCTCTTGTTTTTCCCTCTTGCTGGGTGTGGTTTTCAGCAAGCTGGTTGGAAAGTGTTTTGTTGAATTAAGCAAATGAAAAGTTTATAGCTCCAAGACTCCAGTAGTTAGAATTTAACTGTGGAATCTGGAAAGTAAAGTCCAAGGTATAGTGAGTTCGTTATCCACGAATAGTGGGTAAGTAATCTCTGAATATTGTCATTATTTCTGTATGTTTCTTTGATATCAGCTTAGTATCACAGTTCTCAGTTGGTGTTTACGTAGTGATTGGTTTGTGCATCTCTTGTTAAACGTGACACTAAGGACAGTGCGCAAGCAAATAGCGAGATGTGTGTTTGTCTCTTTTTAATGGTGTTTTAGATGGCTCTAATTGTAACCAGCATTTATTAAGGACATTTTCAGCAATCACAGAATCACAGAATCACTGAGGTTGGAAGGGACCTCTGGAGATCATCTAGTCCAACCCCCCTGCTCAAGCAGGGTCACCTAGAGCACATTGCACAGGATTGCATCCAGGCGGCTTTTGAATATCTCCAGAGAAGGAGACTCGTAACAATAAAACTCAGCTGGGAAAATTCACTGTGGCTGTTGTTCTGGACTGGAACTATCTGAAATCTTGCTAATATCTTCAAACAGAAGAAATACTGGGTTCTATGTTTCTAAATGAAGTGTTGCACTGCGGTGTTGCTCTTCAGGAATGGATGGAAATTAAAAGAGAAGCAAAAAGGTGAATAAAAGGAGAGTAAAACAGGTCTTAATGAAGCGTGTCAGTCATCCTGAAAAGGATTTTTTCCAAAGGTCTTATTTCACATTGAAGCTACTTTTCAGATTGCTGATCAAATAATCATTCTTGCGCCCTTTCTGGGGTCAGATATCAAAGCGAGAAGTCCACGTATCCCCAGTGTCAGTGTAAGCTGGATGGGAGGGATGCCGTGTATTTGATGGGAGGAAGCGCTGGTCTGGACGGGGGAGTAAAGCCTGGGAGGGATGTGGCAGCTGGCGAGCTGTTCTGTGTGCCTGGCTGTGATACTCATCAGTTGGAGTTTTAGGGGGTTATTCATTAGACAGGGTGGTTTAGGGGAAGACCAGCTTCTGTAAATACACAGCTGGACCAGGTCAGACCTTTGCACAATTAAAAACTGCCTGGGATTAACTACAGCTGTTAACCAGGTTGGTAATTGCACAGAGCCTTTTTTGCCAACATCTAGAACTTGCTTACAGACTCATTTCAAATTAAATAAGTGTCTGCATTTATAAGCAAACATTTGTTACTAAATTTGCTCAAATATTCAATTTGTTCCATTCCAAGGATTTCTAATCAATATTGCATTCTAGCAGAAAAATAATGTAATAAGCCATTATTAGGATAATATTGTGTTCTTTTGTTGATGCTTACAACTGACAGTTAATCTTTATTTTAATTAATTTTTAGATTAGGTAAATAGAAGCCATTCTCATTTCATGCTTTTTTTCCTTAATTTTATTATGTTCCCAGCACYGATAAAATTGGCAGGATTGACTGGAATTTTATATTCTGATGCTATGTAATTTTAAAGTTTATTTCTCAGCAATGTTGAGGTAGGCTTATTTTTATTTTTAAATTTAGCTGAGTACAAATACGTTTCCATAGCATTTTATGAGAACTGAAACTGTAAGTTCTGGAAACTCCATTCTGCATGGTTTGGATTAAAGGTAGCAGGCTAATGATTTAGCAATTTCCACGTTGTTATATATGCACACAGAGTATATCACACTGTGATTAAAACGAAGCGTTTAGCTTTTCTGACTTGAAAGAAGCGTGCTGCTGTCGGGTTATGGTTAGTCTGTAAGCTGAGAATCTTTCTCGTGTAACTCGGGAGAATATTGGCATGCGTTTCGCATCTTCCCTCCCAGYGTCCCAAGTCTCTGTTGCCCTCGGCCCCACTTCCCCTCTGTGGGTGCTCCCGAATCGCGGAGAGGGCAGCGTCCCCCTCGGACGCCACAGGCCAAGCCTGCAGCCGCTGCCCTGCTCGGAGAAGCGGTTTCGTGGGCGAGACCCGAGGTGGGACAAAACATGGATCGTAGCTTGCTGAGTCTTGGTTGGGTCTGCTGGGTAGAAGGGGAGGGTAGGTCTGTGTGGGAGGAGGAGGAGGATAAACCCCTTCAACTTGGGGGGCTTCCTGAACAAGCGGGAGGAAGGTCCCTGCCCGGAGGACGGGGCCTCTGCGGCAGCGCAGAGTCGACCGGGAACGCCCAGGCTGGACGGACGGATGGACGGGGGGTTTGTCAGGCGAGCAGCGTGCTGGAAATGTCCCCAAAATCTGAACAACCTTTGCAACGAGCCTTCCAATTTTAGGATTTTATTGGCCAGTTTTAGGAGGAATTTAAAAGCACTTCAGTTTCATCTAAAAACATCTCATCAGACAAATGTTTGCACCAGGAAACTTCAGAAGTCTGCGGAGACGTTGGATCTGGCTGGTGAGGCAGCCGAGCAGGCTGCTGGGCTTCCTGCCGTGGGGCGGCACAGACCCTGCTGCTGGGCCGGGTTTGCTCGGTGTCTCCATCCTGCCGTGCTGCGCGGGCGGGCGCTGAGCCGGGCGTCCTGCCATGGCACCGACCGGCTGCCCTCGGATGTGTCCCGGGGCCAAAGGCTGACGACCCGCGGCCTGACATAAATGCAGCAGCGCTTCTCTGAAGCCGACCGAGCTGCAGCATCTCCCGGATTCCTTTAAGGAGGTTATTGCAAGGCGGCTTTTCCCAGGCTATTTGAATAGCCTGTTCTAATTATGACTGCCCATGTATTTGCAGTAATAGATAAAACACTTTCAACAAAGCTGGGTCAAATAATGCAGGAAATATATTGAAATTGGCCGTATGTGGAGAGAAAATCAAAGTTGTATAAGGGATTGTAATAAACCTCTATATTTGAAGAGCCTCAGAACTTAATTTTATAGCTACCATGGATATGGGCAAATACTTCTGTCCTGGAAGATAGTTGAAATTTCAGTTCATCTCCTTTACTTTCCTATGCCACTGCCACATTAAATGAGATGGATGGGCAGTCTGTGTGTGTAGGAAAATAACTTTCCTGAGAAGGAAAATGGGCCCAGAAAGGATCTTACTTCACCTTCAATCTTTTTTTTTTTTTTTAAGGCACATAAACCGAAATGTTAATGTACTTTGAACTAAAACAAATCTTTGAAATTAAAGCTCTTAACTGCAATTGCCAGAAAAGCATTCATTTTCTCAAGTGTATTTTCTTAATTTGGGACAGTTTGAACATGATCTTTTTCCTCAAGCAACTTTTGATAAATCATGAGGATAATGCTGTTTAAAAAAAAAAATAATAATAATTGTTGTCAGCTTCTAATATTTGGTACCTTACCACTCTTACTGTGTTTAAGTGACCCGGATCAGAGACCTGAAGAGTCCATGAGATTCACTGACATTTCTCCGCAGCGTAGTTGACCTGAGGGGTGCTTACATGCTGGTTAGGGGCATCAACACAACTCGGACGGACTAAACAAGGTGCTAGGTAATCGGGTGGGAGCCCCGGGGACGTCCTGGGCTGCCTGTGTAGTCTAATGGGTTTCTGTCCCGGCAATTACGGCTAATGCTGCTCGCAGCTGGTAGAGAGCTGTCAAAGGCAGAGCTTCCTCTCCCCTTTCTGCGGCGTGCCAGAAGAAACGCTGCGTCTCTGAAGCTGGGCCCGGATCGTCCCACCGACAGGGGGTTTGATAATGTCGGTGGTGGGTGAAACCCCACCTTTGACGTTGTCCAAAGAGAACGGCGTTTGTAGTGATACTTGGGGCTTGATGCCTCTCTGCATAAGGAGGACCGACTCGCCCTGCTGAGCGTGTGGTGTTTTCTTTGTGGTCGTGTCTGAGAATGCAATTTTCTTTAGTTCCTTCCATCTAATTTTAACGATTTTTTTCCCCATTGTATAGGTGTTTTTAGCATTGGGAATTGTTCCATTCCTGTCTATACTAGAGTTCTTGGGGACTCGGCTGGAGCTAGGACGTGGTGCAGCCTGTCATTATTTTGCTTTTCCGTTTTGCTCCCGGCTTGCTTGCATGTAGCAGCAAACATGGACCCTCACGTTCAGTGCTTCCCTTATATACTTATTCTTCCYTGCTGACCATGAAGATTTTTAGTAGCAAACTATTACTATCTCTTCTGCATGTGGGTTTTCTTTGTTTTGGCGGCTGCTGCTGTTTTGTTGTAGTGTGTCAGAAGCTGGTTAGGTGAGAACCAAGTTGCCGTGGACAGAATGGGTTAGAAAGTGCCCACTGAATTTCATACCGGAAGCTGAAGATTAGTCATGCTTAATTTTAATGTAATCTCACAGTAAACTCCTCTAGTGGAGGAGAGTACGTTCCCAGAAACCTTTGCCCTCCTGCGCCTCCCGAGCTGCCAGTACTCCAGGGCTTTGGGTGCTACCAGAGTTGCTACAGGGACCTTTGGCTTAAAGATGAAAGGCTGCTTAATGAAGAGAAGTTGGCGCTAGGTTAAGTAAATCCATGTAGGCTAAGGTGGGCTGTCCTGACCTGCATGCAGGGGCGTGCAGAAAACCTCCCTGCCGCCGTGTACATGAGTGTCTGAGCTGCTGTCAGCACCAGCTGAGCTGATGCCGGAGGGGTGCGAGCCGACGGGCGCTGTTCACATCTGCTGTGCTGGAGAAGCTTATTCTTACAGCCCTGAGACAGGTGTGGGGCAAAAGCAATGGAAGGAGGGTATCCTGAAAAAGTAAGATAGCAAGGCAAGTCCTGTGCATCTCATCTCCTTAAATACCTGCTCCGGGAAAGGAAAGTGGATGTGCAATTACCTTGTAAATCYTCTGTGCCTCTTCACAGGAGATGTTTTGCCTGCAAGTCTCTGAAGTTTGAGGTGTTGTATGGCCCAAATGCCGCTCGTGGTGCCGTTGCTCCAGCTCTTCCGTAACGCAGCAGAGCCGCTGATAGCTTGTGGTGCTGTTGAAAGACACTTTACAGCTGTGGTGTTGTGGGAGGGGATCTTCTGTGCTGAGGGTTTTGACATGTTATGGGTTAAATTCAGTCTTGCAAATAGAGCTTTATTGATCTTCTAAACTGATACAGCTCAATTCAAACCTTCAAAATTGAGCTTAGCTGAAAGTAAATTGTTGAAAGGGCTGGTGCTTCTGTTTGGTTTGAAAGTGAATTTCACTCTTACACTGACTTTCCCAGTATTTTAAATAGAAGAAGACAGCTTTTCTGACTTACATCAGGCTGACCTTGTTCATATCAAATGCACTATAAAGCAGGTAATGTGAGTAAGTCTGTCTACAGTTTATATATCTTTTTGGGGGTGAAAAAATTGTGATGCCCTGGGTAGGTTCAAAATGTGATGCGAGTATCAATATAACATTTATTGTTCTCTCATGTAAAACTCACTAAAATTTTTATGGTCTCCAGAATGCAGAGTTGTTCTCCGGTGACTTGGCTGAGCTTGTTAGTGTTTGGTGCAGAGTGCTTGCTTCGCTCTTTTCAAGTCTCAGAGGAGCGTGCTGGCCTTGAAAGGATGATTAAATGACGCCCTCGCTGAGAGGGCCTGTGGAAAGGCGAGACCTCTCCTCTCTGCTCCTTGCATTCGGGTTACTTGGCTGACTTCTCCTGTGGTTACTCTGATTTATGTGTGCATAAACAAGAAGAGAATCGGGTCTTAGTTTTTTAAGACTCCTTGCAAACCAGAGAAATTGGAGCATGATCCAGTGGCCATTAAAATAATAAATAAGACTGTCCTCATTTTGGAACTGGTCCTCCAGGCATGAAATGTTTGCGCTTTCTACGCATCTCTGCTTGTAGCATAATCTCTGCTTCAAATGAGTAACGTACGCTTGGTGCTGTATCAATTGCTATGCTTCTCTTTCTGAAAAAATCAGAGATGCTAGGCCAGATTGATATTTCTAGTCACTTCTGGTGGAGCACTGTTTCTAGAATTATATCCAGTGAGATGCAGTAGTTCATGTTACAAGGACTTTGACCACTTTTCTGCATGCCTTATTGTGCAGAAACCTCTCGCCAGCTTGGCTTCAAGACGCRTGTTGGCAGTGTAACTCGCAGGAATGCCGCCTCGCTGCCGCTGTGTCGGCGAGYGCTTGCAGGGGCCCGGGAAGCGGCGCGGCGCATGCGGGAGCCGGCAGCTGAGCTGGGAGCTGGCACAGGCTCGTGGTGCCGCTGGCGTCTGCCGAGCAGGGGGCTGCTCCCCGCGGGCACGGGGCATCGCTGCTGCCCATGCAGCATCGCCCTGCGCCTTGGGGCAGCGCTGGCCGCGTGGGGGGCTTGCCGGGTGCGTGCGGCCCAAGAGATTCCAGGGCGTGGAGGGGGCAAAGTGTGCTGTGGTTTTTGCCCCTTTTTTTTTGTGTGTGTTTTTACCATTCTGGAAGTTGTCCCCTTCATCAGCTCATCTCTTCCTTGATGAGCATCAAACAACTTGTCTGAGCCTTGCAGCATCTCTAGGCTTTTTTCTGTGGTACGTAGTTGGTTCATAGGCTGGTTTTGCAATATAGGGAGGCACAACCTTAATTAGTCTAGATTAGTGCATATTAGGCATACTCCAGATGCATCCTGGTCGTTGTTGCAGTCCTCAGACAAAAACTTGTTTCCTAATTTGTACTAAATTGTTGTTTTTCTCCCTGAAAACTAAAATAATACTGAATTTCCTCAGACTGTAGCTGTGCTGGGAAAACTGTTGCAAACAGACATTTTGACAGACTGCATACTTAATCAATGTCAAGCTTGCAGCTACAGTTTTATACAAAATTACAATGCTTAATTCTCCCTCCCTTTTGGGGAAACTTTTTCCACGTTTCTAGTCTGCCAGTTTTCCAAGCAATGTGTAGGTGTTTGATATTGAGGAGAAAAGTACATGCCTGTTTTAGGTCACTTCCCCCCTGCTATTAATTTTCATGAAGGAAGTTCCTGTGTCAAAATATTAAATAATTGACCTGTACAGAAAAGGAGCTTTTATTTTAACCTTTGAAAACTATATGCATTATTCATAAATACTAAAACATGTAAATAAAGTTAGGCGCTAAGGTTATTTTCAAAGTCAGTCACTTTGGGATCGGGCTGTAGGAAGCAATATGAGAGAGGAGCGGCGGCTTCTCTTGCGCTCCCCTTTTTTAGTTCCCGTGATTCAGGAAATAGCATTGAAGTCTTATGCCATTGGGGCTTCTCACTAAACCTCAAAGCTTAATTCAGTCTGTTGGAATGAAGAGAGGCATGAAACGGGCACAGCGGAATCCGTTTAAATGAATGGCTGTGAAAGAAATGCAGTTTCTAAGAAAACAGGTGTTCTGCACAGCTCTGTAACAGCGAGTGCTGCGATGGGGCAGGGCGGTGTGAAAACGGCGATCGCTGCGTCCCCTTGCCCATGGCGTGGCCTCCGAGCCAGGGTGCCGGACCGGGCAGCTTCCCCGTCCCCGCGGGAGCCGTGTGGGGACCCGATGCCGGGGCGGATGCCGCCATCCCGCCGTGGAGGGCGAGGAAACAGCTGTGCGTATGGCCACGTGCGCGTACTTACATGCATTTAACAATTTTCCAGAACATCATTTTAATAGGGTATGTCAGCATGGAAGATTTGGTTTATTTTCCAGAATATTTGATGCTTCATGAAGGATGCAGTTTTACTTCAGACCATTCCTTTATAAGCCTACTCGTCAAGGAAATGTTCTTGTCATTAGCAAGGTGTTTCCTTTAAATCATTTCCCTATCTGTATTTTTTTATCCATTGTGACACAAATTTTCTTCTACGAAATGAGCTGTATAATTTTGCTAAGGCAATGCTAAGTGCTTTACTTCAGAAGCATTATAGGTTAATGCAGACTTTCAATGTATCTTAAAAAAACCAAGACTATGATTGTTCTGCCTCTGCAGTGGTTTTATGATAATTGCTTGCAATCCCGTCAACGTGCATCTGCAGGAAGTGCAGCTCCGGCTGCACGGTATTGCTCCTGACGCACCCCATGACGCAGAACTGACCTTGAAAGATCCCTCCGCTGTGGTCCGCGTGAGAAAATTATTCTCCTTCTCAATAGTTGTAACAGCTCGCAGTTACGTAGCATCTCCAGCCTGAAAACCTTGGAGCGCTGTAACGTCGGCACCACGGGAAGGCGGCAGCGCTAGCCCGGTGGGCAGCTGGAGGCTGCTGCGCTGCAGTGGGACAGGRGCCGGCTTTGGGCTCAGCTCCGCTCTCGCTCCAGCCGGGAGTGAGCGGCTCCGTTCCTGGCCCCCGGCCGGCGAGAAGGGGGCCTGGGCTTGTCAGCTGCTGGTCCAGCAGGCCAGGAGGGACCTGGGCGGGGGGGGCTCGTCGTGGTGGCTTGTGCGCGGATCCCTCGCGTCTGCCACGAGCCCGGCCGTGGCAGGGCACGGGGGAAGCTGCCTGACCGGGTCCCTGCTCTGCTGCCTGCGCGGCCGAGCCGCTCCGACTGAAAACAACAAGTAGGCTTAGTGCGCTCTGCCGACGTGTCCGCACGCTGAAAGGCAGCCTGGGTGCAGGCCTCTGCTGCCGCCAGCTCGTCCCAAGGGCTGTTCCTGGGCACGGGGCAACGCGGTGGCGGTGACCTGTGGCGTGCGTGCCGCGAGCGCGGGTTCGCCCATGCGTCTCCCTGCCGGCACCGCGCTCCTGTGTCACCCGGGGCCACGGAAGGAGCTGGGGCCACGCGGCCGCTCAGCTCCTGGAGCCTCTCTGCCCCAAAATGGGGGAAAGATGGGTCTCCGTGGTGAATAGTGGGGGGAGGAAGACTGACTTGATGCAATGAGACAGCATTAATTGGAATTGATTTTTGTTTTTTTTAATATATATATATATATAAAAAAAATCTTTGGCCCTATCAGACCATTTTAACTGTTGCATAAGACATTTCATTTTAATAATGTACCTTAAACGTATCTCTTCTCACTTGTGGGAGTGTTTGACACCATTTTATGTGACTAAGATTAGCCGTTCTTCTCTCTGCTGCTCTTACAGATAGCTGTAGTATGGCCTGGCCAAAAACATGGATCCATTAACAGTGATCATGCCCCGCACTTCTAAATGATATACTTTCTTGGTGCACTTCCTGCATTTTCTTGGACATGCATGGGAGTCACTGTATTTGTAAGAAAAATAGCATTGCAGTGCCATCTGAGAACTCTATAGATTGGAACTAGGCTATGCTGTTCAAGTATTGCAATAGAAAAAAACTTCTGACCTAAGATCCATTAATTAAAAATAAATAGATGCTATAAGGAAAAAGAAAAAATGCTGAGATAAAATGCTTTGCTGATCTGAGTATGAGGAAAGCTAAAAAATGCCTTCCTATGTGATGCTGTAGTTCGAAAGGCAAGAATTGACTTAGTCCTTTATAATTTGTACATCTGGAAACTTGTTAGAGTAATTAAATGCTAACATAAAAGGAGATTAAAAGGATTGCTTCCTTAAAGATTACTCTCAACTACCCAAGGTCAAAAGTAAATTGTAAGTAATGTAGTTGAGAAGTTGGATCTTTCTGGCTGGATAAATGTCACAGCTGAGAAAAACAGTAACTCAACTTTCTATATTTGAACATCTCATTATATTCTAGGCCATTGAAGGGTACATTAGGATCCAGAGAGATGACACACAAGGTCTTATGTTGAAAATCCATCCTTTAATTATTTTATGGAGGTTAATGTTTCTGTATTAGAGTATAGCTTCGTCTTGGCAATGAATAATAGGTTTCGGTAGAAATGAGTTTAATGGAAAATTAATAAAGCAGTGCAGGATGGCTGAATTGCATAGGAAGACTGGTGATGGTGTTAATGCATTTTTAGTATTGCTTTAAAGGTTTTATTTTTTTCAGCTGGTTTCCAGGAAGCAAAACCATTTTGTCTGCTTTTATGTCCTCTGTTCCAGGTTAGGTTTAGCTTTTTTCCTCCTCCCCATGCATAAAAGAGTGCAAGTGTACTTAACTGGTAAATAGATTTTGAACTGAGATACCCACTTATTCCCCAGTGGAAGATGATGACAAAATGCTCCCTCCCCACCCCTGCAAAAGCATCAAATGTAGCAAACTAACTCTTGGTTTTATGCTGCTAAAGCAGATGTTTGTAGTCAGGTGCATATGGAGGTTTGATTTGTAGGGAACACGGCCACGTACCTCATTACTGCCTCTCATCTCTGGGGACTTTAACTTGAGCAACCAGCCCCTGCAGCGCCAGGGTGCCCGGGAATGACAGGGAATATTATGACAGGGAATATTGCTCTTTGAAGGGATGGACCTTGCACTGGTTGCAGTGAACCGTGGGGAGAGTATTTGTGAATGTTTTAGTCTTTAGGTCTTGATAATGGCTGTTGAAGGAGAGGAGAAATGCAAAGCAACAGCAACTGCTGTCTCGAATGCAAGAGTCGGTCAAACCTGGTGGTGTGCCTGGAGCTGGGCTTGGAGCTCTGGAGTCACAACACAAACAGCAGAGCGGTCGGGATCGGGCTGGGCGCTCTGGGTGACCTGAATCCAGATGTGCAGCTGGGCGAAATGTAGTGGCAATTTAATGGGGAGACTTGATTCCAACTTGCTTATTGTGATAGTTGTTTGCTTTGAAAAGTTCAGGTCTTAAACTCTTCTTCTCTTTTGAATGCATCATCTCTGTTTTGGTTTTTTTTTTCTTGCTTATGACTTATCATACTTTAACTTCCTGAAGAAAACTGAAAGCTTGAGGGAACTGCATGAATGCTTCTATTTCTAATGTGCTACTATTGAATACAAAATAAGAAGGAAAACGTACGTGGAGTGAACATCAACATGTTTTTTAATGGCATGATAGCTTATTTTTTCTGACTAAAACATCCTGGTTAATTAAAGTTCGGTATGATAAGCGTAGAGCTTGTTGAGAGTAGGAAAACCTGCCTTGCAGGGAAATTGCTTTTTAAAAAAATATATAGTTTTCTTCATCAGTTTCTATATTTCATTAAAATGGATACAGGAGGAAAAATAATTCAAATAAAACCCAGTATTCACTGATAATCTATTGCACAACAGTCCCAAATGCAACTTTATTTGACCAATTTTACTAGTTTTATGGCTAGTGTCAGCCCCTGACCTGGCATGAAGCAGAAGAGTCCTAGTAAAACTTAGTCCGAAACCTGCACTGTCTAGGAAGATCTGCTTTTTCAGAGCCTTCTGTCCTCTCATTCCTGCTGGCAGGTTTTGGACTCGAATCATTGCTTCACCTCTCCAGACATATGGAGAGGTCCACCTGGGTGGCTTGTGATATATGAGGGTCTAAATTGTTATGTTATTTTGAGATTTTTATCTGTTTTGAGATAATCACATGGGGAGTGGGGAGGGTGAGCTATCTTTAAACCAAGTTTTGGGCAGAGTGGGGCATACCTAACTATTTGAGTCAAATCCTGTGGATTTTATTCTGTTAGAAATCCCCCAGGGTCAGAAGGAGGTGGTCTTCTGGGAGAGGGAAGCAGAGAAAGGCTTTCTTGTGTGACCTGGAGCACAGTAGCCGCATGTGATGGATCTCTTGTTCCTCCTGCGTGCCTGGCCGGGGTGGCCGAGCGGTGTCCAAGCGGTCCAGCTGGCCCCAGCGCGTCCGGCCCTGGCGCTGGAGCTGGGGCTGGAAGCGCTCCATTTCGATCGGATCTTCTGCAGCGCGCTGCGAGCGCTGGAGAACGGCAGCTCCAGCTGCAAGCGGTGTGCRTTATTGGAGCTTGGAATAAAAACTCTGTCCTGTCTGCAGAGCCCCTCTCCACCATCTAGTTATTAAGGCTAGAAATGGGGAAGGGAAATTATCTCCTGCCACTGCTAGAGCCACGGGCGGGTTGTAATTAYTGGTCAGCAGAGATCAAGGCAAGATTAAATGTATGGCTTTGTCTTTTTCTGTCTGCAGCGGTTATGTGCCAGTATAACCTGTTGTGATTCGGCCACGTTCGTGAGCAAGGCTGAATCCACCAGCTTATTCTATCTAGCGGGGTGGAGCCTGAAAGGGGATGCCACCAGTGTCTGTGAGCACATCTGGGCACAAATTAAAAGGGCCACTTAAGCTAAAAGACAACAGCAACAGAAAGGGAGGGCAGGGTGAGCTGTGAATATGTTTAAGCTATCAATTTGGAGGTGATTCCTAACTTAGATCAGAGAGGTTCTGCAACAACCTTCTTGGAGTAAGGCAGTTTAAAAAAAAAAAAAATAATAATTGTTTTAAGATGGAAATCAATGTATTTATGAGAATAACTTACATGCTGTGATGCAGCCAATAGCGTGGATTGTGTGCAGTGGTCCAAGAAATCTTTGTCTCTTCCTACAATCTTAAATTAACATTTATGAAATATATAACAAACACAGTGATACACACCCATATCCATACATATAAACTGCAGTCCCTGTACCTCATCTACTGAGAATTGGTTAGCTACAATTTCTTTTTTAAAGAAGTCAATTTTTGGCATGCACAGAGCTAATAAATATTCATAAAAATTGTTTCTATTCTAATTTTAGCCACCTAGAGTCTTCATTACAGGATGCTTATGTAATTAAATAGCCTTGTTTAGAGTTTGTGAACTGTCCTTTCTTCCTCACCATTTAGAGCTGAAATGTCATCTTTAGCTTTTTGTAATGAACTTATAAAATTCTTACACTACCTCTCTAGCAGTATAAAACATCATTATCATAGTCTTAATGTTTTGTGATGGACCCAAATTTTGGTCCCTGGTCTCTTTACCTGAATTAAAGCGTCATAATTCCTTTTATTCTGGATGTGCCGCTTGTGTAAGTGAAAGGAAGCTTTGGCTTCCTTGGCAAACCCGCTCGGTCATCCCCGCGGTCTGGAGGAGCTTCAGCATGGCGGAGCAGGGAACCGGGCGCGGGGGTGTTGAAGGCCGGTGTAGGTAACGGTGTAGCGATGCCGGGCAGGGCGCATGCAGAGGTCCGGCCGCTCCTGGTGGCGTTCCCRGGCTGCGAGGCCGAGTGGCCCTGAGAGCACGGACACGCACTGCGTGCGGAGCACAAGCAGGGAAAGACTGAGGCCAGGTGTGCTGCATGTCCTGTATTTTAAAGCCTCAATGATATAAGTGCACAAAGGAAGTGCAGCTCCCTTTATTTAACTTTTTTTTTAATTCGAACTAGTGTATTTTCACCCCAATTTTTGAGGACTCTGCTCTCACGTGACCAAGAGCATCCTGCAGCAGGGCGGCGCGAGGCCTCGGCACTGCCTTGCTCGGTCCCGGTGCCGCTCCGGGGACGGAGCCAAGGGCAGGCAGCGGAGGGGTGTGGGGCCCGGCTGGTGCTGTTCCCGCTCCGACGCGAGCCGCCGGGGCGAGCGTAAGAGCAAAGGCAGCGTCCTGCTGCGCACCCTGCCCGTGTCGCATGCGGTAGGCCGCTTCGGCGGAGCAGCGTGCTGCGCTCGGCCCTGCGGCACCTTCCCCCGGGGCGGGGGCGCTCCGGGGGCAGCCACGGAGGGGTGGGGGTGGGGGGTCGTGGCTGCCCCTCTCCAGCCCCGGCGCCCCTCAGGGGAGGTGGCAGGCGCCGGCCTGGGCTGCCCTCCGGCCCAGGCTGTGCTCAGGTGATCTGCCAGTGGCCTGGGCCCTGCCTGGCTCCTGGCCTCTGCCGGCGCCACGCGTGAGGAGCGCTGTGCGAGGAGCGCCGTGACGTCCACGCGGCTCTGCCCTGGCCTGGCTGGGGCTGCCTGACAGGAGGAGCCATGGCGGTGGTGCAGGTAAAGCCAGGCCGCAGCCCCTTGGCGCGGCCCCCCGGCCCTCGCTGCGTGTTCCCCCGTGGGGTCCCCCCTGCACCCCAGCCCTCACCACGTGCGCCCTTGTGGGGGTCCCACCATGCCCCCCCGGCACGTGTTTCCCCTCGCACCCCAGCCYTTGCCGCACGGGTGACCCCTGCCCCCAGTGCCCCGGCCCTCGCTGCACGCGTCCCCCCGCGGGGTCCCCCCAGCCCTCGCCGCGCGGCCTGGGCGCCTTTGCCACAGCGGCACCTCCCGCGCAGCTCCGACGTGGCTGGCAGGGCCTGACGGCGCGCTCAGGAGAAGGAAGTGAGCAGGCTGCGGTAAGGAAAAAAGTGACTCGTTTTCTTAAAAGCTCGGGTGAAAAGTGTTTATCGGCGCTGAGGCGCTCACTGCCATCCTGGGCGGCGAGGCGGAGGGCTCCCCGCTGCCCCAGCAGCGCGGTGGGCGAGCGGGCGGTTCTCCCCGTCCGGGCGCGGGCGGGCGCCAGTAGCGTTTGCTGTGGTCGTGACCCCGTTTCCGTCCCTTGCTGCTCGCCTTCTGGGGCGTCCCGGGCRGGGAGGGTCCCCAGCGTCTCTGCCTCCACTGCTGTAAAGCTCTTGTCTCTTGTTTTTATTATTTATTTATTTTTATTTTTTAAACGTAGCTGAGTGCTACTGGGCTATCATCTYGGCACGTACTCTCTGGGCAGCCCCGTGAAGTTTCTTTTCCTCAGGGCCTCGTCCACGGTCAGGATGTATCTGTTGATCAGATCTTTCATCTCCTGGGTGAATGGCTCAAAATCCTTTTGCTTAGCACCCGACCGCTTGAAATTCCCATCCCTGTTGTTTTCCACACAGAGCAGCCGATCCTCCGTCACCGTCATATTTAGAAATTCCACCATTTCCTTCAGCTTGGGGATGAGGCTCTGCTTTAGGTCCTCGTAGTGGATGACAAGCAGGCGTTTTCCGTACTTCAACCAGTCCAGGACGTGGGATGCCCACCACGAGGCATAGCTGTTCACAAAATCGGGCCATTCTAGCAGAAAAACAGGAAAATGAGACAATGTTAGTCATGCTGTGTTTTAACAATTTCCCAAATGTTATCTTGGTGCAACGTGATAACGCTCTAATGCTGGTCTGAGCAGTGCTTTGCCATGTATCTTGAAGCAGATTCAGCTCTATGGTTTTTGTACCTTTTAATCTCCATTTCAAACTTAGTCTGAGAAAACAGGCAGGACCATTATTTGCTACATATGTGTGTGTATGCAGCACCTGGCACGATACCCTGCTCGTGGCTGGGGCCAGGGGTGCTCCTGACTTCGAATCTGTAGCACAGCAGATCTTCCGCATGCTTACCACCCTGCTTTGGGGGAGATCAGGGAGGGAAATAGGATTAACAAAACAAGGAAGGTTCTTCTGTTCCTGGCACGAGAGGGWTTTAGCGTCACCTGCCAGGATCACCAAGACGTAATTTACAGAATCATTTTCCTGCCTTTGCCTTGGGCATTAGTGACACCTCAGTGTCTTCCATTTGCTGCTTCTGACCCTCAATTTGACTTTCTGAGGGTTGAGATAGTCCCAGCTGAAGATTTTGGGCTGGACAGAGAGCACTTATGGGTGCAATACAACAATTTGCAGTTTGTGGTACAGGGAAGCTCTTCCCTCTAGGCTTTTTCTCTTTTGAAAAGGATGTTTGGTTTGGTTTTAATGAACAGATCTTGGGTTGTGGGTGATGAAAGCTGATGTATGAACTTGAGAAAGAAACATGCTGTCACAGAAGACCTCCCTTCCCACCAAGCCTATGCGGTCTGTCGAGCCCAGCTCTAGTGATGCACAAGAAGTGCTGAATTCCCTCACTGCTGCATGGTTTGAATGCAGCAGTGTATTAAATAGGGAAATTACTGTTATGCTGTCCAGCTTGCCAGTCAAATGCATAAAAGAAGTGTGGCAGCCCTATTCTGAAGTCTTTTCATGTGCTCAGAGAGCACTGAATGTAAAGTCCTCTTATCACTACTATGTTTTATTATTCTTATTTATCTGTAGTACAGTAGCACCTTTGTAGTGCTGTAAAACTTCCTTCAGGAAAAGTCATGTTCCATCAAATCCCTGAAGTCTTAAATTAGATTCCTCACACTTGTTTCTTGCTGCAGGCGCAAATTTTCTTCACCACGCAGCCTGAGTAAATGGGCTGCAGACAGGGGTGTTGTACCTGGACATGTTTTCTCTGCCAAACAGCAAAATGGTAGCAATATTACTGTGTGGCTGCAGCTTCAGTGTTAGTGCTGTGTTACCGCCTCTCTGTGATGGTGGATTGGTGCGAGATTGCAGCTGTTCCCCAAGTGCGGATCCGAGTGCTTTTGGGGCTGATCTCAGCCGTGGGGGCACTCAAGCCCCAGTGAACTCGTCTGCAACACTTGCTCAGATTTTGGGATCCTGGCGCAATGCGTCATTCTGTCCCCAGTGTGCCAAAAAAATAGATCTCAAAATTGGTTTGAAAGCCATGCTAGATACCGCTCAGGTCATGCCGGCTCAGCACCTTACCTTTGCTCTTCCAGTTCCTGTCCGTCGCGTACCCCAGGTGCCCGGCGTATTTCCTGTTGAACTCTGCCATCAGCGACTTGTACGGGTTCCTTATCAACAAGATCGCAGAGTCGAACATCTCGATCTCTGTCTTGCCACTTTCATGCGTTTTTACACAGATAGTCCTTCTGCTTCTCCAGTGGTCTTTTTCTCCTTTAAAACCTGTTTTGTAAGGAAAGGATTGTTGTTTTTTTCACTTGCATTGATGTCTGTGCCTTTCACATTGTAAAACACAGTGTAAAATGTTGTGAGAGCACCAAATTTGTCATCTAGGACCTGGGGCTAGAGCTGGGTTTTATTCTTGGCCTTGCCCCTGAGCACCTACAAGGCATGTTCATTTTATTTGGTTTGGGATCATCTTTTTGTGTGTTCCTCTTTGCCTGCCATAACAAGGACCTTGCCTCTGGCTGAAGCCCGCAGCTACTAACTGCGATTTTGAGTGGGGATGTACGCTGGAAGCCAGGGTTTCCTCGTACGTTGAGGAGTTCTTGGGCAGCTAGCTGTGAAAGAGCGCTGCCCTTCACAAGGTCGGTGCGCGGTGCTTGCTAAATGTCATGCCTCTGCGGGAGACTGGCTTCTCCGAGTGAGCGGTAACACTTAAACTTAACTCATCTTCCATGTGCTACTGGAAAGTCTTGCTCTCGGGGTTCAGCCAGCTTTGTCTTTTGGGCCATTCGTTTACATGGGGAGCTGCATGTATGCACCTGCACAGCAAGACCAATGCAAGTGACTTTCAGATTTTGCAAAGTGCGTGTCTGGCTTTTCTGAAAGTATCTGCCTGTCAGGCTTAGCATACTTTTCAAGCAGTCTCCGCTCTCTCCACCATGTGAGCCCACTTGTTCCAAACATATGTTTAAAATTTATCAGATGCAATGATAGTCGCAGCCTTTTTCATTCCAAACAGAAGAATGTCAGAGCAATTAAATAGTCACGTCTCAAAAATGCTTTGTTTTCCCATCTCCCTGGGAACGGTACCTTTGTTGTATAGGGTTCCATCGAAGTAATAGCTGCCTGTGTAGTATCCTGTGGCATGTTCTATTAAATGACGAGCCCATGTATTCCCAGCCCCAGGAAAACTAGACAAAGCAACAAACACTTTGGATTTCGTGGTTAAGAACTTCCTATCTGTGCAGCGGGTGTCTGTAGAGTACAGAAGAGATTTTATTGTTAGCATTGTGGCTTTTTAATAATTCTACAGACAGCTCTTGATTACAGGGTTTATTGCTTCTTTTTTTATACTTTTATCAATACAAGGTATCAATTTGAGTCTAGGTGTGAGTCAGCTGCTTCCCAAAATTAATTCAGCCATAAGAGGCCAAAGAGATTATCCTCTGAAGAGGTTTTTCACTGGTTTTGTGTTAGGACATGCTTTATTGTTAGAACTGCAGCAAACTATTGTACTTGCCAGCAAGTTCTGATAAAAGGCCCTTGATGCCTGTTTGTTAACTGCTGTTTGCCTGGCAGGCCGACTCTTCAGTGAAAGCCTGAATGCGCGTTATACCTGTAAATTGCGAGTTTTATAAGGCAGGAGAAACCCCTCCTACTGAAATGAGTTTGAGTCCAGTTAAACCTCTTAGGCTGTGATTTTTCTCAAAAGGGCCTAAGGCAGTTAAAACCCAGATCACATTAATCTTCTGGGGGCTAGACACCTGATTTCCATACATGCTTTTGAAAATCCTACCCTTATTTCTCTGGGTGTCATCAAAAGCAAATGTAGTAAGAAATAGTAGTAAGAGTTCTTTGTGCCAGCTCGGTGCCAGTGGAGCTGAATGCACATGTGGGATGAGCGGTGATAAATGGGACCGGGAACCGGAATATGGGGATCCTTATTCCTGACTGCTGCGGAGGTGCCATGTGGCTCTGGGTATGCGCCTTGTTTTCTCCATCTGCAAAATATTTAACTTTTCCTGCTGGGGGGCTGTGCTACTTAATGAAAGGATGTTTGGAAAAATACCTGGAAAAATACACGTTTGAGTGTGACTGCAAGGGGGGATTTGGATAAGGGGTGTATTCCGCATTCGTACCCSTATGTAAGAGCGATCGTTGTGGCTAAGGCCTGCTGTGAACTAGAGGGGTTTTGCCTGCTGCGGAGCGCAGCGGCCGTCGCAGCAGTGGGCTCCGGCCCCGGCGCTAGGGAAGCTGCAGCCGTACCTTGCACCGGCGTCTGGTAGACCAGGCAGTGGCCGCTGGTGTTGTGCAGCCGGTGGCAGCGCGGCCCCTCCGCCCCGTCGTGCAGCGTGAAGTGCCTCGTGGGGTAGCCGCAGTAGCACTCCGTCCCTCGGATGACCGCCAGCGGAAACTCCTGCGAAAGGAGAAGTGGGTCAGCATGTAAGTGCCACCACGTCGACGGGCTTCAGGACAGCCTCCTACTATACAAAGAAAAATTAATCTTTGCAAGGCCACTGTTGGGATCAAAGCAGTGTTTGATATTTCATTGTAAAGCTTGTGTTTCGTGTACTGCTACTGACTTTTATACGGCTTTTTTTTAAATGGCTTTTAGACAACAAGCTTGTCAAGCTTGAAAATTCAGAGTACTCCTTTTTCTTTATTTATAAGTAAGTTGATAATATTCCTGCAGCAATTAGTGCATAACTTCACCCTACATCTTCAGTGAACGAATAGTTCTTATTTACCCCCCAAATCAGCATTTTGAATCGGATGCTCTCTTTTAAGCCTCCATTTTTAGCCTGCCAAATTGAGGACTCGGCTGGTGAAAGGTTTGACTTGTTTGGTCGGCTTCACCAGAATTTGTGAAGGAAACCTGCCCTTAAAGTTAAAGCGTTAAGGGGAAAATGGGAATTCAGACCCACTAACTGCTGCATCTTTTTAAGAAAAGGTCAAGCCCTAAAAAAATATACGCATCATAGTATGACTTGTTCACATATTGGGAAAAGTGAATGTGAGAGCTACTGCATATATTTTTGGAAAGGCCATTTAAGAACAGGATACCAAGTAATTTTCACAGCTTCTGTTCAGAGGGACTGCACTGACAGCACATATGGGTCTGCGCAAGGAAGCAGTGGTGCCCTGAAACCATGCCTGTGAACCATGAAAACTTCTGGCTATAAGGAATTTTTTCAATGCATCTGAGATGTCACTAAACTTTTGGTATACCCATCTGACTTGGCACGTGGGACAGGCTGCAAAGCAATATTGCTGCTGTACTGTGAAATAGCGCGGTGCAGCAGGACCAGGGCCAGAAGCAGGTTGTAAGATATGAAGGAGAGAAGAGGCCTTTGTCCTCAAAGAAACCCTGTCTGTGGTATGTGGAAGCAATAAATAAATGGTCTCTGGTACTGAAGGATTGGTAGTAGGAAATAAATCCATTACGGTCAATTTAGTGCAGTATGAGGAAACATGAGGTCCTGTACATATGAAACTTGATTTCTCTTCACCCAGGCACGCAGCCACCTGCCCAGATTATGCAATGATGATAATGAAGAGAAGTTTTAGAAGGAAATGTGTGCTAATTATTTGCTGAAAAAATATGCGATTGCTTATGTGCTTAATAGGAAAAGCACACTTACTACTTGGCTAAAATTGGCCCTAAAATTCAGTCCTCCTTCTCGTACCGGGAAGACTGGGCTTGGTTGTTTTTTTTTGGGTTTCCAAGGTGTCCCTGATGACTAGCTCAGAGAAGCGTGTGTGCATTGGCATGCAGGGGACAGGCTCAACTTCAGTGACAAAATGGCTGAAGGAAGCTCAGGGGGTTATTCGAGCACAGAACATTGAATTCTGCCTATTCCATATCAACACTTTCTGCCTTTAAAAAAAAATCTTCTGGAGTCTAGAACTGCGTGACAGAACTGCTGAGCAGCTTATCTCTCGCTCTTCCCCACGTGCTTATCCGCTGATAAGGAGTCAAATACAAACATGTGCCATCTGTGCCCAAACAGCCAACATTTGCTTAGTGAATGAGATATGGCATTGTCAAGAAACTATTTACAGATTTGATCCAAGGGCAAAATATTTCTTTTCTGCCTGCAAATAGAAGTTTTCCCCTTACAATGAAGTAATGTTTTTCCATTTGAGAAATTAATAAATGACCTGTCCCTCAAACATAGCCTAGAATAAAAATGTACCAATTTTGTGCCACTTGGAATCTGTAAAGTGTTTAATTATTTTGGAAGGTTGGAGACTTTATGAAGAGACCTAAGCAAATATTTCTCCATACCTCTGCATATTTGTACGATCACTTTCCCGAAGGCAAAATGAGCATTAAAAGGTATAATACTGTGTTGCAACCACTCTGCATCACTACATGTGACTGGATTCAGTTCAGAGAAATAGAGATTTAGGGTCAGTGTTTGACACTTCTGCAAGGCAGGGGGGTCAGACTGACTCCCTCATTTATGCAGCTTTCCCAGTGGTCAGATGTTTTGAGAGCTATCTCCTGTTGTTTTTCCATTTTGTGTGTGTGTGKGGGGGAGGGTATTTCAGTGCCTTTCCCAGCCTTTTCTTCAACAATGCTTTGGTTTTGGCTATCAAACAGTAGAATTAACCTTTATCTGAACACTATGCCTGCTATTTTCACTAGCCTGTATGTTGGACTTCCTACCTCCATTATGCCTCTTCTACTAAGCGCCTAACTTGAAAGTGTTGTAATCCTACTGGTATGCTGTGTATGAAACCTCTAGCAAAGAATTCTTCCTGGAATGGGGAAAGAAAAACATGGATATAGGCTACTCAAATCCTTGATCTAAATCAACCTTCAGGAAGAATCATCAGAAAGGATTTAAAAAAAAAAGGGGGGGGGGGAGAGCTGACATCTGGTTGCAATTCCCGAGGGTGAAGGAATGTCCTTACAGACATCAATTAAACCAGAGAGAATGCTGATATTTGCCTCCATGTCACTTATCTGTGATGCTGAAGAAATTGGCTGCATTACAGATGGCGGGAGATGTTTCTTGCATCTTTTACTACTTGAGGATGGTATCCCAAATAGTTGGCAGGGATAACGCAGTCTCGTACCTGATGTGATCTTCAGCATTTCTTTGTGGCTACTTTACATCTACATTAGAGTGCATAAACACTCACGCACAGATAGCAATGTAGGTAACGTGGCCCTAACACAGAGAACGTGGATGTTGGCAGAACTTATTTCCAGTAAACTAGAAGATGGACTTTGCTCACTCCCTTTCCTATTTTTGGGTTGTTAGTTGGCCTCTCTGTCCCCCTAAAAGTCCAAAAATCATTGTGATGGATGGGGACAAATCATGCCCTTACCCCATTTCAGGAAATGTTTCCTCTAGGAGCATAAAATGACACTTCTTTGCTCAGGCCTGAACAACATTTAGTCGCTAATTTAGACTTAGCACACACAGTGCCTTTTTCATGTCAAATCCTTTGCATGTTTGCCAATTGCAAAGAGAAACCAAGATAACAAGAATTGCCTCTTTCACCTCCCCCTTCCTTATTCCTTCAGTGCCACTGACTTTAATATGATGGCAATTTTTAAATCAAAGGAAGAAGATCTCGCCTTCAACTGCTTGAACTGTTTTGTTTCATCAAGTATATTAAACTGTCATCTCATCTTACATTTGCAAAATGACTGGAAAATTTCAGATAATAATGTTGCTTTATTTACAACATTAAGGTTTTGGCAACATGACTTGATCTTGAAAATGCAGAACATTCTTCAATTCTGTAGGGGATGTCTAAGAGTTTATTTCCATAAAAATTAAATATACATGTGCTTTCTTTTCTGGCTTCAACATGTGTTTGGAGAAAGGGGAGAAAAAAGGGAGCTGGCTTCATGAATGAAATGTTTTCAGGGAGTATGCTGTGATCTCTAAAAAAGCACGGCAATGGTTCTGGGAAATGCACCAGGATCCCAAGTGTCAGTACAAAGCACCATAATCAGTCAACTGATAATTCATATTGTGTGCCTACCTGATACAGCACATGAAGTGATTGCAAAATAATATATTCAGTCCTGTCTTCCCATCAGTATTTAATCAACAACTACAATCCATCTACTTTCACTCACCTTGTATATTTATGTAAGTCCCAAGGGATAGTTACTGCTTTAAGCAACTACATAATTTTTAAGTGCAGGACTAGTCCATCTCAAGTTCAACACACATAAATCTGCACTTCAGTTGAACATGACAGTTCAAGTGCTGTAAGGAAAGCAATCATTCTCCAATAGCAACACATGATGTGATGGTTCAGTCACTGTTTCTATTAGATTATATTCAAATTATGAATTCCCAATAGATTAAAACCAGTCTACTTTCATTACTCCGCTAAATTCCTTTCCTACTTCCTTTGCTAACTTTCCTGTTTAAGTCAAAGCTAAAACTTTTCTCTCAAAGTTCCAAAAGAATAAGACAGTGTGGGGCTAACCATGAAAGGAAATGTCTTTCTCAAGTGAAAATGATGTGTTTGGTTCATTTAAAAATGGGCACGGTCACTTTGCAAGAAACCTAGATGTCATTCATCAAGTTTCCATTGGCATGGATGTTATAAGAGCAAAGAATAAATACCATAAAGTCAATCACCCCTTGAATAAAAATGCTGGCTTGTTCTGTGTTGCTGCCTTTTAAGGCAAGGGGGGGCAATTCTTTGATGTACCTGCTGTGACCCTGATCCTGAATTAATCCGCTCTCGCTGCTAGAATAAAGYCAGTGGGCCTGTGGTTATTTGCACCAGGTGAGGATCTGGCCTAGTTACGTTTGTTTTATTGTGTCAAAATAAATTCTAACTGAAGCCCATGGATACACTCATATTTTTACAATGGGATTTGGATCAAAATCCTAGTGGTCTTTTGTTAATGAGTAAATGATAGAACATAGCTGCATCCAGAATCYAAAATGACAGGTCTACTTCTGCAGTTGACAGTTTGGCATATTCTTGAAGAAACACCTTAGAGCTGGTCATGCTCAAGCTTGAGACGTTGGGGTTCTTTGCTCAAGATTTAGCGTTGTTTCAGGTTTTAGCCTTATTATATACAACTACGTAGCACAGCTGACTAGTAAAAGGGCTGATTTTTTAAAAAACATAATTCAAATGGAGAAGGCTCATCTGGTATTCAGGTTGGCTTATAAAAGAGCATATATGAAAATTATGGCTTCTGGCCAAGGGACCTGGCAGAGAAATGCTTTCATGGCTCTGTGTTATGGGGTGATAATGGGTTGCTATTAAGCCATGTCATCACTGTGTTAATTAAGAAAGAAATTGATAATTAAGGGTATTTAGCAGGTTTCATCTAAAGTTGTTACCTCAAATTCATTCCTCTAACGCTTCCAAGCTACCACTGCAGATGCATAAAGCAATTTGCAAGGCTAACAAATAAATATGGTGCGTCTCAAATTGTTTTTCTTCTAAGTCCCAAAGAGCAAAAGATTTATTTTTGTGTTTAAGTATCCAACTAGTCCCATTAAAAAGCCCACTAGCTTATCCAGAATGCATAAAGTTGGTGGGATAATTCTTTTACTCATAATAGGCTGTACTAAAATGACAAGGCTCTCTTGATTTCAGGAGAACTGAGTAGGTTCATATCAGCTAGGAGGCTGGGCATTTTCTTTTGAAAGGAAAAGAACTAAAGCCAGGACAAATGTTTATAATATACTAGAACATTCCTAATATCACATAGAGTTAAAGCTCAAACTGATTGTTCGTGTTGCAGCCCCAATTCACTGGAGTTGCGGTAGTTTGTGTACCTTGTAGTTCTTTCTCCATTTCAGGTTTTTCCTCACTTATTATAGCATAAATCACTGAGATGAATGGAGTTGCTTTTGTGGGAGGTGATTTGAATGAGACTGAAACCAGGCAGTTTGATCTTAATAGATTTTTCCATTTCAACCTCATTATTTGTAGAAAGCACACACCAAAAACAAACTATGGAATAAAAATATGGCCTTTTCCCCCAAAGCACTTGTAATCTAAGTTGCACAGGTTTCACTGAAAAATTCTAACACAGATTTCACAAGTTTTTCCTTCCTGCATCTTTCATCCATAGCTGATAACACTAAGCCTCTATGTCTGTGCCAGCTGAGGCATGCAGCAAATCACATTGCCACCACAGAAACATTACAGAAAAAAGGAAAGGCCAGCTTGGAAAAGGTGAAATTGTAAGAAAAGGTATAATTCTGGTATCTATGATGTTGTGTAGCATTTTGCTTGCAGACAGAAAGTGGTATTACCATGTACAAGAATCAAATACTGTAATACTCCAAGTGGTGTTTAATAACTGGAATGGTGGATATGCAATTGTTGCTTCTCCAATGGAGGAAGATCTTGCCAGTCTTTCTGCAGGCAAATGTTCTATAATAGTCATTTTCCAAAGGGGGAGAATGGTGCCTAGCAGAGCTAAAAGGAGAGAAAATGGGTAAATAGTTGTTAACCTGCACAATTTTAGAGAAAGAATAAATGAGAGGCACCAAACCTTTTCTTCAGCTTCTTTAGTAGTTAGTCATGGCAGCTAAACTCTGTGTGCGGGCAGACCACATCTCTACGGTGATTACCAAAGCAGGAAGGCAGATGGGACTCTCTGAGCGGATGTACTGGGATCGAAGTATTTCCACCCCTTGGGGTAGTCTGTGCCTTCAGACGCAGATCTGGGCATGGTCCCTGCTAGTAGCAGGGGGTGCCCTGCGCTAGGAACTAACCCACAAGTTATGGATTTTTCCCCGATCTTCTGATGAAGTCCTGCTTTTACTGTACGTTTTTATGCGTAGAGAATGTGAGTGTGTTTGTATGCATGTTTGTAATGTGCTATGTACAGGGTGGTACGTAGGTAAGATGCACACAGGGCAGTTCACTGCACAGAGTTAATCCGTGCTAACATGCTACTGAGGAGCTAGTATAAAGGATATGTTGACTGGGAAAGGCCTTCCCACCCGGCATCACAGAACTACTAAAATTACTCTACCTAGTAATTAAGAAGATTTGTTGTTCATGCCTTAATAGTTTTAATCAATTTTGTGATGCTAGAAGACAAAGTAATTGAATATTTGGTGTAGTGCATGAGACTGAATGTGGCTGCAGGCTAAATCTGACCACAAAGTGAATATTCTTCTGCACAAAAAAAAAGCCCCATCAGAGTAGGGAGGAAGGGAAGGGAACCCAACTACAGCAGCAGCCACTAAAGCAGACTGCGCATGGGGCCAAATGTTCCCTCCCGTTAGGCTACCTGAGTCCATCGGGGTCAAACCCTCCTTCAGTTCTTATGTCCATGGTCTAACTCTGTGATAAATGGAGAGGACAGAAGAAAGTGATGCTTTAGAGCAAAAGCCTGCACAAGGACAGCAGACATCAGCATGCCCATTCTCACCTTCGGCCCAAAAGCCAATAAACACACGTGAGCTTATTGAGTACTTTCTTGTGGTCTTGTATACTAGCACCAAGGAGTTCTAAAATGATTCCATCTAAAATTCTCCTCCTGGGTTGGGTTACAGTGAAAGCTGAGTAAATTCTAGTGTGGAAAGACACATTTGTATAGTAGTACCAGGAAAGCTCACCTGCTCTAGGTATGCTTATCTGCTAAAATATTGCTCTTGCAGCTATTTTTTAATTAAAATTATACACTCCTAGCCCACTTAGTTACACTGGTACGTATGTCCCCGCCAGGTGAATGGAAAATAGCTCCCCTGATGGTACTGAAGCCATGTTTAAGGAGGACAATTGCAACTACATGCCAAACCGTGCCCTGATCGGTAGGGGAACAAAGTCAGATCTTTGATCAGCATTGTTGCTTTGAACACTTCAGATTTGATTTTTCTAAGGCCTTCATTTCTATACCATAGCTATCATTGCAAGTGGAGTATAAAGCGTTACGGTGTGATCRTTCTGCCGCTCGCAGTAGTGCTTATCTTTTTCATGTGCATTTATAGAGAGGCAACACGGGGGGAGGCACAGGTTCTTAGGGGATATACGTTTATGCCAGCGTGGCCAGCCAGGGCGATGGTGGTGCTGGAGCTGCTTGGCTTTGTGCCTTTAGACCCATGGTGATTTCGGTGGGGTCAGCACCAGCGACACCAGCGCAGCCGGGCTGGGAAGCGGGGCGCCGCAGCAGGACTGTGCTGCTGGCCGAGCCTGCTCACGGCAACGCGTCTTCAGTGCGAGCCCGCCGCGGGGGAGACCTCACCTGGGGGCAGCTTTAGCTCTGGGTTTGGTTTGAATGTGACAAGGAAATGGAATTGATTTTTCCCGTGGTCTATACTTGTTGCTTGGAATGGCTTTTCTGTGCATCACATCTAGTGGCATAATTCTGATGACTTTCCTTCCCGCCTTCCCCACTTGAGAGCAATTGGACCAGATACACCACTGGATATTTATTCTGATGAGTTTTGTCCTTCAGAAACTCCTTTACAAATTCAAAGTTCTAAGGCACTAATCTTTGCTATTCCCTTAGTAGATTAAAATTTAAAATAACAAAAAAGAAGAAAGGATGTGAAATGAGAACTGTTCTTACTTTCTTGGAGCAAAATTCAGAGCACATCTCCACCGTCAAATTGGGCTGTATCAAAGAGGCTGGAAAGGTGTCTGTTAAATTTTCTGGAGCTCTAAAACATCCTCGATAGATAACATTCCTCCCTGCAGGGATATGAAATAGGTTTCTCTTGAGAAAACAGTGTCCATAGTATCCTACCACTATCACAAAGAACAATATTAGGTTCAGAAGCTAAAAAATAAACTTTATATTCCAAATGCTTTAGAAATAAGAGAAACCATGATATACACTAGAAAATGTGTTGCAAATCCCATGGTATTGAAAGGAGCACATGCCTTTAGCTTTGTACTAACTACTGAGAGTAGGGCTGCAGCAAAGAGTTTAAATTAAATTCCACCAGTGGAGGGCATTGCTATTGTTTGCAAGTCCCAGTTTTCTTTTGAGGACATACTTTCCCCTGAAAGGCTTAAAAGCCCCGATAAAAATCTACAAAGCTTCCCGTGATCTGCACAAGAAAAGGAATGGAATTTAAATGAATTCAGAAAGCCCCTACAGGGACTCACCTTCCTGCACATCTGCTCAGTTACTGAGATATCCCTCTTCTCTTCCCATTCACTAGCTTTCTTTTCAGGGCAAGGGAGTTTGCTGCATCCTTCGAAATCTAAAGGAGGCTTTTGTAAGTTGTTCAGGGAGAAAAGCTTTCCTACAGCCTTAAGCATCAGCCTCTGATCTCATCTGCTCTTGTATAAATGCTACAGAGCTTGGCAGAGTTGCTCCATTTTTTCATCCATGTGAGTGAGATCAGGATTTGGCCCAAACCCTTGCTATTAATAGCAGTATAATTCTCCTTCCTGCTCCTGATAAAACCAAACCAACCCCCCGAACTATCATAGAAACTTACTACCCAGAGCATAGCAATGGGCTTGTATTGGTGAATTGATGATAATGAAGAAAGTAATATTGTGCGGCTAGGTTAGAAAAAAGGAAAAGTCTATGTGGTACAGCACTTCTGAAAGCCCTAGAATTTTATGGGCTTTACAAAGGTGGAAAATGTCTTTATGTCAATGGGCAGTTGGATAAATAGACATGAAATAATTTGCCTAACATCACTTAATAGGGAGAAACATGAGTTTGGGAATGAGTTTGGGTCTTCTGAGTCCTGGTCCATAGCTCTATTCTTGAGGCACTACTGGCTATCTTAAACAATTCTCACCAGAATTAATGTGGGAAATGTGCTGGATAAACAGAGATGTAGCGCAGTTTTGAAGGAAGATTTTGGTTCTGCATGAATTTCCTGTTAGAAGTGCCCAGATTCTCTATCATGAGCCAAAAGCAAATCTAAGAAGCTGCTCACTTACAATGGTGTTTGAGATTTATCCTTGGCCGTGGCTAGGGTGTATCTACATCAGAATTTTGGGTCAGATGAGGGATACGCTTTAGAAATGCATCTCCCAATGATCCCTGCTCTCCATGCCTTTCTTTGCATYGTGGCGCAGCCTCACGCCATGGAAGCTGGGTTCCCTTTGGTGAAACCKAAGCAGAGGTGCTTCACTTGCTAATGGGCGTTCAGCCTATAGAGCTAGTCCAAAAGAAAAACCTCAAAGCGTGTATGGCATGGGTCTTGGTCCTCAGCAGCAGCCGCTCTGCTTTCCAGCCCCACACTCTGCTGTGGGCCTTGCTAACACAGCATAGCCGAAGATACTATATTTTTCAGTAAGGGAAAATAAAACTGCGTTCCTGTCTCTGATACTGTATTTACAGGGCCTTTCACATTAGGGCTGTATTTTCTGTATCGCAGCTTTTTCAGTCAAAAATTTTAAAGCCATTTGATCATCTAGTTTGATTCCTCTCAATAATACAAACGAAAAATTCTGCTTAGTTACTCCAATGCTCAGCCCCGTAACTTGGATTCTTCTCAAGTGTATCTTCCAGATATGCGTGGCATTCACCTCAATACCCTGAAAGATGCAGAATCAAACCCTACCGTGCCGTGTGTTCACCTGGTTAATCACTGCTGCAATTCAAGTGCTACATGCCGCCTTATTTGAAATTTACCCTGCAGATTTCTGTCCCTGAAATGTCTTAATTCACTTGTCTTTTGTGGGGCAGGCACTTCCAGGACTGAGATAGCCAAATCATCTTTTTGGCAATCAACACGCTTACAACTAGCACAGGGCGACTGCATTTTTGGCATCTCCATTTGCTAGCCGTTATCGGCCTGAGCCCTCTCCTCCTGCCCGCGCTGGCTCCGTTGCTGCTGTCTGGCACTGCTGCACCCTGAAGCTTATTTCATTCTGACTTCTGCCCTGGGGGAGCATCTGAGCCTTCCTCTACGGTCACTGAAGGAAAACTGTCCCCACCAACATAATTAACAACAGGAGCTTAATTTCAGGTGCTTGAATTACTTCTGGAAGAACCCCTCTTTCTGACTTCAGAGGACTCTTTAGAAAAACTAGCAACCTCAGGCTAATGCTCATGAGCTTTTGTGAGCACCCCCCCCACAAACGCACATTTACAGGACCAAATGAGAGATGTATTATTCATCTTCCTTTTTAAAGACCATTTTCTCTTTTTCATCATCTCTGAGACTTTCAAACCCATCTGAGACTTGGATGCCCAATTCCAATGAAAAACAAAGAGGAAAATTGCATATCCAAATGGCACTTAGAAGCTTTGAAATTCCCAAGCAAACTGGCCTCATTTTGATTCCTCACAGAAAAGGATATAATGGGCTAGAGAAAGCGCAATACTGAATACTCACTGGGAAGAAACAAACCATAAATAAGTTAGGCCCAGGATACATGTGAAAGTGATTAAATTAGAGGAGACAAAAGGTTCACTTCTGTGTACTATGCTGTATAAACGTTTTTCAGGAGAGTATTAAAGAAGAGTGATTTTCTTCCCCCAAAAACCCCTTCCAACTTTTTTCCTCTAGGGAACTATGCATGAAACACAAGCATCTTGTTTGGGGAGGCATTTTGGACATTTTCAAAATGAAAAATCAATATATGTACTTTTTTTATTCAGAAGAAGACAGTAGCATGGAGAGAGGAACTCCTCGCTTAATGTGTGCCAAATTAGACTCAGATTCGTTAATATCTTTGCCCAGCTTTTTAAAAGGAAAAAAAAAGGAATTTTCTAAAAGTGAATTATTTACTTTAAATTTTTTGTCCAGACTTACTTCCATTCTTTCGTCCTATGTCTTTATTCCTTGTCTGCCATTCTTTGTTTCTCTAGGGATTACCTGCAAGATTATCTGGAACTTAATAGAGGATTTAAATTGACTACATAGTGGGACAAACCCTCAAAACAGTTATTAGAAGTAGTGTTATGTCTTTGGGATCACTCAGGAAATGTGAAAATAAAATAACTTGATGCTAGTTGGGGGAAAGGAGTCTCCCTGGGATTGGATTGCTACAAGCACTGCACCAAAGATTAAAGGAACAGAAGCTCTTCTGCTTCCCAGGATGCTCTTGAAAGAGTTCCCACTAAATCTCACACCCGTATTAAATTCCTGAAACAAAATTTTTATGAAAACATTTAGAGTTGTATTAAATACGGTCAGGAACAAAACTTGAGCAGCCCACATCACCACTTAGAGAAGGATTCCCATAAAATCCACAGATAATACTGGAAACAGGATATTTATATTTTTTCCCAGTTTCCAGAGGGAGCCTATGGCTGAATCCTGCCCCTAGGAAAACCCCAATCCATAGCAATCCCAAGGCCGGAGGTAGCTCAGAGCTTGAGCCTCGTCACCTTGAGCGACGTGGGGCACGTGAGTCCTGCTGCGCGGGCGCTCGCGGCGCCGGGGCGCGAAGCCGGGGACGGTGGGAGGGGAGCTGGCAAACCCGCTGCCACGGGGTTCAGTGGAGATGCCGTCCCAGCCGCATCTGCGCTCTTCTCTCAGGAAAACTTTAGCTGGCTCAACTGCTGAGGGCACGTTAGAGGCAAAATATTAATAAAATAAGGCGAATACTTATGCCAGATCTGTTTTGTATATTATATATTGTAAATTATGGATTCCATTACAGTTTCAGAGTTACTTTTCAATATACTTGTTCATCTTGATTAATACTCCTGTTGGCCCCTCAGCTCGCTTGTTTCTGCATGATTCTTCAGAGAGTCAAATATCAGGTATTACTAAGGGCAAACAAAATACAAATCTGGCTCCAGGCTGTTGTTTGATGACTAATTCATTAATACTTAAGTAAAAATAAATGTTGCCTTTTCCAGTGAAATATGTGTGTATATATTTTTACACTGAAGATTTAAACAGTGATGCATGTCCTGGGAAACCTGCCAATGTGCTTGTCAGCCTGACACTAGCAATTTAGGTCTGTGTACCTTTGATATATAATTTATGTGTAGCTGGGTGGATTATTGTACAAACTTTGACTTGTCTTTACAAAGAAATGAAATACCACCAGTACTGGCAGAACCTAAGCTCTTGGTGCTCATGCTCAGCAAATAGCATCTGTAGGGTCTTGTGAGCTTGCCAAAAGTAAAGACTGCTCAACTGTTTAGATATTTTATATGCTTTGCATTGGCCCAAAGGTTTCTCTCTTGCATCTCCTGTGATAGTTAATTGAATGACAAACAGTGAGGACTGTCATATAAAGATGAAGCAAAAACCCTAGCTCCTGGTGGAACCGAAGTCCTTGAAAGAGAGCAAGACCTCGCGATCTCATTTCTCTCTCTTAGAGATACTGGTGTGCTTCTCTGGAGAATCTATATATTCTCCTGCTGGAGTTGCATAGTATTTATTTTGTTTAGGATAACTTTTGAGCTTAGAATGGTATTGGTATGTACGTTTTTCTTCCATTAGAAAGCACCCAATTTTAGAGTTGTTTCTCAAACACATGGTTTTGCTCCTTAGTAGCAAATGTAGAAGGGATTTTTTCTGATGACATCCTGCTGACATTGCAACTRCTCTGCACTGTATTTTACTTGCTCCCCCAGGGATGCTAACTTTTCATGTAGCAAGCTGGAGGCAACCAGGTCAGGACACCTCTCACCGCCGCAAGGCAGCGAGCAGGACTGCTGCTCCAGGGAGGGACCAGGTGCCAGAGCAGCAGCAAATAGACGCTGTGCCCTTCGAGCACCTCTGTCCCTTGCTGTGCTAAACCAGTGAAAAATGGAGTGGGATGAGCAGCGGGAAGAGTGCGTTTGCTTAGGCCATCTGTGATGTTACCCACCCGTGAGATGAACACCGCTCCCCGAGGAGGCAGCAGTCTGCTCTCTCTGGCTGCCCCTTCACTTACGTCGCTTTGCTCCGGCCCGTAGGTCCTCCACCCTGTAGACGGAGAGCCGGTTCACTCCTCCGCAGACGGAGCCCTTTTCTCCCTTGCACTCGCTGTTGCACTCCTCCGGCTTCGAGGCAGTGGTCGGCAGCTTGTTTCCGCAGTAGCACTCCGCTCCGTACTCTAAACCAGCGTAGGTGTACGCTCTGCAGGGACACGAAACAGAGCGGCTCAGGTACGCGCATCCCTGCTTGGGAATAAGGTTATACCTGACACACTTAGAAACTTGTCCCTGCGTATAATTTACAAGCTGCTTCCTCCTCGCCGCTTCRGAAACGCAGCCAGCCCTGGGGACCAGGCGGCTGCTTTCTGGGCTGGGTCGGCGACACCGTGCGGGCAGCAGCGGTGGACGGGAACGGCTGTGGGCAGAGCGCGCCGAGCCGACAGCACGCCTGGCCCAAGGCCCCAGGCAGGGCCCGGGGGAAGAGGCGGCCGCGTTTTTCCTCCAGTTTGTTTTTACCTAGTGACACTGGTGTCCGAATGACAGTGCCTGTCCTGCAGCGTTAACATGTTTGCGGTGTTTCTCATGGAGCGCTGCTCGGGCTTCGGCCCGCTTAGCATGTCAGAAGTGAGAGTGTCGCAGTGCGAGGCGACACCGTCCAAATCAACTACTTCAGGTTTTTCTGAGAAATATTTCAGACCATTTAGAGTGACAGAGAAGAAAAGTCCATTTCAGAGGTTCCATTAACTGGCCTTTAAAATAGGGCACTTTTGATCCAGTCAAGCAATTTTCACTTGCTCAAGACAAAGACTTGGCTGTTACTTGATAAGATGCTTGCTGTCTCTCTCAAGGTATTTAAGTCATAGTCTGCTTCCCAGCCGCAATGCCTGCTGCAGTGAGCGGTTGCCTGCAGATTGCCGATACTTCCTAACTGGTGTGAAGTGACAATCCGGTCTGATCGGTGGGGGACATCACGAGACTCGAGTGTGGGAGCGAAGGCTTGCACTGCGGCAGCAGCCTGGAGCCCCAGCGCCCGCACGGGAGCCTTGTGGCGCCCTTCCCGAGGTGAAGCGCTCTCCTGGGTCTCTTCGGCATGCCAAACGCAAGCATGCACCGTGTCCTCCCAGGGCGCTCGAGAGCGCTTCGGGTCGGACCCAGAGCTGCGCTGGTTTACACCAAACCAGGGCATGGCTCCATGTTCTTCAAAAGGTGTCTAACAAGATTTGATGATCTGTCTGATCTGTGAAGAAAGTATCATTTTCTTCACCCAAAAGAAAGTTCAGTTTAGGGGGGTCTTTTGGGTGGTTATAGATGACTCAACCGGAACTGGGAAGTCTGAAAGTCAGTGTGACAGGGTTAAACTGTAATGTAGGCACCACTTAATGCAATGGGCTCCACATATACTGCATTGCTCTACAAAAAGAAGGGAAGTAAAATTCACAGGAATAACTCTGAATAGCTTTTTTTTTTCTTCTGTCCTCTTGTGCTTCAGAGCAGCAAGAAGTCTTTTGCATAAATAATTTAATGTAGGTCTGTCCTCATGATTAATTATTATCCCCAACCTGCACACTGCCTTAGCTAATCAGGTCAGGTAGTGAGGTGGCAGAAACTATGCCATGACTATTTCCCAGTGATCGCCAGTTCCCTGTGGTACGCTGGGAAACGGCCTCGCTTACAGCCATGCACTTAGTCGTCCTGTTCTCTCTCATTTCCAGGACCAGTAATGTGTTTTTATAGTTATATGTTAGGCCACAGATTTGGGCTAGAGAGCAATTTCTAACAGTCAAAGCAGTAATTTCTGACCAGAAAATATATTTGAACAGAAAACATATTGCAAGTAGTCATGCTATAATAAAGAGCCATGGATAGGCAGCAGGGAAAATAGTCTATTTAAAGCAAGGCTGCAGAGATACTCCATCCCTGCAGGTATGAGATAATTGCAGTTTTCAGAGATGCTATCTCTTTAACATATGCATGTTTTTTCTACTTTTGAATCCAGTTCAGCTTGTTATCAGAAAAGAAAAAACTTGCAGTGAAAAAATATCACTTTACCTCTCAGCACAAGCTTCCTGACAGTGAGATACTGTCATTTTTCTTAAGTCATAAAACACGGCTCCCTTCAGTGTCCTCTCCCTGGAATCGTCACTGAAGCATCCAATGTAGGTTCCTAGGAGCATGAAAGAACACAGCATTAGGCAATGTGCATATGCTAAAGAAAGGAGAAAGACAGACATTCCCGTGACAATTCAGCGCTGTGAACCCAAGTGGAGCTTCCTTGGATGGAGCAATGACCTGCCGGGAGTCCGGGCTGCTCTGCAGAACTCTCGTAGGTGTTATTGAAGGGATAAGCCCAAACGAGCAGTGGAAAGGAACGGAAGGGAAATCAGCCTTTTTCTCTGTGTAGACTATTTTAGAGAAGACTGCCTATCTCCTCAGAGCCGCTGTTCCTCTGGGCTGCTGCTCTCTGCTCTTCTCCTTCCCCTGGTAATAAGGGCCAGGTCTTCTGTTCCCACCTGCGTCGCAATCTCAGTCGCAGTCTGCTTTTCTGTGTCACGCAGGCTTTTTATCCATCAAAACACCTCCATGTCACCGGGTCCTTCTCCCCTCGGGCTGYTCTCCCGGCTGTGGCGGCTGCTGCACCAGCGCCCCCAAGGCAGCGGCACCCGCRTCCCTGCGCCGCATCCCTGCACCCTCCCGGTGTCCCGTGTGTGCGGGAGCCCCGCAGGCTCCTAAACTAGCTAAATGCAGACACGGCATGTGGGCAAGCTCCAGGCTGTAAGAAGCTGGGAGGGGGAAAAAAGCATGGCAGTCTCCTAAAATAAAGGATAAGGTAATCTTTAAAATGGTATAAAGTTTGAGAAATCTTCTTGGATTTCTCCCAAGTTTTCTTGAAAATCTCTAGTTGAGAAATAAGATGGTGCAAGAGAAATATTTAAACAAATCAATTTTCCTTGGGTATGCAGAGTTATATTAAAAGCTTATAATGGAAAGATAACTTCAGCCTTAACTAGGGAGCACTGTCTAGCTATCACATTAAACACTTTCTCTCCAGTGCAAATGAATCTCTTAAAATGTCTTGCTTTACTTAACATATGAAAGATAAATATTTCTGTTAGACTGCATCCTACATTAAGCCTCTTATTTTGTTGTCATGAACAAAATGCAATAAAATCTAGTCCGTATTATTGTAATATATGATTGGAAGGATGACCTAGATTCCCACTATTATACAGCAAGTGTGTGTATATGTAAGTACATGTTATTTTAATATGAAGGAAGAAAGGAAATTTGATTTTGGAAGTAACAATATTGAGATCACAATACCGGAAAATTCAAATAGCACGTGAGCTGTGGACAGGAAGAGAATATATGATGAGAAATGAAATTTTAAAAGAATTATATTAAAGAAATTAATATGAAAAACTTCAAGCCACTCTAACAGAGGTTTTTAGAGCTAGGAAAATAAAACAAACATTTAAATACTACAAACAATAGTAGTTTCAAAGAACTGCGCATTGGTAATTTGCAAGCATGCAATTAGAAAATTCACAAACTGTGAATATACACCCACAGTAAGCTGTCAATGAGATGGGAGTTATACACCTGCAATAAGGATGTTCTGTATTTTACTGGAGACTTCTGATTTTGGTACTTAGATTCAATCCAGTTGTAGATGAAAATAAATCGTATGGGACCAAAGTGTCCAACTTGGGAGGCAACGAAATGCAAACTAATGCAACTGTATCTGATTTCTTCCCCACATCCCTTTCACGTTTCTGTGAGCCCTGTGTTAGGTGTCTAGCAGCATCTCCTTCACATTCTCTTATGAACGAGCCTTTGGGAGACCCCACGGTCTTGGAGCCGAATGTCGTGGCAGTGTTTCAGTAGCTGTCACCTTTGAAATTCTGTGCAATGGCGTAACCTGTCTAAGTGAAACAACATAAAACGTCCCATACACTGGTAGCATTCTTAACAGAAAAATTTCATTTACTACCGAACAAATTGCTATTTGTATTTGTTGTACTAATAGTGCTTTCCAGTCCCCCTGGCAGAATAAGATGTGGTCCCTGCCCTGAACAGCTTAACAGTGCAAGTGGGCACTAGAGTTGCCCAGAAGGAAAAGGAGACTAATTTTCTTGGCCAAGGTCAGTTTGTTCTGGGCGGACGCGGAGCAAGGCAAAGTGAACTTGGTGTTTACAATACGCAGCAGGCACGCACACCAACATATTTATCTTAGGTTAACAGTCCGCCCCTGGAAGTCCGTAGGGGATCGGACCTGCAGGCTGCTTGAATGCTCAGAGAGGTGTAGCGCGGACGTGTCGGGCGAACACGTCAGGAAGCCCACGCGCCGTTAGGAGGATATTGATGGAGAACGCACAAATAAGGCAATATGCTGCTTTACTGAGAGGGAACCTCAGGGCAAAGCTGAACCTTTAACATGCATTATAACCACAGAGAATTTCATTATATTTTGGAAGGGATCCATAATGAAATAACAGCCTGCAAGCTTACTAGGAAATGTGGGTGGGGCAGATAACATTCATTATATAGGAAGCTAAATTTTTAATTGATAATAATTTTCAAAGACATTCTAATGCTTGTTTACAATATGGTTGTTAATAATGACACTTCATTTTCAGTCAGATGTTCAAATGATGCACATTTGAATCGGCCTAATTCAGTGGGATGTAGCAATAAGCCCCTTTGGCTCCTTCTCGGTCAGCAATTATAACTTGAGCGTGGCACTAGATTAATGGATGATGTGGGCATTAGCTTTAACTGTTTTTTATGAATAATTTTTGAAATTAATCTCTTTGGTTTTAATTGAAGTTCTTAAGGTCATTCAGGAAATCTGTGGTAGAACAGGTTCAAACTCTTGCCAGGTATTAGAGTAGTGCACAAACGCTCACCATGTTTCTGTATGTGTTGTCTATTCTTTTGTTAATCAGGGGAGGGGAAAAAAAAAACAAAAAAACCCAAACAAACAAAAAAAACCCTGAAACCAAGGGAAACGAGAGCACCCCAAGCAGCTGTAGTCAATGAAAATTCAGACTTACCGTCTTTGTACAGTCTGGATTCGGGAGGAAACAAAGTTGAAGAGCTTAGGGGCACTTTCTGGGTTCAGCAAGCCAGGTTTATTCCAGAGGGCACCTTGAAACCCCCTGAGGCTACCTGGGCTGCCAGAACACGTGCAGCATGGAAGTACCAATCACGGGGCAGCCGGGGGAAGCGAGCAGCAGAGGACCTATTTCACAGAGGTCTCTCCTCCCGCRTCCCCACGAACCTCCTCATGTGGAACAGCGATCCTGACGGAGCAGCGCCCTGGATGTGCCCCCTGGGTTAATCGTCAGCCCCTACTGGGCCATCAAAACCAGGGCATGTGCTGCTTGCAAAAGAATGAAAGATAATACTTTGTGAATTTTAAATACTGGTTTTATGAGGTACAGATACAAAAGTGGTATCCTAGAGCGTTCAGGTGGTTCTTTTCTGCCACTGGCTGTTAAGCACTTAGTAAAGTAGGTGGCAACTAATGTTAGTAAATTTATTTGCTGGAGGTAAGGATGCATGCTCTGCTCCACAGAGAGCAGGGTTGTGCACGTAGTGCGGCTGGACAGGGCTCTTCCACAAAGCTTATTTCCACCCCATGCGCTAGGCTTTCGCTGTGTGGTTTCAGCTCAGTCACCAGTGTGCGGTACAGAGCAGCTGCGACAGCGTGTTTCACGCTAGTCCAGGAGCTACCGTTGGACATCGAACACTGTCGTTGTGTGTCCAGGGCAAGTTACTGAAATGCAGGTGGGTTTTCTGGGGAACATCTGCACTTTGCAATCTCTATTCTCTGCCACCAAAATCTGCTAGCTGTGGGATTTTATGAAGTGCCTGGGGAGTACTCTTGGAAGTCTCTGCTTGGTGCTTCAGATACTTTCAGCTGTTATAGTTTGCCTGACTCATGCTTATGACTCATCTATCATACACCATCAATACCAATTTCTTGTTTCCACTTCCAAAAATTCATTCAGTAGGAGTAACTAGATGGCACCTTTTTGTGGGATTTTTTTCAGAAGAGGCCCCTTTCTTTGGGTAACATTATTCAACAAAATAAAGAGCAGTTTAGTAATGTGGTGTCTAGTTGTTCAGATCCTATTCCTGTTCTTATTGCCAGTGAAGCGTCTCAAAGAGCAACCGTTTCTTCTAACAAGCAATGGATGAAAGGTAGCACTTGAATGTGTCTTCTCAAAACACAAACCCCTCAGTTGCAATGAATGCCTCATCTGAGACTGTTACGGAGGAGAGCTTTATGGCGTTATGCAATGACAACCTTTTTGGCTGTGAGGCGCAAGGACGGTGGCGTGAGGAGCGTAAGAATGAGCGTTCATCCTGCGGTGGAGCCTTCCTCAGCGCTGAGGAGCCTGGACACTCAGCCCCTCGAACAGGGTCTGCAGGGCAAGGGCTCTGCCGCCCCGCTGCAGAGAGCAGCTAGGCTGCGTAACACCCCGCGCCGCAGGCGTCTGGGCTCGCGCGCCGCCCCGCACACATCGCGGCTCGGCTGGGGTGGCAGCCAGCACTCTCCCAGGGTGAGGCAGGTGTGTGGTGGGTCACAAGGGTATAAAGCCATGCAGAGAAGTGTGAACATCTATGGACTCCTGTTCTGCTGCTTTACTTGCCCTGGATACTAGTTCCTCTAGTTTCCTACCAAATAAACCAAAGCAGTTTATGCATTTATTTGTTAGCAGCAGTTATGGTAGCAGAGTCAGACTCACAGTGAAGTGAACTCAAATTTCATCACCCCTGAATGGCTTTCCATTCAGTATATCATTAAATCATGAAGCCTGGAAAATGTACAGTTTTGTACCTTGTGCTCTGGCTGCTAATGCATGGCACTGGACTCCCCTGTGCAGCGATACAAATTCCCTTGCAGTCTGCTGGCTTGTTGCTAATTACTAGCAAACTCGTCAAACACCAAGAGTTGTCTCTGTTCCAGGAGCTCTCATTTCACTGTGGTGCCGGTTCAGCCCTCAGTAAAGGAAGAAGGGGTTATATTGACCTACATTTTGCTCCTCTAAGGACAGCAGGTTAGCAGAGATGGTCACAGGGGCAGTTCAGGAACAACAGGTGTGTTTACAACAGCAGAATTTAGTATATTCTGGAAAGCTTCACCAGCAGAAGGCACCTGTTAACTGAAGGTATTGTGTGTTTCTGGATAGTTAACTTAAAACCCACTTTTAAAGTTTTCCCCGTTCTGAGAAAGAAAATCAATTAAACAGTGTTCATCTTTCTCTGTTTGAAGAGAGAGTAATTTAAATGAGGGAAGCATATTTCACTACCTGGGCTTCCATTCAATTCAATAAAAACACTTCTGGAAGAAGTTACAGCTCAGCATGAACAGGCATATCTGAATTTAACTTTGGCCTGTGCGTACACTTAAGAACTGGTTTGGAAGTGATGAAGAGCTGGAAGGAATGCATTTCTGCAAATATTCTTTATGATACTTATTAATCTTTGCCTAGAATAGTCCTAGAAGGAGGTGCAGTTTACATGCATGCCAGAAAACGGGGTAGAGGGGTAATATCCCTTACCTTTGTTTCCAGCAGTATGCTCCATCACTTTAGATCCTTTCATTTGCGCAGGTTCCTGTTCATTGATGAATCTGTGAAACCACCTTCTCCGCAACTGCCTTAGCTCTGAGTTGCGGGACATGAGCCACCGTGGGCTGTGCCTCTGGTCCAGAGCTGACTCCTGGAGCGCATCCATGCCTACCAGGAGCCTGGGGCTCGGGCGAGGGTTTTGCATAGTCCTGGTGTCTACCCCTATTCCAACCCCTATCATCACGTCCGAAACAGGCAGAGGCTGATTAGCAGAGGTCCCACGCGAACCTTGCTGGATAACCAAGCGAGACCGCTGTAGCAGCAGAAGGCTGCCAGCCATTAAGTAAGCTGCTGTGAGGAAAAAGAGCAGAAATTGGGTTCGCCGAAGAAACTTCTGTAGCCTGAAGAAAGCTTTGGCCATGCCCTTACTGAAACTAGGCCTTCACGCCTTCCAAACGGCCCCTGAATCACCGCTTGAATTGGTGCTAGTTCCTCCCATAAGTTCAGCCCATCACTTTAATGCCTTCTCCCTGTGAAAAATCTTCTCTCTGGATATCAGTGGCAGCCTGGTGCATCACATCCACGCAGCCATGAGGTTCCCGGGTAGCTGATGGAGTTCGTGCAGACCCAGGGATAATTCCATTATTGTATTCTGCTGAACTTCGTAACAGCCGATGCTGAAACCTGAAATATCAAAGTGGGGGGAAAAAAGGTTGGTTCAGATCCAAACAGTAAATACTTGTCATTGGGGTGACTTTCTCCCCCCGCTTCTTTCAGCTAAGCATTTCTCCATCTGTTGTTTATAATTACGCACTTGAAAGACAATAATCCTATGAGAATGACTGATTAAGCAGAAGCTAGAATCAGATCTTCAGTGTTACTTGTTTCTTTCTTTTAATTTGAAATGCACAAGGAATACCTTTATGATGAGGTTATTTCTCTTGGGATGTTTGGAACATTAAGTTCTTTATTTTCTTTTGTAAATAGCCAACATCTCCATTCTTTGTTACTGACTGGAACAGGCAGCCACAGTATAAGCATCTTTTTAGGAAGGTACTCTCGAATGCTTTCTTTTCAGCAGAAAAGTAGCTAAGCTACAAGTGTAGATCAGAAGGAAACAGCAGCGTGGGTGTATAGAAAACAAATGAAATTGCATCAACTCACTATGGATAAGAGTAATTATTAATCTCTTTTCAACACAAAGTAAGGCATTATTTTGAAAGGATATCTTGGGGTACTGTACTTTATATAGAGAGCTGTGTGAGTTATTCTATGTATTGCTTTAAAAGAAAGCAAAGATCTTAGTAATTTTTTTAGTAGTTTTCTATTGACAAATGTCGACATGTAGATGTTTGTAGACAAAAGCTGGTGAATGTTTGAAAAGATTTCTTTTCAAGTTTCACCAAGTATCTCTTGACCGCTTCTGAGCTTTGCCAGGCTGTTAGTTATGCTGATGCATACCATGACAGGATTGTCCAGGCAAGAAAAGCCTCTTTGTGCTCTAGGGAACCTTTAACCTCCTGTAACAAAAGCTGGCATCTCCCCATAAGGTCCTGGTTTCTCAGTCAGTGACTTCTCTGTGGAGCCAGGCAAGCGTTGAGAAAAGATTTAGTGTTTTCCAGAAAAGAAAATATTATGGCTTTTGCTTAACTTGCAATTGGGGCGCGCTCTTGAAATCCACAATCCTGGCAAAGAAACATCTGTTCACTGTATTCCTTGTTTCAGTGTCCGATTTAAATTTTTGTGGATATTCACTTATGCCTCTTCCTAAAACACGTGCTACCAAATAAAAGTCTCCTACTCATTCCCTTTTTCACTTACTTGTGTAATTTCTTTCAATCTTAAGCAGCAATCAGAAACAAAGCTCAAAAACTTCTAAGCCAAAAGTATATTAAAACTCAGCTGAATCTTTTGTCAATCGAGCTTGTATTCCTTTTGTGTGACCGCCTTTCGGTCTAGATTGCTAAGTGGGGCTGGCCCAAGGCAGGAGTCGGTGCCTTCTCCTCTTGCAAGTCAGTCTTTAGGACCTGATTTAGTGTGATGGGTTTCGTTGTTGTTGTTGTTAAAGTTCACGTATGCTGGTCTCAACTGTATAGGGCTGAGTAGCATCCAAAAAATATTTGTGTTTATCTCTGCCTCTATACTTTCTCCAAATACTCAGTCTGACAAGGCCTTATCATCTTTTCACTGGTACCTGTGCATGTTCTTATCCTGCATACGTTATCAGCTAATGGACTTTAGAGCTGGTGTGATGGGCTGAGATGCAGCAGCATGCTTTAATAAGTTGTTTAAGAACACTTTGTCCACTGTAAAAATTAACACAATTCCATTCTGATCAGCTCCGATGCCAAAGAAAATGCATCAATTTACGCAAGCTAAAGAGCCGACCCCTAGATTTAAATTATTGAAAATCTCTGATCAATGTTCTGAGAGCTCAGGAATTACAGTAAAAGGGTCAGAAGTACCTAGACAGATGAACAGAAAATTATCTATAATTAGATACTGTAGATTGTTACTGTGCTAATTTAGCTGAAGAAATAGTGTCTATCAGCATAGGTACCATTTGATTCACTAGCTGGTCATAACATCGGGCTACTGGAATCATCTGAGCTATTCCTAGAAGAGCTTGTCCAATATAAAAGATAGTCGCGTGTGTTAGCTATTTGAGACTCTGACTGGGAAATTACGATGCTCCTTAAAGTCTACTGCGTTTTGAGATAAGGCTTGGCCGATGGAGGAGTCGGCTAAAGCGTGCCTGGGCAGCCAGTTTCTGAGCAGACAGCACGTTGTTCTATTTGTCATCTGTAATGCAAAGGGATAGCTCCTCTTAATATGACGCTGCTGTGAAGCCTATCGGTGAAATAATGAGGGCTGCAATCACATGTATTCAAAAGGTTTAAGATTTTTTTTTCCCTAACAACAAGATGAGGCTAGATAAATTTATCAGACTTCCAATCATCTTTGCCCAATTTTAATTCAAGGTTTCATAGCTCTTTTGGCTTACTTAGAAATGGATCAAGTTACAATATCAAAAAATGCTTCCAGCCAAAGTTCCCAAGTGTGTTTAAAGCATTTGCATTAAAAAGACTGTACTGTAGCAGGAGGGCAAATTTTAAGTGTTTCTAATAAGCAGTGTTTGAAATGGCAACTAGGCAGGACTGTCTTCTGAAGAGCATCGCACTACAGCTTTTTAAGGCAAACTAGTGCATTCTGAATGGACACTTGAACTGTTTTTCCTTGTGCATGTTTTTTGTTGTTCCTGCTTTGCCTTCAGCTGCTGCCTTCACAAAGGCAAGATCCCATCCACTAGCTGGTCCATGGTAGCTTGCTGTGCGCAAAGCAGCTTTGCAGGACAGCCAGTTTTGGAGCTGCTGCTCTGCACTGCGGAGCACTCTCTGGGGCAGCACCTCCCATGGATCCTCAACCATGTCCCTGGTAGTACCTAATACTCTCTCCTTCCCACTAGAGTACGGCTGAGAAATGCCACATTTGCTTAGGCTGTGCCTTCGTAGGTACGTGAAGGCATTTGCACGCAACAGTTGGGTGTGTGCAGGCCATCTCCAAACCAAATTCCAGATAGTACAAAGCATGGCTTTGTGAGATATAACACCATGTCCAACTGTAATTAGTGCTTCTCTAATAATGTTCCTGGACAGATTTAAAAAAGTGCTTTATAAAAACCCCGTGTTAGACAAAGTGAGACCCTGGGAGGAGCCAAGAGTAGAAACTTAAAAAGAAACCTCAGTTAATTTACAATTTTCTGGAAAAAAGGAGGGAAAATACTATGCGCTAGCACATCAACAAAGATGACGATCCCTCATGGTTTTGCCAGGGTAGAAGTCCTACCTACAAAAGCACTTCTCCAAGTGCTTTCCATATACTGTGGTATAATAACCATACACCTGCATCTCTTTATATCTGCTGATCACATGGAAAAAGTCCCTTTCTGGAAGGGTATGGTTCTTTTTTTAGCCTTTTCCTCCCTGCAGCTGTGCAATAGAGTACTCGCAGTAAAGCTATGCATGATGAGCTAAGCTATGGCAGAGGATCAGTGGGCACGGAGCAGCTGCAGAAGGACCCGTCGAGGCTGAACAGGGGAGGCAGGGGGAGCTGTGCTTGAAACCGCATCGGCAGCCTGATAGTCCCTTTCAAAGCCGTTGTGTGGTTGAGCCTTTCAGCTGATTTGCTCACGTTTGCATAGGTGCAAAGTAGAGCAGCTCCAAGTGCCATACGCAGCAGCAGGATCTGCTCTGTCTGGGCAAAGGTGCAGAGTCCTCCTGGTGATATTTAGTAAACAGGAACTGCCTCTGGGTATCAAAAGGCTAACTTTGCCTTTGCCCAGTGGTTGGAAAAGTTTAAATGGTACAAACCAATGTTACTGCAGCCAATATGACATATATAAATTACCTCCAGATTCATTTGCACTCAGTACAGTTGCCATGACAGTACATTGTAGTAAAAACCAACCAAATAAATAAGCAGACTCTCTCTACCCACAGCAACTGCTGCAAATGCACAACTCAAAAATTAAATGTTGCTTTTTAGTAGGGAAACAGCAGAGTGCTGCTGACATTAAAAAAAAAAAAAGCCATTTGATTTTTCAGTGAACTGCATATTGCAATATCATCAGAGTATACCTGAAAGAATTGAAGTACATCACTTTTGATGATATTAAAAAGGAAAGGGAAAGGAGGGCATTAAGTGATATCTGCTAATAGAAAATATATCATTTGTCTTTGTTATATGTATTTCACTTAAATGAATGAAATGAAATAGAAGAAAACTGGAAAAATAAAGTTGTCTCTTGGTTGAAGTAGAGTCTTCTGTCCCTATTTATCAGTTCTCACAGCCACAGGTTTTTTAGGACCAGATTAATTGACAGTTGAGTTAAAATCAGTGAAATCAAATGATAATAGAAAGGACTTTGAGATAGGCAATGAGAACTGTTAAACAGCAGAAAAGACCTCTGGGTGAAGAGAACAATGAGAGGGTTAGTGCTGCAGCGAAAGAGAGGAAAATAATGAGCAGYGGCAGAGATCAGTGACTCAGATTTGGATATGATAAATGGTAATACAGAAGGTATGCTGGGTGCCATATCTACAACAAGGAAGGGATACCTCATGCCACTAAAAAGGCAATGTGCTTTTACAAAATGCATAATTATCCCGTGTAGCCCACTTTCACAGATTACTGCAGGCAGGAATTTGGTGTGATTCAGAAAAGCATCGAATGGTCCTATTTTATAAGAAGCATGAACTTATTCACTGCATTGGTGACTCTAACTATTCAGAAGTCAGATAACAGTTCAGTTTGAACAGCATTTTTAACTGTTCCCACCTGAAAATTTTTGCCTGGAAATGTCATTAGAAAAAATAGTCTCTTATATTTTTCTCTAACTTGTCTAATATTCCTATTTCTGGCACAGCTAGAAATACCCTGTGAGGAAACCTTACAATATTGTATAAACCAGCAGGACTGAATTCAGAGGTGARAAATGCATCTTATCTGAAATTCCAGAATCTCAAAATATGAATCTGTTTTGGATCTGTTTTCTAAAATGGGCAATGCTGTGTTTCTTTTCACTGTCTCTGGCAAAGCCAACATCTTAAAAGAAAGGCTTCTGGTGTGATGTGATCAGAGTGCATTTACTGGTTGGTAGCCGAGCCCTCTGCCCGGTCCCCTAGTGTTGGGGAATCCTCGGCAGAGCTGTTATAGGTTGGTCACTTACTCGTTAAGGTGCCATCAGGCTCCCGAGTGCTTGGTGCTGCGTCAGCTTTGGAAGATGCTCTCCCAAAGATCTTGCAAGAACCAGCAACACTGATGCAGCACGGTCCTACCAGCGCCCTCAGAAAGGCCACGTCTCTCCCCGCAGCTTTTCCATAGGCCTTGTTCCTCGGAGCCCACGGCTGCAGGGCCTTGCCAACGTCGGAAGGAGCCGAGCGGCAGCAGTGGCAGCTCTTGAGGAGACCTCCACCGTCTCCTGTGAAACGCGCTCTGGCTGTCCCCTAGCGCCCGGCTCCGCGGACGTGTTTGTCAGCAGGCAGCTCTTGGCCAAATTCATTGCAAAGGGGAGGAACAGCCTTTGTGCCTTGTAACGAATCCTTCTAGTGCTCGGCCAGTATTTCGTAGAAGGGACGTGGTTAACAGGTCTGGAACACCTGCGCCACGGGCAGCACTGCAGAGAGGGCTTTTTGGTGAGGAGGCAGGAGAAGGGAGTTGTCTGTATGCGCTGCTCTTTTACCCCTTGCTCGGTGCCGTCGCAATGCTGCACAGCAGCAAGGAACCTGAGAGCATGCAACGGGAACTCGGCACTTGCATCTCAGTGCACTGACGGGACTAAACACCAGACCTGGGGCATTTCCACTTTTAACTATTGCTGGTTTTCCTTTAGTCCTCATTTTTCTTTCAGCACATATGTAATACCAGATTTCTAACTGCCATTAAAAAAGTTGCTACAAGGAAAAGCAAGTCTGTAACTTGCTTCTGAAATGATCTCAATTGACAACTACTTGGCCACTTTCTTACTGACCACAAAAGAAGTCATGCTAGGCAGCTGCATTAATAGTTTTTTTTAAAGAGAAATAAAAGTTTTGAAGTTATTGACCATTCTACTCTCCTCCCTAAAGGAATAGTTACAGAAATTTTAAGAAAAGACTAAATACTTCCAGTGATGTAAAGGGTGGAGACGATAAAGAACAGCAGCCCTAGACTTGCAGGTGAAGAGTTGCTCAGTTGCAGGCTGTCCCTTAATAGGCTGCACAATGCAGAAACTTAGTTCAATACCGCATTGAAGGCTTCAGCTCATCAATAGTTAGTCTTGTCTAAAGACCAGCAGGATTTTGCAAATTCAGAGTTCTTGGCACAGAAGCAAGACTGTTTTCTATTATGAGCTGAAGCGAATGGGACTTGCAAACATTATTTGTAGAAAAAAAATCCATCCCTCTTCCGCATTCTCCTCTATTTTGTTAGCTTTCTTTGGTGAAAAATGTAGTCAGTTTGGAAATGATTTTGAGACCTAACAGAAAAAGATGCTGGCTTGTAGCCCTTCTTTTGGACGTAAGCAGCCTTTTTCTTGAGGCTCTGGTAGGAAAGTAAAGGCTAATGTCATATAGCACAAATGCACATGCATAGGGCAGGCAGAAAATAAACTCTTGAGAAGCTGCAAATTTATTGTTGGGATCCTGTCTGAAGTTAGACTTGAATTTGCAGTTCCCTTTGTTCTTCTCGCATCCATACTTTCCTATATGACCAGGGTCGTCATTTGAGTTTTGAGAAACATGTTGAAAAAGAGCACACAGATGAGGTATCTAAGCTCTCCACTTCATACCTTGAATGGAATCAATAGAAATTCCACATTATCCCAGTTGCCAAATCATAAGATAAAAACCAGTTGTTTGGATCAAAATGAAACCGTGGACTGAGACTTTCACATTTGTGTGGAAAGCAGCAGATGCTAAAAGTATAGCTTAGAAGAAACACCTTGGCAGTGTATTGTCTTAATCCACTAAGATCAAGAAACAGGTTGATGTTGATTCTGATGGATTTTGACTCAAGTCCTTTGTTACTTTTTCTAGCTCCTTAAGAAAATGTCATGTTGGGTTGTCCCACTAACTGAACAACATAATTTAGAAATTTATGCAAAGGAATGAAAAATAGGTGGTTTCTTAATTCCATCACCTGTCCTAGGTTATTCTTTCACTAAAAAAAAACAAAGGGAAAGTTTCCATGAAGAGTTACTATAATATTCATTTTTCTCACCAACTTAAACATACTTTTCTATGAAATAAGGTCTGTGGAATATAATCTGATCATTGACTTTTCTGGCGGTTACACTACTATGCTCAAATATGACTCATCTAGAATCCAATAGATCTGGCTTTTACAGTGGTTTTGGCTTTAGACTGAAAGGCAGAAGTGCTCTAGACTGCTATCCTGAAGCAGGATTTCTTCCCCTAGCACTTCAGATAGCCATGCTGAGCAGCCGGTGGCAGAACACTTTTAGTGCAGGCCCTGGAGGAACAGCACCAAGCATAGCAAAGCCACCCCGTTATTCCTCTCCAGTATCTCGGAAGCCAGCGGAAGTTTGGCCATTCGCTACAGCAGAAGCAAGTTTTCAGGCTAAATTGTTGATGGGAGGATGTGTGGCTGACTCAATTCTAGGCATGAAGCCAACTCTGAATAATCTTGACAAAAGAAACCAAGCTGAGTCTTGAGGAAGCTTCTTTAACTTGAAAATTAGAGTTTAGGGATTTGACTATCCGGTAACATGGGAACGGTCCCTTTCAAGGTCCGTGGAAGCTGTACGCACAGCACGCAACTACAGCCCCTGCCTGAAGAAGACGGGTATTGCCCAGTTCTGTACACGGGGACGGGGGGGCAACGCGGGGACGAGCGGGCTGCAATGTGTATCTCTGCACTGCTCCTGCGAGGCCAGACCCTCGGCGAGCGTAGCTCCAGGAGGCCAAACTCCCAGCCCTGATTGCAGCAGCAGCCCAGGAGCTCTGCCAGCTGGGAGCCGAAGGGAGCTGCGTCCACCGTCCCGAAAATGCAGCCCGGTGGTCCGTGCCAGCCGTGCTTGCGGGCAGCAGCCACGAACAGGCACCGTGCACCCCCAGAAATCGCTGCCACCCCCCCCGCCCCACTCTTGTTGCTCATCGGTTTTATCGCTGCATCCCTCCCTTCGACGCAGCTGAAAACCTGAGCTCCCTTTTGCTGCGCCTCAAGGCAGGATTGCTGCCGCGGGCTCGGGAGCTGGCAGTGAGTGGGTGCCGCTCCTCTGCTCATGCACACCCAGCATCGCCCTTCACGTGGAGCATGCCAGGTCCTCCCCGCCGCCTGCTTTAGAGCTGGCGCAGGGCTTGCACTGTATGTATACACCACGACAGGGGTTCACCCCATCTCTTCCCAAGTCATTCTGTCCAATTTAGACCATAATTTGGCTTTTAAATATTTCCAGAAACTAACTTTTCCACTTCTTTCTGTCAAAATTAAGCACATCCCCTAAGCATTTTCAATAAAGTAACAAGGTGACCAGTGACTTTTTCTTGTTAACTTTCAGGCAGCAGATCATTCTTTAAAAGAATTTGTCTCCCTTTTTTTTTTCTTTTAAAGGAGCACAGAAACATAAGGGATCTTCAGCTAGTGCTGACCGCTGCACCTCTACTATGCAGCTTCCCCTGCTTCCCCACCAAACGATCGGGCCTTAATATCTTAGCTTTCAGCAGCAAATAAGCACTTCTTCCTCCAACTCAGGAAGTCTTTACTCGCTAGAGGATGCATCCATGCGGATGCTGTAAGGGGCAACAAATGCACACGCACTCCTCGTGAGTAACCGTTTCCAAACGAGATACTGTTCCAGTGTTACTGTAAGCACAACGTAAGGTCAGTCAAGAAACTGGAAATGAGGTAGAAGCACCACAGTTTCTCCACTGCTGTAGTGGTAAACACTGCAGCTGGGGAGGGCTTTCTAGCAAGTTTACCATTTCCTCCCTCACTCGCCCTCCCTTCCTACACTATTTTGGAAGTGTGCTTGCTATGAGATGTAATCTGATTGCCAAGTTACCTTTGACGCTGATATCATGTTAAAACACTTAAATAATGAGCTGTGATCTAAATAAACCAGAAAAAAATCTTTATGCAGAGATGGCAGGGAGATGGAGAAAAACTATATAGTCCATAAACTGTCATAACAAGTTAAAAATACACAAGCTTATGCAGTATTCACCATAAGCAGAAAGCCTATATGATATACAAGTTGTTTTACAGTTGGTAGCTAATTCAGCTTTCGGAATGAAAAGTGATGTCAAAAAACAGAGCTGCAGCCTGAGTATGCTGGAAAGTCAGCATTTAACTTGTGCACATTTGATCACAGCAGCTTTTTAACTAGATACTGGATTTTCAAGACCAATTTGCTAGCGTAAGTAGGTGGAAATCTAGGAAACAGTTTTGGTGGTGAACATGGTAGCCTCCGGTGAGGGATACAGGAGTCTACCGAAGGCAGTCATTCAGTGACGTTCATTTTAAGAACGAGTGCTGGCTTAGGAAGTCTTCCAGTGGCAGGTTGTAGCATGAACCAGACAAGGGTGATACGGTATTTTTTCCATGGATCCAGTACTTTTTCCTTGCTCGGTGATAAAATAATAATCTTATCAGGAGTGAATCCATGCCAGCATGGAAAAGATGCAGATATACATCTATACATCTATACATATATACACATATATTTGTATATGTGTATGCACTCTGTACATAAAGATGTGCACTCAAAAGATAACAGCAAGTGTATGCAATCTGCTGCCAACATATACTGATAATCTGAGATTTTTTCAGCAAACTATTCTTGAACCTAGAAAGTATTTTGGTTGAAAATAAACCATACATGCAGAACATACATCCCTTTTGATATTAAGAATTCAAATACCCAGTAAATGATGCTTTATGTGCAATTTCTAAAAAAACAATATGGTTCTGTGGCTATAGGCTGAAGTTTTCCAGGAGGCTGTTGTAAAAAGTGTATTGTGCGTTGTTTTTTGCTTTATCCCACTGTAGCTGGAGATGAGCTGTCTTCCTACCAGGAAATCTACTGGAATCAAAGTAACGCGCGGATCTGTAACTAAGTCACGGCTATTTAAAAGGTTCCTGTCATAAACCCCTCAGCATCCAAATTCCTGCACCATGCACCTACTAAAGGTCGTTAGAGTCTATTTATTCAGTGCAGCGAGGCTGCAGGAACTGTTGAAAGCAGCAGCGCTTTGCGGGCTCCTCGCCGGGCTCCGTGACACGCACACACACACACACACACACGCTCCTGTCCAAGTGCGGTGCGTTGCGGGGGCTCGCAGGAGCAGCGCAGCAGCCCATCGCAGCAGCGCAGTCCCCGCGCGCAGCGCAGCGCAGCGCAGCGCAGCCTTGCGCGCTCGGACGCCCCGGCGCGTTCAGCACGCGAGAGGCCCCTCAGCCCGCGGTGAACGCGGGTCCCCGTCTGCAAAAAGTTGTCGGTGGTGACTTGTGCCAGGGCGGGGGGCGCCGCGGCGCGAGAAGGAGGAAGGAGAAGCTAAGAGGGAAGGGGGCGAGGAGCACCGGCGGCACGCAGGGGGGCCGGGGGCAC
>NW_020450647.1:634914-674721 GCF_003343035.1 Apteryx rowi
GCTCTGCGGCAGTACCGCGGTTTCCCGGCGAGTCGTTTGTAAACGCGGAGCTGAGACACGGCTCGCCCGAGCCCCGGGCCGGCTGCTCTGCTGTGCCACCTGCGCTGCCTTCGCGGGGCGTTTCTGCCGCTAGTTTATTTGGGATTTGTCCATTTATAGTTATTTTTAGAGCACCTGTGTTTAAATGGGAGAAGGCTGCACGCATGCAGCTGCGCGTGGTTTGAAACACCCTCTGGTCTTGCACGCGCGGCTCAGACCTGTGGAGCTTTGTGTCTCCAGGCCGGACCCGGGTTGGGTGTCCGAGCTGCGTCTGGCTCGCTCCACGGGCCCCGTGCCGCTGCGTGAGCGGGTGCCTCTGTGCAGCGCCCCGAGGGGGCTGAACCCGCCGACCCGGCGCTGCTGCGGCGGAAGTTGCACCTGGGTTCCCAGCATCAGCGCGGCATGGGAGCAGAGGGACCGAGGTGCTCGCCTGAGGTCTCTGCACATACCAGCTATTTTCCAAATATCCCACTTGCGAAGCAGGTCTGCGTTAGAAACGCATCCAAAGACGGGAGCAATAGACTRGTCTTACTTGTTCACTACCGTGCAAAAATACATAGCCCAGCGGCGCCAAAGTGGTCCAATCTCTAGTTGGCTCCATCCTCGAAGGGTAGTTTTGCCATCTTTGTTTGCGTTGCTTTAGTTACAAGTGCAATTGTTGTCTTAGACCTGCRTAAGCAAACTGTCGCGTCTGGCTGGTCGTGTTTGTCAGTTTACTCCTCCAGTTCCTTTTTCAACAGAAGTTTTGTCTCGTTTGTTTCTCCATAAAAATAAACAAATGCAGATGCAGAAACTTCTGTTTCTGTCTACAGAACGTGGGAAAGCAATCTTTGGCCCTAGCAGACCAGGAGGAAGGGACTTGCCTTTCTGCTCGCTGCCTTTTGAAGCCAGATCGCTGCCCCCGCACAAGTCCCGCTGGCCCGGCTCTGGCGGCACGAGGGGCGTTAGGGCAGGCGGCGGCCAGGACGCCCCGGCCGATGGGGCGGGCAGCAATGGGCTCTCCGCGCGCGGGAGCAGCCCCGAGGCACGGCCCCGGCTCTGGAATCGGCCTTTCTCTGCTGCTGCCACGAGCATCATCTCGCACAATAGCAGATTTGGTGCTTCGTCCTCGGCTTGCTTGTGCTCGTGCTGGAGGTGAGCGGTGCGTTTGCCTGGAGACGATTTCCATCCCGCCATGCGTTTCCAGAGCGGCGAGGGCAGAGGGTGATGCGGCAGCGGGGAGGCGAGGCGCCTCCGCCCCRCGCGGCCTCGGAGGGTGGGGGCGAAGCTTGCGCCAGCCTGGGCACCTCGATCCCCTCCCGCACGTCGTCCTCGCTGCTGCACCTCCCTTGCCTCGTCTGGCCACGCTTCTCGGTGACGAGCGTGTGCTCTTGGGCTTTCGTGGCAAGATTAAAAAATGTAAAATCGTAACAGCAACTGCAAATCTATACAGGCACGAGATACGCCTGTCTTTTCTATGAGGAAAAATATCTGGTTGCTGGCAGAAGATCCTTCGTGAAGAAATCTGCAGTAGTTGCAAATAGTTTTCATATACAGAAATCCAGGAAGGAAAAATTAAGGGTTTCAAGTTGTTACAGCATTCTGATGGTCCTTCAGGCTTGATAAGTTATGAAAATGAACAGCTAAAATGGTTTTGCAGTTAACAAACATTTTCTGGGGTTTATTAATGTGTTGGTAGGACTGCAGTTGTACAGTGGTTTTGTGAATTTTGAATAATAGAAAATCCTGGGTGCCCATAATGCTATTTTTTGGATTGTTTTTTTCCCCACAACCTTTTCATAATAGGGGAGACCTGTAATCTGACTTACTTTACCAACCAAACAAGCATGTGCAAAGCTGTTTATCTGAAGAGATATTGAACAATCATTCAATCTCTCTAATTCACTGTAAAATTGGAAGATACAGCRTTCAGCAAATCCTGTGAGTTAGTAAGCAGAAAGCATATTAAAAATGCAATGTTTATATATCATAACRTATTGGTGATTTGACGCATTTCATTTTGACATTAATTTTTTCATGAGGGCTTCATAGCAATCTAGTAAACCTTCTAATGAGGCTGTAGTAAAAACTTCACTTCTATTAAAGCTTYACTGAAGTGTGCAGAAAGCTACATCCAGCTTAGGTGTTTGCATGTTTTAGCACAGAGACTTAGCAATGTAACACTGTAGTTTTAAAATACTGATGTCTGGAGATGTTTTCTCACCCCAACAGCTTGTGCATCTGTTAGATTCTAACCCATCCAACCTTTGCGTGTATGTGTGGCTTTAAGGCTGAAAAAGTCTGAAATTAATTTAATTTTACTGAAATTTAATTAATCAAATGTTTAATGTAATGACATTTTTAAATGTTATGCTGGGCTGGGGCCTAAATCAATAGAATTACAGGAATCTGCCCAGGTGAACCAATGACAGGAAATGAAGTTCAGCATTATCAGGACAGAAAACTGACTCCAAAAATGTGGCAGAGTCCAGGTTTGCTTTACACAGCGTCAYCAGCATGACACGCACCAGTGAAATTGCCTCGTTCGGCACCCTGGCCACAAGGGTAAACCTCATCTCTCCAATGCACCCAGCTTATACCAGCAAAAGAGCCCTTTTTCTGATGTACCATATATTAATTAAGGGGCGATTTGATTCTACCAGAAAAAGAACTTCTTTTTCCMGTAATTCCCATTTTCCACTAGAGGGCTTTTTGGGAACAGATATTCCAGTGGAGCAGACCAGCTCAAGTTTTCCTACAGGAAAGCGTGGTCAGGCAAGGATGACCGTTTTGGACCTTTGCTGCAAGAGCAAATATCGGCGCAGATCTGCCGACGTTTGACATGGCTCTGAAGGAAACGTTTAATGAAACCTGCTTTGCATCGTGAGTGTATCCCGGGGACGTGCTGCTGCTCTGATGTACGATCTGTTTTCACAGGTTTGACATGAAAACAACTGCTATCGTTTGGGGGCCTTTCAGCTGCTATGCCTTGATTTCTGAATTTAAGCAAAGCCCAAACAGCCACGCTTTATAAAACATCAGCCTCACTGCAATGAGTCTTGTTTAATGCCAGCCTGATTCCAAGAATTTGTGTGCAAAATGTTACGCGTAGACTTTCTAGATTTGGTGCAGCAGTGGGCAAAACTCCCCTTGCCGCAAGGCGACCTGGCTGAGGATGCTTATGGGGTGAGGACAGCAGTGTCAAGTCTTGTGTTTCTGCTGCATTTACTGGTTGATAGATGTACTTGAAGTGGGACAGAAATACTAACAGGCCCTTTTTACAATGATCGTGCTACTATCGTGCTATTCTTCATATGCCCCAAAGCCTTATGCTGTCATATTCTGACTATTTTTTGAGCAGGATCACGAATGCACATAGCTGAGTCCTAAATATTGATAACCCTCAGACCCTGCTGCTTCCAGCGGGAACCAAGAAGACCTGTACTTCTGCACAGATATCGGCATCCCGCTAGTCAGGGCTCGTACTGGGCGCAGTTCTCATCTCAGATTTCTCAAGGTGGGTTTTGTTGTAAGGCCTTAAGCTTCRTATTCATATTCACACGTTTTATTCTGTCTCTGAATTAAGTGTGTTGGGAGCTCTATTTTGTAGTTTCAAAGCATGGTGATCAAATACTAACTTTGTGATGGAATTTGAATTCATTCTGCAGAAATACTAAACAATATGGCCATTCTGGTTAATATTAGCAGTCAGAAACCACTAGCTATGGCTAGGAGACGGTCTTCTGGTGCCTCATTTTCGCTATGTGAGGTTATACACCTCTGTTAGTGTAGTGGAGTTTGCACAGATATGGTGCAGACCCTGGCTGAGCAAATGACCATCTGCCTGGAAGTAGAGACCAGACCCGCGTGTGCAGCTGTGTTGATTTAGGTACAGCTATCACAGTTTGCATCACCAGAGGGGCTGATCTGCTGTTTCTTGAGCTGTCCGTTTGGTGCCAGCTCCTAAACCAAGCAAATACCTGTTGTATTTCAGCTTTCCTTCTTTTTGACTTCCAGTGAGGGTTGYGCGGCTTAGCGTGGCTAATGCCGTGCTGCTGATCGCTAGGCCTCTGCAGGCACCCCCTCTCTCACGCGCCTTCCTGGAGATGGGAGGATTTAGTGTTTCTGCTGCAACATCTGCAGTGGGGAATCTGCTTTCCAGTTTGTGTTGTTGGAGCAGCTGGCAGCACGTACCTGGTCTTGCACTCTTATTGCATWTGTAGTACATGAATGATCTTCATCTCTTCCACTGTTAGAGCTGGGGGTATCATGGGTCTCCTCTCCTACAGTCACAGTATTTCCAACAGAAGGTTTTTGTAGGGTGTCTAAACTAGGGTATAAGCTTGAAATGGTTTCCATCCTCGATTGTGATGAGTCAGAGGGAAGTTCTTTCAAGACTCAAAGCTGGTATACTTGTTTGGGTAATTGCAAGGAAAATAGAAGAAAGAAAGGGTTGTACTCCCAGATAAGATGGTGACACCCATCTCTTCTGCAGTTACAACAAGCGAGCGTTTTGGGACCAGGGGACGAGATGCTCCTTTCTCCCTGATGATGCTACATCACATTGTATATAACAATATTCAGGGAGCCAGACAGCAAAAGACTGCACTTGACTGACTGTCTGGTCTGCTGTCTGGTCTGCAGGTAGGATGTCCACCTGGAGGTGAGAAGCTGAGCTTGCGACACCAGCACCGAGGAATATTTAACTAACTGTTGTGTGAAGTGGAGCAGAATTGGCTGGAGAGGTCTTGGCTCCCCCTCCAGCGGTGCTGAGGGCATCCTCCTGGGAGATGCAGGCTCTGCTCCCCCAGGCGGAGGTGGCTTCCCCAGGGAATACCTTAATTGCTCAGCAGTTCAAGTACAGCTTCGGCTAAATTTTAATTTGGTAAATGGCACCCACAGAGTAATTTGGGGAAAACTAATATTGGATTTTTCAGCAGATTTGCTTTTTAGTGTAAATATTTTCCTCAGCTGTAGTCTAGACTGGTTCTGCTTGTAGCATGCCAGCATATTTTATTTCAGAAATCCAGCAAACTAGATAGCTGGGGATTCTGCTTTGCTTCCACCCTAAATGCTGCTTATGCGGATTACAAAACCAGCCCTTCATTTTGTCCGGTTTTCTTCTTGGCATAATTAACCTGGTCACAGCTAACTCGAAAGGTTTTCTATGCTACTGTACCGCATAGGTATACGAGAAAGGATACTTTGCACGATAAGCCATGCCGTGAGATTTTGATGGGCCGTCCGGCGCCGTTCGTGGTGCGGGAGAGGGGCTGACCGGGAGGAGCCGTGCTGCCGGCAGCCTCTGCCCAGCCCCATCTGCRCGGGGGCGACTCGTGGCCATGCAGGGTTTTGTATGTACAAAACTTCATTGGTTTAATTTAATTTAGTTAAAGCATGCAAAAGGCAGTTTTAAAACTTGCTTATTTCAGTTTAGCTTATTTAGTGAAGCTAGATAAGAAGTTGGTAAACCTGTTGGGCTGGATGATGTTAATAATCTCTAGGAGCCTTAATGTCTCAGTTCTGTGAAGACAGGAATTATTAAGTGGTTTCAATTAAACAAAGCAGGGYATTCATAGATTAAAACAAGGTTTTCCACATAAGGTTTGCAAAGGCTTAATTAAACCAGTTGAATTAAATTGATGTGTGCTTTTGCAAGGCCACCAGATTAGATGCTGTAGTGAAGAAGTGCTTTTCTTTCAGCACTCGCAGCACTGGGAAGACCTGCATCACGTTGATAGTCTCTGCTTTTTCTAAAAAGGGTTGCTGCTCTGTGGTCAAATAATTAATAAATCTCTCAGTAGCACCATCTGGCAACTGATTTAATTTTGCTTTCTCTCTCTTTACCCAATTGTAACAAATTTAAGGATTAAATTCATGRTGGCTTTGAGGAGACTGTTTTAGCAAAGATACTCTGCATCTTGCACTAAATATCTTGCGTATCTTGCAACAAGGCCCAGACTCAGGAATGAGGAAACGTGTGTGTACAGCTGTCAGATTTTCTCCAGTAAAGAAGGCAAAATGTCTCTGGCCAGTTGCAGATTTCAGTATCTTCCTTTTACTTCTAAAACAAGTAGTTCACCACAATAATGCTTTAAAAATACATATTGAATCTGTGAGATTTCCTCTACCCTTTGGTGTGTTGGTMGTTCTTTTTTATGTAAGCTGCAATTATCTTTCCTTTCACAATGCTCATGTCACCTCCCTTTTGATACTAATATACTACTATATGGAAAAATAATAGTCAATATAGTGTTCCAGTCCAAGAAATAGCAGGCCAAATTCTGTTTTTTCTATGTCCTGATGTAAATCTGAAGTGATTCCTGTAAAAGCAGTGGGAACCACTCCAGACCTACACCCTGGTAAATGAGAGCAGGACCCTGCCTCGTGAACTCAGTAACGTGTAGGTATGTGATGAAAAACATGAAGCTGTTAAATAAYGTAAGCTTAAATGCAGTGAAAGCTTCTGGAAAAATACAGCAAGTTTTGGTAAATGGAAAGGAAGCTGAGATAGATAATCAACCTCTGTATGGAAACTATGATATAAAAAGTAGGGGTGGTCTTAGGAATCTGAAGATCTTTTGCAAACGCTCATCAGCAGCACTTCTTTATTGTTTCTAATCCGGGAATGTGTAGGATACCAATTCACTAACATCTGGATTTCGGTTAAATCCTCAGAGAGTACTGTTTGCATTATCTTGTCCTGCCCGCGCATCTTGCCCAGTATTCTATATTTCACACAGCTTCAATAAAAAGTAAGGCAGGACTTTCTAGGACTGGCTGTAGAGCTCTGATCAGAGAGAAATAACTGTACAAACCCTCTAAACCATGAAAAGCATTTGAATTTTGACAAAATGAGTGACTGAGATGGCACCAATTTCTGCTGTTGGTTATACCAAATTCTACTATCAAACATAGATGAAAAAGGGGGACATGGCATTTTATTTAAGATAGTGGTCAGTAACTTGAAGGCACCTGGATTCAGTTCCTAGCTTTGGCACAAACTCGTTATGTGATCTTAAGATATGGAGTCTAAGGACCTGGCAAGGAGACTTTTGGTGCCTTATGCAGATTTCAAAGGAAGATGGAAGCCTGAATACCTCTTATAGTCTTGGACATAATCTCTCCACTCCTTTATTTCCCATCTGGAAAAAGAGGATGATGATAATATTTTTCTCCCATCCCCTAGGGAATTTTCTCTTTACTTTCTGAGGAGCGTTGTTTCCTGTGACGTGTGCTCTGGCTCAGACTTGCGGTGACGATCAGCTCTGTCTTATTGCAGTCATATAATCAATCCTGCCCGGTGGGGGAGTGCGGGGACAAGGGGTTGCTTTAATATTTGATTCATGGTTCCTGTTTAAATGCCTTAAAGAGAAATATCTGTTCTGTATTTGGAGTGCTAACACAGTCTTCAGTATGGTGATGCAAAGTCATCACTCTAAAGGGTGAGCACTGAAAAAATACAGCAGGCTTTAAGACGATTGTGAATAACGGGCCTTCAGGATCCATCTGCATTAGCTCTTGTGCGCTACCACCTTTCACTCTGTCAAACGGGACTGTTGAGGAAGCATACTATTCAGAAGAGGTTAAAAATATGGTGTACTATATGAGAAAAGGCATGTGTAGTATTTATTATGAAGAATGATGTGTGAGATTGTTTTGCACATTTCCAGACTCAGACCTACAGGGCATTATTCTTGTTTTACTTGCACTATTTCCTCGTCTGTGCTATCCTGTCATCTTTAGAGAAGCTGTACCATGATAACACCCATGTAAGTGGCTGATGCAGCTCCTATTAAATGAAGAGGAAAATGGATCAGATCATAAATCCAAAAGACGATCTGATATTTCACATGGGAAAAGTAGTGAAAAAATGAGCAAAGAGAAGGAAAACTAGGTTAAAGGGTGAGCAGGATACAAACTTGGGAAAAATATATCTAATAATATTGTGAGAAAAGGGACAAAGCTAGGAAAATAAAGGACATATGTGTTATGGTCATGTTGTAAAACCAGTCGTTGCATCTGACTATAATTCTAAGCACTGTTTCTCTGCTTGATGGTTCTGCTTGGTTGTTGCATGAAACACGGCAAGGAAACTGCGAGATGAGCAGTGTTACTTTCAGAATCCCATTGCGGAAGCAGTTCTTTTGCTAAATGGCTCAAACTCTCAGTCACTTCAGAAAATAGTCTCAATTGTGAAAGTATGGATCAGTTCAGGGAAGCGACAGTTATTGCTAGTATTATTTCAATAAAAAACATCTAAAAAGACTTCATGGTTTCATAAATGAATGTAATGGAAAAAATAGTCATCTTGTCCTTTTTAGTTAATAATCCTAAATAACCAGGGATTAGACATTCCATGTAATGCCTGCCTACAATTTTCAGTTATTTCATGAAATGACTGAGTAAAACAGCCGTTTTGTGCAGTGGTTGACAATGTCATTCTTTTTCCAGAATGATTGGTTTCATAATAAAAATGCCACATTATACRTAATATAGGGAAAACTATCAGGTCTAATACAATTATTGGCAAAACTCCCAATGATTTCAGAGCAGCCAATATTTCAACTGCCATGTATTTGCTGAAGACTGTGTAGATCTAGGAAGAATCTTGCATTTCTCAGACATCCCTCAGAATTTTTTTAGTTGAGAAAATAAAGACAAATACTAAAATGGTGCTCATCTGTGTAGCAACACAGTGTGATTTATAACAAGTGAAGCTGTAGCAGAGGACGTTATCCCGTTGCATCTGATTCACGTCATGATGTGGTTCAGAACGATGGGAGGAGGCGCTTGGGAAATGTTGCAAAAATCAGCGTACCGGGTTGTGCAGCCTCCCAGTCCCGACAGTTTCCTCTTCCCCACTGCTGGCGTTGCTGATGTGGGTCATGGTTTTGGGAAGCAGCCGGTATCACGTCGCGCCTGTTGAGGTCTGAGAGGACAGGTGCTGTGCCCAATGACAAGTGCTTCAAGAGATGAGTCCTCAGAAGATAAATGAACAAAACGAAAAAGATATAAGAGACTAGGATCTGGAACATATTCCTTGTATCTTAGTGGAAGTGAAATAACACTGCAAGTGTAAGAGAGGTGTAACAAAGGAAGCCAAGTTAATTTCCAAATTCTGAAGGGATTTCAAAGACGAAGGTAGACTTTCATTATAAAGTATTGTTGTAAGTATAGCTGTTYCTGTTGTTGCCCAACTTCCAGTTAATTAGAGACTGAAGCATGCTGTGAATAAAGAAGAGGTAAATAAGATGCATTTTGCTCAGGATGTTGCTGGTATAAAGGTCATTAAGGTTTTGTTTCTCAACTTTAGCATTCACAATCCTGATGAACCCTTTGGCCCCCCTGCTTGCTCGTTCCTTCCTGATGCAGCAGCAGTTACCGTGCTAAGCAGCCAATTTAAACAACTGCTTTGGAGGTCGAGCGAAGGAGGCAGAAAGTGATCCATGGATTGTAGTGGCCTCTTTCCAGTAGTGAATCCGACCAGGCATTCTTTGCTGTAGTTACTCAGATTTAAAGTATTTTTCAGTTTCTCTCTCAGTAAGTGTTTGCATATAGCCTAGCACAGTGGGACTTCATACTTAGAAGGGTGTCCCAAGGACAACTTGAGCACAAATAAAGATTTAACTGTGCTGTGCTTCAGTCCAGAGCACTTGTATAAAATACATGTAAAGTCAACACCTCTGCTTCGTTCACACGGGCGCATGATTAGCGCAACACCAGCCAGGTCGGGGCCTCCTCCATGCCAGTTCTCTGCCTGTTTCTCCACATAGGTGGAAAAATCTTTTAGGGACTTTGAAGATTGATATTGATAATTAATCATACGCAGTGAGAGAAGATGAACTGAGAGTAGTGTTTTCTCACTTTAGTTTTTGTCTGTATAGTAGTTTCTTCAGAGAGGCTCTGGGTCCTTCCCTTAGGGCATTTAAATCGGCAAAGATGCCTTGAGTTCAGGGAAGCATGAGAGGATGTTGCCTGAGGATTTGGCGTTTTTTTCCCTTTTCCCAGGCTGGTTCTCTTCACATGTAGCATCCCTTGGAGAAGAGGGGGGAGACTAAATTTTTTTTTTTTAGATGAAGAATTTGATCTTCCTAACTTGTTAAGCARTGAAACCTATTCAGAGCTTTAGGACATTCCTCCTTAGCCATGCTATGTGATGCTAGTCTATAGACCCTAAGAAAGCTGAAGACCTCTGTAAAGGAAGGGAATCATTCTCTAACCATGCTGCTACTGCTGTTCCAGGAGCATTTCCCAAGGAATGAAATGTTCAGTGACTCAGTGGGAATTTTTTCATTGACTTGCATCAACATTTCTAGTAAAGAGCTCTAGGATATTGCAAGAACAGGAATTGGAGGATCAAATGAAATAGTCTGATCTAGCTGCAAATTAAGGTGGTGGTTCTTCACGTAATGTGTAGTTAAGCTGTGGAGCTGCTTACTGCTTCAGAAATCAGCACCTAGCTGGCACAGAAATATGGGGCTGGTTTGACTCAAGTGAAAATGGAAAAGATTTGCAGAAAGCAGCAATCGGTGTACACCTGTTAGGGACAACCTTGCTTTGAAGCGAGAGGGTAGGGAAGGAGTTCTAATGAGCTGATGGCAAGCTTTTGAAATTAGGAGAGGGAGAACATGTAGCACTTGTTTAGTGTTTTTTTTTTCATTAAAAACTGTGAACTTGTTGATGTTCCCTTACTTCAGGCATACATTATGTTGTATTACGGTTTTTGTCATGTTTCCCTTATTCTCTTATAAGTTTCACAGCTATTCAAATATTTTTTGAAGGGATGCCAGCTACACAGATGGCAATTGCACATATTGCTGCGCAAGAAAGTAGTGGTGGTGTGGTTAGCATGCCTGGGAAAAGAAGTACAACTGGTGGAACAAAAATGAGATGATGGCATGGCTTTTCTGCAGCACTGACGAGAAAAAGCACAGCTAGGTGTCAGCGGACAGGAGAGGGCTCAAGGGAATTAGCCGTAGGCATTGAACAGAGCAGGCAGCCGTGTACGTTTGGTTTTCAAAATAGAATTTGTTGTTAGTTTTGCAGTAAAAATCAACATTTTGCTGATGTCTGCTGGTCTTTGTGTTTGAATCTTCATGCAAAAACAATTAAGTCAAGGGGATCATTTTAACTGACCAGTGAGAGATGATGGTGATGCAAAGGAATTGTTTTTAAGCAGTTGCTAAAAGCAAATTTGCTTAGCATGTCACTCAAAGATTCAGACCCAAAGAACGTGGTGGTGCTTGTGGGTCGGTAATGCACTGTGCTGTGCTAACTCCCAGCAAGGTAAATGTGTGCATGGCAGGGGCTGTACGTATCTGTCGTCTCTGAGGTGGTTTGGTTATGACTCGAAGGCTAATAACCTTTGCCACAAGAGATGGTTTCTGGCATAGTTCAACCATGGGACGCAAGTATGCAAGAGTTACTGGGTATTTAATGGTCTGTTTTACACAGAAAGCCAGGCTAAATGGTCGTGCTTCTCTTTGGCCTCCAAATCTGTGCAACACATCTGGTTTCATCTCCTGAACCCTTCTCCTTTCTGTCCACTTGTGTCTGTTGGTTCATGACATCCATCTTCCCCTGCCTCAGTAGAAACYCTTTAACCTGGTTAGCAGGGCCATGGGTCAAGCAGAGGCACAGCTGCACGCGAGCCGCGAACCCCGACTGTGCTCTGCGGCATCTCCCCGCAGGGGCCACCAGCACCAGCCCGAGCCCGCACGGCGCCGCGCTCCTCTTGCACTGGGTACGAGCGATCTGCTGTGGTGCGTGGAGCTGAGCGAGGTTAACAACGACAAGATGGGGAGTTTGGCTCACAGTCCTAATGCTGAGCGACTAAAAGTCGAGGTTCATGAACGCAGGCGGACTGGAAGGAAACAGCGTTCTTGTAATCACACCGTGTGAAGCTTTGCTTCCTGCTGCTCGAGTGCCTTTGAACGTGACTTGAACGTATATTCCTTCCTGTTAGTGCTTGTTTAACTGTAGGATCCCTTTGTGCTGGACTCAAGGAAAAGAGACAGTCCTTGCTCCAGTCAGCTTACCATCTTTGTCTGTCCTTCCTGTTTGAGTGGTTTCCAGCCTCGGAAAACTCATTGAGCTTAAAGTACTGGTATTTTTCTGAGTGGTGCCTTTTGATGCTCTTGACCTGTATTATCTTTCAAATGCAGCTGTTTGTTGAAGAGAATAAAGGCCAATGTATGCGTAGTTTCGCACTGGGTCCTGCACAATACTACRCTCCTGAGATACTGCCTCCCCCTTCCCATACAGCCCACAGTTGGGATTTCAAGGGCGGCTTTATTGGAGCTGTTCTGCTGCACCATGTGAAGGAATAATGTGGTTGATAAGGCCTTATGCTGTGGTAATCACAAAAGCAACACCAGCTAAAGGCTTCAGTTAAATAAGCCTACTTTTGTTTGCTGCTTGAAAGCTTGGTCTTTTGACAAGTGTAAATAATGTCTTGTTCTTTATTTTTAGTGGACCATAATAAACTTGAGTAGATAGAATGTCACCTGGGTAATAAACGTTTGAGTGTCCCCAGTGTCTGCCTGTATCATGAAATAACAGCATCAGCACCTCTCRGAAACCTTTGTAGCCTCCCTTCGCAGATGCTGTACAGAAAAGTTAGATCATCAGAGCATTAGATCGGGGGGGTTGTCCCATATTGACTCAATCATTCATTATCAGGAACTGACAGCAGCAATTAGCGAGCCCTGGACACTCAGCACAATGATGATCACACTGATTCAGACTTTAAATGAGAGTCAGGGCACCGTACACTGCTCACTGCTGGGCTGGCCGTGCAGTTAACACTCACCACCTTTTCCTGCCTTTGAAAGGAGAAATAGCTCAATCATGACAATTAGTCTGCTGTCTTCAGTGTCTGTGAATTAGCACGTCATCTGACAGCACTGTCAAGTTGGCCCGTTAGGTTTCCTGTGGCAAAAGCTGCCCCTTCCCTCCAGTTTTAGGTGCATCGCAGACAGCAAATATGGAAAATGATCAGAGGATGAATCCAAGGAGAGCGGGTAGTCACGACGTGAGCACGAGGGGCAACATTGCGGAGGAGTATAGGAAGATGATTGATAGAGAAGTAGTGAAATAGAGGTGCTGATTTCATTTCCCTTGTAATATCAGAACAAGCAGGTATCCAGTGGTGCTCAAAGCAAGTTTCAAGCCAATTAAAGAACTGTTTCTACAGTTGCCTGAGAGTATACACAGAGTAAAATATTTCTACGTAACGCAGATAACAACAGTCCTATTAGTGATGGTTAACAGAACAAAATAGAGAATTATTCCTTAGATAAGTGTAGCAAAGTGCCCTTCCTTTCTCAGTTATTCACAACACAGTTGTCATGTGCTCTTGCAAAGTAYGTGCAACTAATCGCCATCAGCGACAGGATGCTGAACTGTGTGGGCAACTGCTTTATTCCTTATAGCAGTCCCCTTTCTTTAAGTGGCGAACAGAGCAGATGTAGGGGACGTTTTTAGTGTTGGTCCCATTCTCAGCCGTCCCGTGTGATGTGGTAATCACTGTCTGTCTGCTAATGTTTCAAGCCAAGATGCCTGAACCCAGATCTCAGCTCCAAACCACGCAGGGTTTGGGTTGCATGCTGCCATGCTGGGCAGACGTTTGGGGCAGTATGAGTCTCTGGGCTTCCAGGGCCAGTTCTCCTCACCAAAGGGCTGGAAATTAAACCTCTCAACCCCTTGTACAGCTTGGGTATAAGCTTAGATTTTTCCCAGCTCAACTCAAACTCTAAAATTAAGCACATGTTGTGCCTGATTCTCATTTACAACAGTAATGGAGGTAACAAAATAGCTCGTAGATTAGATAACTGTAATGATTTCCTTGCCTGGAGTTACTGGAATGAAATATCATGGAGCTCTAGACACAGCTAAAGCTTCAGGTTTTCAGTGCTCACAGAATCAGCCTTGAAATGTTGGGCCCCAGAAGGATTTTTTTTCTTTCTTTGCATTGTTAGATCCCTGAGCCATCCAAATCCCTGCAAAAAACCTCAGTGTCAAACGTGTGAAAACTATTAACTTTAGAGTTTTGTTTGCTGTTTCCCTTAGTTTTAGTAATATACATCAAATGATGCTCTTAATTACGCCCATGTAAAACTAGAGCTATTCTACCACCGTTACCGAATTTATTTCAATTTTCCTCTTGCCCCTCCATCAGACTCTGTCAAATGAAACACACGTACTTGAATCTCAAGAAATGCAGCAGCCATTTTCCTTCCTCATGACTTTCAAAGCTTTGCTCTATTTCTACTTTTCTTCTTTACTYAAGAGGCCAGAATATTGGTGTTTTCCTTTTGAGACTGGTAGCTCAGCTATGTACACAGCAGCACGCCTTTTTTCCCTTTGGCACATGCAGAGGCACGCCGAGAGCGTGTGCTCTCAGGACTGCCCGGCTGCACAAGCTCTCCCCTGTGCCTTTTCAAATATTTTGGAAGTGTAGCTTCGTGGTTTGCCTCCCCCCTCCTTATCCCTCCCCGGCAGTGCGGGCTCCCGAATTTTGAGGAACGCTGTTGCTGCCAGTGGAGCAGGGGCATAGCTGTTGCTTGGTAACCAGCAGCCACATTTCAGAAATGTACCCTTTTAAACGAGCTTCCTAAACTAATGGCTTTGAAAGGAACAGTTGTTCTTTCAGGATCATTTTCATTCTGTTCTTTCTTAAAAAAAAAAGAAAAAAAAAAGAAAGTCTTTCAGCTCGAGCTTTGCTTTGCTTCTCAATCTCTCTCTTTGCATCTGGTCCCACAAAGGCAAGCAGTGTCGTTGGCCTCACATGCCTGGGAGCGAAGCCCTTTTATCCTCTTTTCGTTGGAGTTCTGTTGTTATCATTTCTGAATTTTAGTCTGAGCGGAAGGAAACTCAGTGAGCACTTCCCATAATATTTGCATTTGTGTTGCCTCTATTCTTCACTGAGCCTATTTTTCCTCTTCTAAGGATTATATATTTCCTCCACTTTGGGGAAGACAAGTCAGTGTTGTATGCAGGACTAGTGCCCCAGAAATGCTCAGTTTCTATACTCAGCTCTCATCATGATTTCCTGTATCATCCTGGACAAGTCGCTTGCTCCTCCATGCCTTACTTTTCCTGTCTGTAAACTGGATTCGGTAATACTTGCACTGTGATCTGTGGATGACTCAGCTCTGTAACTCAGCCACGATGTTTCTACCACCAGTGTGAGATGAAGATGTCAGGTCCTATGGGGGTTATACCCTGGAAGAGTTGCATGAACTGTAGACCACACACACAAAAAAACCTCTGCTAAAACCTAAGCTGCTGCTGTTCAGCTAATGGCAATCTTCTGTTACTCTTTAGCCTAATGGACAACTATTTCAGCCCTGCAGGCTATATCCATGTAAATCACCACATTATTGACTGAGGTCAGTAGAATTATATGTGAAGCTCCGGGGGCAGAACTGGTCTGCATGGCTTCGATCTTCGTGTTCCTGCCCATGTAGCACCTCTGTCACAGATGATATAAGGGCTTTGATCTAGCTGGAAGCTGAAAAGTCATTCTCTGTCACTACCATTGCTATTATTTCCGAAGATACAGTAGAAAACTGTTGTTAGTAATTAGTTTCTACCAATCATAACGTTTTGCATGGCATCATTATCTGGACATCTTTCACATAATTACTTTTACAKGACAGTGCTGGTAATAATATCAAGGAGCTGATACTATATCCCAATCCCTTGATTAGCAAATAAGAAACTTTCCAAATTGTACATGCACAAGGGAGCAAATTATCACTCCTGTTAAGCTGCCAGGAGAAATGGCTCTGCTAAGTATCTGGAGTTCAACTGGTGTAATGGAAAGTGAACCTTTATCATCAAAGCAGTAAGAAGATCTGCTTGGTATCTTCAGGCCAAGGCAGGTTTTTCAGTTTTTAATGATAGTTCCAGAAGCTGTAATGTTCCTTAGCTGTCCAAATGGTACTCTTTCTACTGCTGAAAACATCAAAGGCTGTTGCTGTTTTGAATTTCAGTCCAGTTTTTAGAACAGGACATCGCTGATCGGTAGATGAGGARGCCAACCACATTGCCAGCAACAGGAAATAGTAGTGAGTTATCTCATGATGCCACTAACAGAATGTCTAATTGTCCCAGCCTAATTCAAAGAGAGACAAAGCAGGCTCTAAGCATCCTGATGACTTGCATGTTGCTGCAGTACCCCATGATAAAGGTGTTAGCAATGCAGTTGTATGGTGTAGGACACCTAGACAATTTTATCTTGGCCCCAGTTGCTGTAGACTGTGGGTGACTCTCAGATATCAGTGGGTCATCCCACGTAGGGATGGGGATGGGTCTGCTTCTTCATGCAGATTCAGCACTTGGTGACTGGTGGTCTGAGGAGGCCRATGGAAAAGCCCGAGGTCATTCCTTATGTACAGGACCATCCACCTTACCAGCAAGTATGAGTGACAGCGGTTCCAGCTGCAGTGCTGTGCATCTGAGAGGGCTCCTGAGGGCTGATGTGCAGCCCCTTTCAAGGCCGCAGCAGTACCCAGACCACTGAGCTGACTGGCAGCAACAGTGGTATGAAATGTTAGGTCATCCCTTGTGTTTTAAATGACAGTACTACGTGTTGGGCTTGGAGGTCAGTTCCACCAATCATGCTGAAGCCATTTAGTGCTTCTGAAGAGCTGCATTCAATTTGTGCCAATTCAATCTGTTTGCAAATTGAAATGACAGTGTCTTAACAACACTTGATGTGAACTGTCACTTTTTATTTCAGTACTGCTATCCCATCACCTAGAAGCACACACATGTGCAAAAGAAGAAATGGCTAACAGTACAGAGAAAACATCTATGAGCCATATCCCAAATTTGTAGTGTTACAGAAAATGTAACAAGGGCGCCAGGATTAATTTGATGCTGGAGCCAGGGTTGTCCAGCTTCCTAAATTTAGTCCGGTGCAGGATTGGGAGATAAAGGTGGCTTCAGATGTCTTTGTGTCTTCTGACTCTGATCACCAAGGTAGGTCCTGAAGGATATCTGTCATGAGTGGGGGCTACCTATGAGCTGTTCCAAGTGCCCTGAGCTATTGTGGCTCCTTGGGGACCATTTCAGGGATAAGATGTGGGAGATCATGTCATGCCCCAGCTGTCCTGCAGGATGGTGGCCTCCCTGGGGAAGTGCTAGACTAGATGCTCTGGTATTTGGCTGAATCATGGTCTAAATAGTGTCAACTATTTAGATGACATAGCTGACCATGGTTTTAGTAGGCAACAGATTTTATTTCCTATTTCTTGCCTTTCCTTTCCCCTATTCCCCTTAGGAGATACTCTGCTAATATGTTTGCTTGTGAAATCTGCCTGAGACTCTCAAAGAAGGTGAAGTGGAATGAAAGAAGAGAAATTTTCTAGAATAAATTGAGGAGAAGAACCATTTTCATGGTAGTTCCTTTATTTCTTTTTGAATTTTATTTTTTGGGTTTTCACTATGATGAACAACAAACCTGTACAAAATCTCTATACATCAAAAAGATGCCAATACATAAAACCAGAACCCTGTTCCATAATGTAATTAAAAATAGGTATAATTCAAGATACCTCAACATTCTTTTGGAGTGTATTGCTGCATTACAGAGGTAAGCATTACTCACACATTTATAAACATGACAGAAATATTTCCTGAGGTAGGTGAAAGTGACATCCAACACAAGTTCATCACTGATTTTATCCTGATTTTCACAGCTGTCTATGTGAAAAAAATGCTTACAGCAAGTACCATCTCATGYTGTGATGCTTTGGTGGGAATTTGGCTGGAGGAAGGAGTGCTCACTTGGTCTTGACCCATGCCAAGAACTGTGATGAACACCTTTTAGACCATCTGCTGAACACATCTTTCTTCATCCAAGTCCCATTAAACTCCCATTGAAATCCCTAAACCCTTCTCTGCACTGGCCCTTGGTGGTTCTTCATCAGACCCTACTTGGGTATAATCCTTGAGGCAGGGGTTGTCTTCACTTGTTCCCTGAACAGCACTGCATCCATCACTGAGATTATTATTCTTGATAATAATCATAACCGTAATCATCATTTATGTATCCTCACTCAGTTTTATATTACAGGACAGGACAAATAGATTGAAGATCTCTGAACCCTTGGCAGCATTACTGAGTCATATTTTCACACTAATTAACATTTCTTCAAGAGCAGACATTCAGGGCATCTTCTCACACATCCTATCTACCTTTTGTTCACAGACGTATTAACCACGGTCAATTGGGTGTGGAAAGAAAAATTTTAATCTGTATTACTGATGTATTGCTGACATCCTCAGTCAAACATGCCAGATATTCAGAGTGTCCCTGGAATGTTTAGAAAGAATTAGACAAGAAAATTACCCATCTTATTTTTAGACTAGCAGTTAAAAACATCCAGAGCAACAGGCTGTTTACACTATGAAAATATATGACACAGAAAAAGCTATACARGAAAGCTAGCTGGACAAGCCGGGCAACATATGGGCACTGTGATAGCTGGGCACAGAAACTCATAAGCTCTGATGATGAACAGGTGTGAAAACAGAGCTAGTGGAAATCACAAAGAAAGGAGTCAGTTATAATAAATTTTGCATTAATAAGAAAAAGGATCACTCACAACTCAAGCTGAATTTATGCTTACCTCCCTTTTTAATGGCAAGTTTAGAACCAAGGCTTGGTTATCTGTTTTTTGTTCTGCTTGTTTGCTTTTAATTTCTGATTCTCTGTTCTAAATGGTTGTGGCCATCTGAACCTTTGGATGTATTAATATTTTAGTAAGATGGGCAACAGGAGGCTGTGAAATGTCAATCATCTTTTAAAAGCAAAAAGGGCTTGGAAGTAGATAATGGACAGGTGGTTGTCTTAATTCAGCATTATAACAGTAGAGATAACACTGACTCCCTCCTCCTTCTCCTCCCCCTCCCACACACACTCACACTGAAAGAAAAATAAAAGACATTTGCATTCATTGGCAAGCTGGTGACTTGCTCAAAAGGATCTTTATTCAGCCTGTAAACAGAATCATGATTCCCTCCCGTCTCCCTCCCCCGAATTCTGTGTTGATGACTAATTTTCCTTTGCTTCTCAGATAGAAAAGTTCAAAACATAAGCATCAGAGTAACAAATCAAAGCAAAAAGCTCTCGCACACAAGGGCACACTCATAGTTATGCACCTCAAAGGGCTTGTTCAATATAAGCAAAAGTCAAGTCAGATGGTCCTCTCCTCAATGCTTGGCATTTCAGAGAACTGGAGTTAGATCTTCCAAATCCACACTTAGTGTTCTTTTAGGGACTATTCATTCATCAGAGTATTTCATATAATCTGACAGGAAATTATATTTACGATGCTTTTAGCTTCATTTGGGACACTTTTTAAACACTGTTTCTGGGATGTAAATTATTTAAAAGTCATTGATTTGGTTCTTTTCATGATGAGATGAAAGCTTAACCAAAAAGCTTTCCTGTTCACAACAGTCTTAAATTCTGTGGGAGATCTATGTATTTTTGCTTAATTGAACACCTAAAGGAAAAAAAAAAAAAGAGCTTGGCCTCCTAACATTTTTTAGTAGAAGTAAATGTTAGATTTATTTAACCCCGTTGACTTTTGAAATACAACCACTAATGGTATCTGTTTAAATATTGTCCTCCAGAATGGATAAAACATTTTATCACTAGGCATTAAATTCACTAAATGGAACATTTTATATGCCTCTATGTCCCCTGCACTGTTTTTCTGGCAGCTCCAACAGTGTATTCTCAAGTGATGGGTAAAGACAGACTCACCGGTGTAAAAGGTGTTTTGCATCTGTCTCACTTAAGAGGTGATGCAAAGACTCCCCTTCCCTGTAACACAGGAGGGCAGGAGCAGCAGAAGGAGGTGACAAATTCATTCTCTGGAGAAGCCTGTGTGACCAGAGAGCGAACGTGGCTCAAGAAAAGAGCCTGGGAGCCCTCTTGCTTCACCATCCCTTAGCCCGAAAAGGGAGGTTTCCATTGCTTGCTCCGTCCCAGTGCATGATAATCTGGCCAACTGCTGCTTGGCAGAGTGGAGGATCCAGGACGTGAGGGGGGACGGAGGTGTCTGACCCTCTGTTTTAGCCAGCTGGGAAGACCTAACCTTATGTGAACGTGAACTTGCGTTTTTAGCTTAAGTGCAAGGAAGTACTTTGTGCTAGCTTTGTGGTATGTTTCTTCCCTATAGCTCCCAGATTACCTGATCTGGATGGAAGCAAGGGCTGTCCTGTGCTGTAACCTTCTGGTCACAGAAACTGAGATTCTTCTTCCTTATGTGATATTTTTGGCTGCATATGATTCCTTTTTCTTGAAAATTCCTTTAAAGAAAYAGTGATACAAATGTCTAAGAAATACTTGAACTTGTGGCAAATGTATACCAGATGTGAACAACCTTAGACTGAGGATACATGTAATTGAAAACCTCCAAAGAAAAGATGTCTGTATAGGAACCATTTTCCTCTGTGAACAGTTCCAACCTCAAATTAATACTCAGAAAATGGGTATGGGATCAAGCCACAACTGCTCTTAGAAAAAGGACAATTTAATTATGTAAGAGAGTTGCAGTGAATAGTTTTGACATTCTGATAAATCCAAAATACATCTGGCATAAATAAGAGTGTGTGAACTTGCTAAATATTCATGAAGCTTGGTTTTCTTTTGYTCCATTTATGCATGGGGAGTATGGGATATTTTCCTCCTACCAGTTATTGGCTGGCTGATCACTGTCAGTGCAAATTTGAGGGCAGAAGGCCACATTTCACATCAAGGTGCTGTGCCTTATGTTAACCTTAAAATCAATATGTGAATAGTTGGTGGTTGCAGGTGAGTGTCACTGCAGATGAGACACTACACTAGAGACACTGGGATTCCTCATCATAATTAGCATTGATTCCCCTTTCATTTTGGGGCTTTGTTGGCTGTGAACTCATTAAATTGTGACCTGCATGTAAGACTTGCATTTATGCTCTGAAAAGTCAGCGTATTTGCTATAGGTTATTATACTTCTGAGGCTGGAGTTGTTTAATGTTTGTGATGAGAAAACTGTTTAGAAATATATCAAGTAAGAACTATAAAAACAGGTTCCAAGGGTACTTTTTTACAGCCAGAATCTGTTCTCTTGCCTAAATGTGACATACTAAAAAGGCAGCACTCTGTTTATAAAGCTAGCATGGAGTCTCAATGCTTGCATTCATTGTTCCTGATGAATAGGGGGCAGCAACTGCATTGATGGAGCTTGCTTGGAGACTGATTTGGCTCAGTTACTGCTTTCTTCAGGGGGACTTGACTCTTTTTTCATGCTGCATTGTCTTCCAAATGATGCTGGAAAACCAAGATCCAGCACAAGCTGTAAAACATCGAGTAGGGCTCTGCAGAATCCCATAGGAAGGTCTGACTGAATGCATCCGGTGAATACTTGTCCTTGGCATAACATCTCCTCAGACTGTAAGCTCCTATAACYGCTTATTTGGGAAGAAGCACTGCTTGCATATGACTAAATGTAAAATAGGTGTCTTTGTCCAAAAGGAACAAAAGAAAAGGTAATTTTCATCCAGGGATGGAGATAAATAACTTCAGTTCTAGGAAAATAAGAATCAACACATAGTCAACATTTTCACTGGGTTTAAGTGTATATTTAGACTGATTTATGATACAAAAAAAAAGATTGTGTTATTTGTAATATGAAAATCCTGAGCCACAAGTTACATCTGGCAAAAGCTTTAATACAACTAATCTTCTGGATTCGACCACTGTGTGTACTGGTGTGAGGCTTCTGTCTCATCTGTTGCTCACCAGCAAGGTTGAGACGACTTGAATTTATGTTTGGTTTGACACACTTGAACTATTTAGCAGGGCAGTGAGAGACAATGTGTGGCTGCTATTTATTGTTCCTTGCCAGAATAATACTCGTGTAGCAGCTAACAGGAACTCATAAGGAGAAATGCAGGTTGCAAGAGAAAAGAACTGGAAAGAGCTGCTCTATGTGCTGTTGGCTAATATGCTGCCTTCGATTACAAACAGCTCTCTTAATAAAGAAAAAAGGCTGTGACTTAGGACTAATCCTAACAATAATGCATTTTTTGGAGAATTCAAAGCTTGATTTTAAAAGGCATAATTCCCCAAAGCCATGGGAACATGGAATGATTCCCCAAGGTCATGCATACCCATAACCTTCTGTTTAGGGATGGTATGGATTTTAGGGGGTGATGAGATCTTCTGTTGGCTCTCTGCAAAGAGATAAGTATCTCCTGTATGTGCTACTCAAAATTTAGAAGCATTTCTACACTGTAAGAGACCAGATGAAATATGTTTATTTTTGGACCAAACTCTGCCTGGAAAGATATCTTCAAATGTATACTGTAATAAATACACAAAAGATAACATGCCTGAATATGTCTAGAGATAGAATAGCACACATTGGCATTGTGACAAGAAATTTATAGTCTACCCTGAGTATTTTAAATGATTCCATGCATAGTGATAATCTTTAAAATAGTTATGATAACACACAAAAGCTTCCTTTATAGACAAAAAAAAAAAAGTATTTCTGCATTTTCATTGCAGTCAGACCACAAATTAAAAGAAGGGATTACAACAGAGAGATCATGAGAATTTAAGACAGTTTTCAATACTGGATGAGGTTTGCTTCCACATTTGAAATGRGAAGAATTCATGAGGTTGCTGTAGGACCAGTTCTGTGCAAAGATCAAAATGCTGCAATGAAAACAATTTCCTTTCTCTGCCTGTTGTGTGACATAGGGCAGGTCATTTTAACTTTCTGTTCTGCTCCATCAAAGCCTTCTTGTTTGCATACCGATTATGCACTTTGGACTCTGATCTTGACCAGAGCCACTTGGCGTGTTAGTAGTAGTTTGCAATTAGTTAATTTGAGAACATGGTTTCCAAGGCAGGTGTGGGGGATACATTAATCAAAGCATCTAACAGACATTACATTAAAAGACCATGAGTTATAACTATAATTTGCCATAGGAAAAAGAGGAGGGGAGATGAGGGGAACCTAAGCAATACAGCTAGGAAAAATCCATTCCTGGTCGCCACAGGCATCCCTTAGAGTCCCTGAGGCAGGAGGTTAAAAACAGATGAAAACAAACCTGATGAACAGCTCACTCAGACAGTATGTCCCATTCCAGCTTCCCTGCAGACAACGGAAGTCCATGGAGCTGAGATAAGCGCCCAATATAGGGGAGCAATGTGSTGCCTTAAAAAAATAAATAAAAAGAAAAAACAGTAAGACTTTTAAAAGATGCCTGTGCATTTACACTGTTCTGGCCATACTGGAAGCTGAATAGCCCTTAGCATGTAGCCCTTAGCAATACTTAGAAAGGAGGTTAACCTGAAATTCTGCAGATGTAGGTGTAAATTATGAGCATGTGTGTGGTCATCCATGGACCTGCATCTGTCTGGGTCATCATCTCTCCAGAGACAGAGGCAGGTGCGAGTGGGAGGTCAAGCAGGCTGGTTTATCCGTCTGCCTATCTGAACACTAATGTACGACCTGAAGGATCTCAAAGCATGTCAGGCTGTGAGATTAAAGTGCTGAGCATAATAATGGAGGCATTAAATAAAACTCTAAATAGAACAATGCCAGATGGAACAAACATGGAAGTGTTCTTGTACTTTTCTTTAAGGCAAAATTATTTCAGAATTCAAGCGATTTTATTCCCTGTGCTTAAAGGACACAAAAAAGGAATTAAAAAGGAATTAAAAGGGAGAAAAAGATAGAAAGCACAGCAGGATCATCTCAGAACAGCAAGATGGTGATTAGGAAGTTGAAAAGTCTGTCCCTGAAAATAAATATCATGTGAAAGTATAAATGACTTATGCAGAAACACATCCTAATTCAAAATAAAAAGAAAYCGTTATTAAGAGATGAATGTTGTTGTCCTAACATGCATTAAGCTCCTGGGATATGACTGTCCTGTGTCTTCATTACCCTTCTGAACATCTTTATGCATATGCTTAACTTTAAGCACACAGCAGTTCCACTGGGAACACAATTGTACTGTGCTGCATTATTCTGCCTGTTCACTTTTATCCTCCCCCCTCCCTTTCATTTTTAACCCTGGTTATTGTGTTATTCTAGGATGTTTTTTTTCTTCAGAAGTCCTCCAATTCGTTTCAGTTGATGAATCAAGGTCTCAAGCTTCCTTTTAAACACTAATTGGGAATGCGCTTTGTCCTTAAATTGAAAAATGCACTGTACATCCTTGTACTGCTGACTGGGCTAAGGATATTTACATGACTTATGGTTATATWCCTTTATGTAGCTGCAGCACAATTTTTGACCCTGTTGTCAGGGAGAGGAAGCAACAGCCATTGCATAACCCGCTGCAGTTTTACATTAACCATCTGAAGCTCAGTTTCTGTTACAATGATTGGGCCAATTCCTTAGCTGCTGTCAACAACCACCACTCCATTGACTGAGATGGGTCTTTGCTGATTCATGCTAGCTGCGTGTCATGTCCATTGCACTGAGTTTTTGCAGTGACACCGGTATTTCCTGCGAGATGCTTTCACCTTGTTTCTGGGTGACTGACCAAAGCAAGGATCTGGGTACATGTCCTCATGGCAGTACGTGGCGGTATTGCCATTATCTGAGATCATAGTAGTGTCACTGTCTCTTCTCTCTGGCTTCTGTGGAATTACAACCCAGTTATGTGACTGAACTACAGGAACAATGAACTAGACAACAGAGAAACAGCCTTTGTTAGAAGCTGAAGTAATACTGTTTCCAAAATGACTGATACAGGAAAACTGAACTATTTTAGTCTGGAGTTCAAATACTTGATCACTACTGCTTTTTTGACCGCCAAGGCCACTTGAGATTGCCTGCTAATCCCTGCCTGGCAGTTATCAGTGCTGTCTAGACACCTGATTGACTTTAAAGTATGGCTCTCATTTTCTTTGTGTCTCAACTAAATATTCTACACTTCACAATTAATTCTGAATTGCAGACCTGGCACAGATTTAGCTGGCAGATCTCGGATAGGTCCCCTTAGCACTGTTCAGAGGGACACAGTTCTGTCTCACATCACAGGGATGATACTGCATAGAAAATACAATCCTGTGTTAACTGCACTGGCATTATGAAAGGTGTAGGRCAGGGAAGCTTTAACATATCTGGATGTGAAAAGTAAGACTATTTGTGTCTGTGACTAGAGTCACCTTCCAACTGAACTTTTTTTCCGGACTGTGCAGAACCGTCAACCAGGAATGCAGCCATTAACATCTGCGGCAGCTTCACTTCTGTCCCCAAGGTCAGGAAGCCCATAGCAACGTAATAGGGAGTACGGTATTTGTTCTCACCACAGACACTTCCCTTTCATGCAGGGGTAGAGATGGGTTTGCTCTCAGACATTGTCTTGAGTAAATAGGACAACATTCCTAAAGCTTGGTGGATGCAGCTCCAAAGTAGCTGAAAAACAATGCTAGGAACATCTAGAGCTAGGGTGTAGAACTGGGCTCACATAAAATTAAAAACACCCCAAAATCTTACAGAGATCAAAAATAGTAGTATTGATTCATCATGGATTTTAATAGCATTGTAACTCTTAATGAGGAGATACCCTACAAATACAGATTGACATAGCACAAGTTGAGTAGTTGTTCTGTTGCTGTGCAAACTGATGCATCATCCATGGTATTGCCAAAAGAAAGTAATCAGTAGATGGTGGGTTTTAGTATAGATTAAGCATCTTTGACAGAATTATGTCATTATCCCAATATCATACATTTTGATAATATTCACTTCCACTGTTRTCTGCAGCTCCTGAGCTTAAATTTAAGCTAGTTCTGCTGGAATTCAGTTACAGTTGGGTAGAAYATAGATTTTTCAACTATCTGGACCACAGTAGGAAGGTAAATAATTCATCAACATTTCTGTTCCTACAGTTTTTACAGTGTAACAGCAATTAGCTTAGGTTCTGCTGGGATTTCTCTGTTTACACTGTGCCCATGAACTTTGATCTAGATAAATTTAATTCTTCTTCTTCATTAACACTTTATTCTAAAGTGCAGTTTGCTGAGTGAGCAAGATACCTAGTGCAGAATGCCAGACCAACCCTAAAGCTAGAAGCTGCAATTGCACTTAAATTGGGACACCGAAGATGAATAAAATTCTRAATAAGACTCAAGCCAGTGCTATCCTATGCTTGTTACTATCTGACATTATGAACTCTGAACACTTCTGTGAACATTTTTAGCTTGAGCAAGGCATAACTGCAGTGTTCTAGTAACAGCAAGGAAATATTACAGCAATCCACAGTGAAAACTCACACTGCTATATAAACTATTCCATGTCAATTTATTGGGTTTGCTTAAGCCCTGGGGCTTGTTGCAAGCACCAGGGAACAAACTTGAATGTGAGCTTCTGAGAGAGAAACAGACCTGTTTAAAATAATAATAAGGTTAATGCAACAAAGTTGCTTACATGGGGCCAGGTATTTCAAACACCTAACAAAATTCTTGAGCAATCCAAAACTGGCGCTAACAGATTATATGTAAAGCTCAGGTGCAAAAATGTGGATCAGTCCATGTTTCTGATGAAAGTTGGAGTAAAATATTTGGGAACAGGTGCAACAAATGTTTTCTTTTGTTTTCTAACCTAAACAGGAAACTGAACCAAAACATAATTCAGTCTCCTTCTGTCAAACAGTTCTTTCCTCCTGAAACTCAGCTTTCTCAAAACCAAGCTAGTACTCACAAAAGCTGAAACTAAAATAGCATCTCTTCTTCCTGATTCAGTGCCAGCTACCCATCGCATCCAGGTGATGGGTACATGCCACTGATGGTAATGCTGATAGCATTTTTTCCCAGTCCAGATCTGAGATGTTAAAATCTCCTAGAATTATACGATTTCCAATAGCATTTTTCCTTTAAAGCATTGCAGGTCTTTCTCTGCCTTCCAATACAGCAGACTCTCAATATCACTTCATTCACACATCTTTCAGCACCTTTGTCCCTAATCATTTTGATTGAGTTGGTTCTGTTGATAATTTTCTTTTCCTACAGACTGCATAGGACTTTTGACATTTTGCCAAACCAATGGGCAAAAATGGCTCACGCTGACTGTGGTTACACTGTGAAGTCTGGTGGCACTTTGCAGCTCCCAAGCCTGGGCACACAGCCTGGATTCATCCCATCTCTCCTTGGGAAGCCACTCCAATATGCACCTCTTCCCTCTCTTCCCTGCCCCTCACATGCAAGGAGGAGCCCAGCAAACAGTCCTTTTGTCGTACTTGCAAGACTAGCTCCGCTGACCGCCACAGGGCTGCATAAACCTGCTTTTATTCACCCAGGCTAGAAAATAAACATTGCTATTTTGATGACACAGAAGTTGGACAGGGTTGGATTTATTTTGTTTTTTTTTGCAAAGTTTGAAGCTGAACATTTTCACCTAAACTAGAGCTGTCAGAAACACTTCAATTAATTACATCTTGCTCATCAAGATCTTCCTTTCAGAGACAAAATTATGAACAACTTTTTTTCGCTATGTGAGCTATCAAGGACTGCTTGAATTCTGCATCCGTGTAGCTGACAGGGTATCTGAAGAGCTCTTGACAGACCTGGTATACCACTGGTTCTTTCCTCACGTGATCTGAGAGAATATAATGGCGTTTGGAGGTTTTTCCTGTTAAATTCAAAACAGAAATTTCACACAGTGAGGCAACTTATTGTCCCCACTCTTAGGTCAATATTCATCGGGAGGCCAATTAAAATAGTGTAGTGCTGTTTATAATAATTCAAAGTAACTTTTCACTTCAGCGTGGGTTTATTTAGGGATGCTAGCTGGGACATACCCAGCATGCTTCAAAGTACTTAAGCGCATTGCATGGACCAGAAGTAACTCAGGTACTTTACTCTCTTAACATGACTTATCAGAGCAGCTGAAGGGCAGTTTTATTGATTCTCAGTGCAAACATTGAATAGTTAAGGAGAAATTAGTACAAGGTTTATGTATTGCTTAATTCCCATCTAACTCATGAGTGCCAAAGTAGAATTTCAGTTAAAATGCTGTTCTGATTCTTTGCAACTGGTGTAAGCATCTCTACGTTAGTCATTACACTACATAATAAACCCATGGCATGATCTACATACCTTAGTAAATAAATGGGCACAAATCCATAGGTCATTTAAACTAGTGAAGCTCCAGGAGCTTCACTTCTACAGTTAATGATTTGCTGGAATTAATTACAAATTTGGTTGATGATATCCTTCTGAAAATAGTTCTATTTAACAGTCCTCTCCCCCCCCAAGAAAAAGGTAACTGTGTGCTTACAAGTTCTCAAGAAAACGTTGAAATGTGTTTTAATTTAGAGTTCATGATTAAGTCTTGCTAATCTCAGTGGGACTTTAGCATGCAGTGAGGTCCTTTGATGAAAAGAGGTATGGTCTTTAGATGTGCTTTAAGGGAAGCATGTTCTTAAGTGCTGATGCCTATCTAAAGTAATACTTACATAGTAACCATATAAGCTTAGAATTGATGGAAATTTTGAAGGAGAAACGATGTCTTTTCTTAGACATACTGATACAGTTGGAAAATACAGATGAGTTTTGGGTACCCTAGTTCTTTCTTATTTGATGAAGCTTTCTATGTCCTGCTCCCCTTTTAATTTTTCTTTAGATGAATTCCCCTCCCTCTTCCTGTGATGTGAATCTAAGCAGCAGACAGCACACCTTAGCTTCTTCTGGGATACCACTAGCAGGGATTTCCAGGACAGCTTCCCTTGACTCTGCTGTCATCCTGAAACACAGGTGATTTTCAACCCACAAAAATCATTTTAGTTCGTGGGTGATTGCTGTAAACAAAAAGTATACGCAGGGCTTTTCCAGGCACTCAGCAAATGCCATACTACTCTGGCTCAGGACTTCAGGTTTATTTATTCTACAACAGAGTTGAGAAGAAACACTTTGCATTTTAAGTGATGTGAAAATGCTCTGCTGAGGCTTCAATTAAAAGCCAACTGTGATATATTTTTTTCTAGTGACGGCTGGGACTAAAACACGCTCTCAAAAGTTCTATTGCTAAGGCTTCTCCTGATTCCTTTATTGCTCAGATGGGTGCACTTGGAGCCACATCTATCTGTGTGGATCCTAAGCAGAAAAACCCAGGGGCAGGTCAGAACAGGCCGAGAGGAGAGTGCCTTGGGCGGGTCGTGAGACAGGCCTCTCATTGGTGCTGTGTGACTGAATGATGATGCTCAGGTGTGCGCTCAAAACAGTTGGTGAGAAGAAGCTGATGTTAGAGAAGAGGAGATAAACCAGAAGGGGCTCCTGGGTAGAAGGCGCTGAACTCACCTAGACCTCTGTGGATATTTGGTGCCCCTAAAGCTTCCATGTCTTTGGTAGTGAATTTTATTCTGCATTGGTTTTTAGTCTACTAGATGGTAATCCATTTTCCATGAGGAGGAGCAGAGATAAAGGTGAGATATATTTTTTTCTGTTTCTGCTTTGTTTGGAAATTCCCCTTAATCTTTTGGGTTAAGATCAGCAAGAATGTGTTTCCCAGCGCAGTGGAGCCCTGATCTTGGTCAGATGTTACTGTAGTGCATCTCATGAATAACTGTCGCTTGTTTTTTCTTTTAGCTCTGAGCTGTTTCCCTCTTCTGAGTCTTAACAGAATAGGGTGGGGGAAAGGATCCCTATTTGCAATACACTGGCACTGTAATGTGCTAATCAGTAGCATCTATTTTTAAAAAGGAAGAAAAGTGGATTCTGCATGTACCTGTGATTTTTGTCACTGAGAAGTGTTAACCAAGAAAATCTGCCACATTTTCAGACAGGTATGTGAGGCCCAAAGACTCTAATCCCCTTGGAATAACCTATATGTAGATATTTTTCAGCCCTGAATTCTGAGGCTGTGGTTTTTAGCTCCTTTGAGAATGACTGAGCTCATCAATATCTTGCCTGATAATCCCTTCTCCTCTGCAACTGTGGTATTGACTTTTTCTCTTTAGCTTTCTTACATTTCCAGCAGGCTAGGATAGGAGTTTGATATCAATTTTAATAAGGCTTTACTGTGTCAAAGGTGTCCCAATTCTAATGTGAGGACAGGCAATAAGGAACATGAGGACTGCTTTAGTGCAAACTAAAATTTCCCTGCATTCTTACTGAGACACATACTAAATTACATTGTCCCTGCAAAATAAAAAGAGTGGAGCTAGGCAAATCTTTTCTCCTCCRGTTTGCTCTCATACAGGCAAAATATATGAGTCTTAATACTACAACAAAGAAAAACAAGAAAGCCCAGAGTCTGAAACATCAGTGTATGAAGAAATGTGCTATTTTATAACCCAGACTTTTTTCTAAATAAAAAGCCTGAATTTGTTCATATTAGGATTTTTTGCACRCTCATTTAGCTTTCTGCAAATTGCCCATGTGTAAGAAAAAATTGAAAGAAAAGMTAAATTATTTTGTGTTGTCCTTATTGAAATTAAGTCTTTTCCTTTTGTAGCTTCTTTCAATTTTGTATAAAAACTCCTTAGAGCATGTGGACCTGAAACAATAGCATCAAGTTCAACAGAATACATTTGAGTAATGCAATATGCCTTTGTTATGTCAGAGCACTTCTCTACTTCTAGCTTCCTGAATATAAGGCAGTACTTGAGGTACATTAAGGCTGTATGCTGCAGATAGACTCTGAAGTATTTTAAGGGATTTACCAGCAAACTGAAAAGTCAGTCATTTGCATGACTCTAAATGAAGCTAGGATATACTGCTAGTAAAGACAAACTCTGCGGCCATAACCACTGCCACCAGTGAAGCAGGCTGCTCCCTCCACTCATCTTGCTTTTTCCCCCTCCCCTAGGCCAGTGCCGGCAGAGCGCCTCCAGCTACTTCTGCTCCGCGCAACCTCCTCCATGCAGTGCCAGCTCTGCAGCCCCAGCAGAGCTTCGAATAGCACGAGCTGTAGGGGAGGCAACTGGTATGACACTGCTTACCTTGGAGGTCATCTTTAATTTCAACAGGAGCGGAATTCTTCTTCTTCTKCTGTAAATCTAAACACTTGTAAGAGTCATCGCTGTAACAAGAAACAATTCAGATGCATCATAGCTTTGGCTTAACAGAGCCATTCAGACAAATTATCTTAATGTAGCTACAGTTATCGAACTTTCTATTCTGAAAGCTGTATTTAGACCTGTACCAAGAAAGATACTTGCTCTCCACCTCTCATTCCCATCTCAGCTGTGTGCACGCTCGATCTGCTGAAGTAGTTATGGCCGTGTACCCTCACTGCACCACTGCCCTCCACACCTTTGCAGCAGAGCCTGAGTTTGCCCTCAGCCAACCTCACGCTTAAGTATTCAGGAGCTGAGGAAATAGGAGCTGCCTTTTCTTTGGAGCTGGCTGACCTAGTGCAAGGATTGGTAGCACATCTGGGCTAGGCCAGGGACTGGGGGTTAACTTATGCGTCCAGGGCACTGCACCAGGGATGTAGAGAAGGGGCTGAGTTGTTTGTGGAAAGTGGGTGAGTAACTAATGTCCACAGAATTTTTCTGTGGTGAGTTGTGCCTTAGGCCTTTCTGGTTTATTAAGTTAAGGGAATCCCTTCTCTGTTAATACAGGACCTTTCTATTTACATTTCATTTTGTTTCAATGCTATAGTCAAAGTGGTGGTTTTACACAGTTGCTGAGATCAGAGCCTTGTCAGTACTGCAGCAGGAGCAGGTCTGTGTCCCAGAGAGTTTGCAGATGAAAGGATATGAGATGGCAAATGGCATGTTCCTGTCTCAGCCCTGCCAGGCCAGGGAGCAGCAATGGTGACCCGTGTCCTGGGCAGCAGAAGCAGTTTCAGGTGGGAGCAGTGCTGTGCCCTGGAAGGGGAAGAAGGTGGCCGGACTCCCCAAGGCAGGTGGGGAGCACATTCCCACTCCTTGGTTCCTGGGATGGTCGTGCAGGTAGGATGTCTTGTGTGGGGAGGGTGCCAGCAGCTGGTCATCTCCTGCCAGAAAGGTGCCACCTCATTGCAAGGTCTGACCAGTCTTGGAGGAGATCCTGGGCTGCCAGGCCCTGGGACAGAGGCAGACGTCTGCCCTGGTCCTCTAAATCCTGGGGCATGGGGATTTGGATGTAGCCTGCTTCCAGGGGCAAATTTTTTTCCCCTGTGATTTGGGGTTGTGGGTTCACCCCACAGTTTGGGATCTGGAGTAGTTGTAAGGGTGACTGGCAAGGTCTGGAGCAGAAACAAGACAGGCTGCCAGATTGCTGCAACCTGCATCTTCCCCTGCCTGGTCCAGCCAGCATGTGAGCGGGCCCAGTTTTTTAACAGCTGCCTCTTTAATGAATATAAATGACTATCTCTAATTCTAGAAGAAAAAACATGTGATATAGAAAAGAAGAGGAGTATTTGAAGTGTTTCTAAAAATGGATGTTTCCAGACAGATGGCCTTGTGGGAAATCCTGAAAGCAGTCTGTTTCTGTTTGTTTAGTGCTATGTACAGTGGTTGTTACCCCTGAGATGTTGACTCTGCTGAACTCATCCTGCTGTAATTGCTCAAGTCAAGGAGAAAGAACCAACTTTTTATCATCTTTCTTTCTTCCCCTCCAAAGCATGATACCTGGTGCTAGTAAGCTTTACTTGCCTGAAAAACTTGTTGTGCAGTTGGAATTGCACCTTTACATGTTAGGTCTGGAATTCAGCTGAAATTTGTCGTCTTTGTGCAGAGCCATTCCTTCCATGATAACGCAGGGATAATAATGCTTCTCTGTCTTGGAGGAGTGTTAAGATGGCCACTCCTGCCTATGTAGCATTTGGGTAAYAGATTTAAGATATGGAACAAATGGGTTCCTTAGTTATGGAACTTTGCGAGAGGAAAGTTGAGTTGAATATGTACAACATATTGAAGTGCAATAAAGCCATCTTGAATGGATAACTCATTGCACACTGGACTGTTCAAATGTGTAACGCTTGTGCATCACCTGACAGTACAGCCCTCTGAGAAACACCAGAGTTCTGGTCAAGTAAGACTTGCAAAAAAAGTGAATGAATTCTGCTACCCCTCATCTGGACTTGAAAAGACTTGCCTGGCCTAAAAGCTTCATAGAAAGCAGCAGGTCTTTTCTTCAGAGAACCTGTGATCAGCACTGTGTCATTTACTCAGTGTTGCAGAACGCAGCTTTGGGATCTTGTTGGGTTTGTGGGACTGCGTGTGCAGAGCGTGCCTGACTAGCACATTGCGTGGCTAYATAGGAGTCATGCAGTGGACAGGAAAGGTTCCAAACCTAGAGATTCTAACACAGGTKAAATTTCAACTTCTTATCTTTCTGAAAAAAAATTTAGAAACTTGCCAAAAACCATTCCTATTAAATTTTTACTATAAACAAAATACTACTTTGGTTTGCTCTGTTCTATGAATATTTGATCAGCATGCGAAGAAGTAGATCAGAATTTTTTTTAATTAGTTTTGCCATATGGACCTTTAAAATTCATGTGCTATCAATATTATTTCATGTATTTCTTTTCTCTTACACTATGAAAGAGTCTTCATGGTTCATTTATTCATGTCATGCAGTGGAAAACAGATAAATGAAGCATAAAACTATTGTATAACCCTAATACTTTATAAAGACTCTAACCTCAGTGGATTCATGTCTAAGATGGATGATCTTCTGAGACTTCAGCATGAAAGTCATCACTGTCTTATCTCAAGCTTATGATCAGAACGTTATCCAAACAAAACTCCCTAGTAAGAGAAATGGAGTATCACAAAGTTTTATTTTTTTATTTTTATTGTTTCCTATATTAAACCTTCTGTTGTCTCACAGACCAGACTAGGTCCATCATGAGAACAATTTGCTCAATATATATCAGCTCCTGGGATTTTCTTGGTTCCCGGGACCAAGAAATACTGAAATGCAAAGATAATTACAAAGGTTCCCACTTTTATGGAAGACATTCACTATGAGAGAAAGGAATAAGCTAACTACTGAATCACTAAATAAACTTAATGGCATATTCCATTTGGGATGTTCAGTGCTTTGGAAACCATGCAGGGACGTGTTTATGAAGGATAGTCTTTGTGCATTTGCTTTGCTGTATCGCTATTTTAAAAATACATCTTCCTATCTTGGACTGAAAAATGTTTGCTGCCTTCAGTGTCATTTTCTTGAAACTTTTTCAGATGGCTTGTATTTGTCTATACATATGTATATATGCGTGTGTGTATAATATATATATATAAGCATAAACTTTGCTCAACTCTGTAGTCTAGCTGCCCATCAACAATGCAATCTACACCCAGCAGAGCCCCGTATTCGTAAGACTCGAAGCATTCTCTCTGTGAACTTCTGTTTTGTTAACTCCATATGGACATATCAGAAGCTCTACCATTTTGGCACAATGATAATTTTCTTTTAAAAGCGGCTGTAAGAGTGAATTTAGTCTACTATTTCTGATGTCCAGTGAAGCTTTAGACAGCAATTTAATCATTATTATTGCTACTGTACAGCTGCTCTCTGGAGGAGCTTAAACCATGTCAAAAAGGGAACCAACATAATGAGCCTGACAGAATTTGAGAAGGAGCGATTAAATTTAGGATAATGAGTTCTGCTGAATTTTTAATATTATTGTAACAATTCATACCAATGCAGCCTGTTCATCTCTAGGCTCAAAACTGAAATGTGCTGAGCAGATATGTCCTTCTCCAGGTCTACTCCTCTCAAGAAAAAAAGAAAAAAACAAGAAAAAAGGAAGTAGCAACCCTACAAGTTCTTACTGTCTGTGCAGTTTTCTCAAGACTTCAGCGCTGTATTGCTGCTAGCCATCCTTCCCAAACTGAGTGTTTGTGATGTGCTAACCTCCAGGTGGAAGTGAGGATATAGGTATCTCTATCACACTTCTTTCCCACTGCTGCACAGAATAACCCTGACTAATTTTCAGTTATATGAATTATCTCATCCTTGATATTTGGGGACTGAATGAGTAGAGGTAAATCAAACTTCACTGGACTGACTATTTTGTATTGTTTCTTTAGAAATGCCTAGTGGGAATTGAAATGGGATTAGCTGCAATGACTTAATGAGACTACTATTTTGTTTGATTTATTTATTTTATTTGTTCTGATGCATTCTGGGGCTTCTCACACTCCACTGCAGCTGCTGGAGCTTGCAGATTTGCAGGGGGGCGCTCTGATATCACAGTACTTACGACACAGAGTGTCATCCAACTCGTGTTGCTTTTGTTATGCTAGCTGTATTCTAAAGATTACAGCCTGGGTAAGCTGTGCAGGAGTCTTACTACACTGCTGCAATGCAAAATCATTGGCAAGAGGAATTTTGTTCTGGAGGCCAATATATATTAAAAGGCATACTGATTTTTGTATGCTGAAGAGCTGGAAATTAAAGATGTTTCAGGCTGTTCCTGACTGATGCTATGAAAAAGTCTGTTCGTCAAACACGTGAACAAACTCTTGAATTCCAGGCTCTAATGTTCTACTCTGAGCTCTTTGGAGCATACTTTGGAAAAGCTGCTTAAGCTTTGCATCCTTGCAGTTTTCCCTAAGTAACCGTAATAAAATGAGCTTCCCTCCTATGCATGCAAATTAAAGTAGGTATTTGCTGCTGCCCATCTGCAGCTTTCTGCCAGAACTGGGGATCCCTTCCTGAGCATGACACACAAATGCCCGCCTTCACTCATGGATTCTTTGCTGGGAATCTAGCTCCTACACAACATCAGCATATGCACAAGGCATCTAGCTTTTCTAGGCATGCTGCGGGTCCTTTCTGTCCCCTTGACATTTATTCTCTTTTTGGACATATTCCAGTTTCTTTATCTCCTTAAATCTCTGAACAAAATCTTTATCCTTAAAGGAATTCATGGTTGGGTTTGAATAAATTCTATCTGCATATAAGCTGAAGAAACCTATTGTTTCCCTCCTAAATCAGACAGCAGCATACGAGTTAACTTCAGCTTTGTGAACGCCTGTCTGTAGATTCCCAAAACTCAGTGGAGATTAGAAACAGGGAAACAAGGACTGTGTGCACTGATGTTGCAGTGATATGTATACACACAAAAAATGCACGTGCACACAACATGGAAATGTCAGGACAGGAATGGTGCTGCCTAGGGAGATGGTTTACTTCCACTGGTGGCAATTCATAATTTTGTCAGGGCTCTAATCAGTGTGCGGAGCATGGAAGTGCTGATTAAAAGGCATCTTTTACTGCTAAAACATTACTTCTGGACTTGTGTACCTATTCTTGGTCTGCCTCTCCTGATAGGAAATGTATCTCACTGTGTTTGGTGATGAGAACAGTAATTCCTTAATCCTGGGTTTTGAGCAACATGTGATATAATTAATAAAAGTAATGACAATTTCTTCACTGAATACCAATTAATGTTCAGCTCTCTAATAGAACAGAGATTGGGAATGGAAAGCAGACTGGATCATACCACACAAAGAAGTGATTTCTTTGCTGTAAAAGATATTAAGTGTTTCATCCACAGCAGGATGAAAAATGAACCAAGTTTTATGGAAACTATAAAAAGGCTTTCATCTGTCAGTGGTCCATTCTCTAATGGAGACATGAGGGAGCACAGTTCAACGCAAGATCCCACATACTCATGGCCTTGAAGGTTACTGCTTCACTCATGAGTTAACTGTGTTTTGGGGATGCAGTCACTGTAACAGTATTTTTTTTCCATCTGAAAAGATGCACTGGTGGCAGTAAGGAGAAAGCACAAACTAACTCAAACTTTACACAATAAACTAGAAAAAGCAGCCCCAAATGATGTGGTTATTCTGATTTAATCAGCCCACTGCTGCTCCTGCCTGCATAGAACATCAATTGCTAAACCCATCTGTGAAATGTGGCATCTGAGTTGCATTGGCTGAGAATGAACAATATATTTAATGGTTGCTTAATCTGTTGTGGGTTTTTTTTTTTTAATGGTGTACTGAAATGCCAGGGTGAAATCTGAAATGCCTCATTTATTAGCTGAGTATTAGAAAGAATAAGGATGCAATTAGGATTTGGAAAAACTAGGTTAAATATCCATTTCCTGATAGATACTAAGGCTCCTCCTGTTTCCCATTAAGCACCAAACTGGAGGGCAGACTGGACGGCAGCCCTGTAATTGGTGCAAATGACTCGAGACATGCTTGGAAGCACCTTAAGAGTTTAACTTCAGCTAATCTGACTCATAAAGAGCTGCAGAAGAGTCACATATTCTAACACCCTGGTGCAGGCTGAGTTGTCTTTGCCCTCTTCCTTGCTCTTCCTTGTTTTGCAAAGTCCATTTTCCAGTTCAAATCTTATCACCTTTTTGGATACAATGGATGACCTTGCCTTCTTACAACTTCATGCCCCATTCTTCAAGTTTCCTCACTTCTGCCTATCCCACCCTTGCAGTTTTTTGATCCTCCTTTCTGTCTTTCACTTTTCCCTCAAAACTGTTTCTGATTTTTCCAGGAATGTGAAAAGAACTGTACTGCTGAAGAATAATGGTCATCTAATGCATAACCTTCTCCCTCAGCAAGATGAGTTATACCTATTTCTTTCTGGATGCTTGTATAATGAAGACCCTAATTGTTGGAGGTGCCATAATATCCCTGGGCAGTAATCTATACAGAAACTGAATCTCCACTGCCTGTTTTTTACTTCGGCTTTATACTGCTAGAAGAGCATAGATTTCAGTGGAGTTGGTCCCAAGTAATGCACAGTAGTGTCCCTGAGGACGGTCAGTCCTGTGGTGCTTTTAAGTATCTCAGAGACACATGAAGATCAAAAGTTAATTTTCTTGCCTTTTCTAAAGCTGCTTTATAATTAATTTCTCTGAATCAGTTTGTTTTTCTGCTGCCAAACACTTCAATGCTTATATGTAAATTATCAACATCTGAAGCCTTCTTTCTTTAGAAAAGAATACAGGGCAATCATCAGATAAAAGTCATTACATATTCAGAGCTATTCTGCTCCACTGATAATAAAACATTCTTAGGGAAAGGTGACCTTTTCACAATAGACTTATTAATGTCAGGACTTCAGAATTGTCTTTTCTCATTACAAGTCTTACCAAAAACATTAAAAAGAGTGAAGTTTATGATCTTAAAGACATGTCAAAGCACAAGCATTAAAGAAATCTTTACAGAATGTTATTTATATAACCCATTTTTGAGTTTTATGCAGCAAGTATTCTGAATCAGCCTTGTTTAAATGGAACTCCACATTCATGACTACTTCTATTTCTGACCTTACTCTCGAAGTTTCTGTTAAGGTTTCCTATACCGTGTTTGCAGCCGTGGAAATCTCCTGTGGCCGCCTACGTGGTGCAGCTAAGCTGACCTCCAGATGARGCAGCCTTACCTGGGCTGCTACTCTCCTTTGAGGAGTAAGAATCGGGGACAGTTTTTAGACGAGGATGCACAGAATTATTCTGCTAAGGGAAACAAATGAAAACTCTATTGTGTCCTTTAAAAGTGGACTAAAAGCTGCTAGTATAAACTGTAAACATAGAACAGGATGTTAACTTCCCTTTGGAAGGGGTAGACAACTGTTTGGGAGGAATTTAATTAGAGTACCCATTACATTAATGAAATGCATATGGGATGACAGTCTTAAAATGACTTAACTTGGAGGGCACAAGCTAATAAGAAGAGCAGAGAGATGGAGAAAATAAAGCTGTAAGTTTAGGCAAATCTTTGGAAAACTATACGCTACTGGTATGTCTCCAGCAGAAGGGGGGCTGGCCGGGGGCATGTGAGAGCGAGGGGAGGACGGCTGTCGCGAGGGCTGGCGGCGCGTAGTCCACAAGAGCTAGCGGCTTCCTTGTCAAAACGTCYCAACGGGAGGCTGAACCCCGCAGCCGAGATGTTGTAAGAGGGCTGGGAATGGGCCTCCTGGGTCACTTTCCTAGCGGAATTCAGGGTTTCCGAAGGGTGCGGTGGCCGGGACGCGGGGTGCCGGCAGCCCTGCAGCCCTCGCTGGGAGTGCGCTTGCCCCGGCCCTGGGCAGTCGGGTTCGGTGAGAGGGGGTTTGCGCCCCGGGTTAGCCTCAGGCCAGCACCTATTTATTTCACCTAATGGTCCCGCAGCAGTCAAGGTGGGCGAGCTAACGTCAGTGTAAGGAGGTGTTGGTTAATACAGGGTGGGATTTTCCTCATGTCCAGAACCGAGCTAATGCTGCTTTCCGTGAACTGAACTACCACCAACGTAAAGAAAGCAAAATTGGATCAATGCTGAGAACCCAGAAAATCCCACCCACGGGATATCTTGGAACCAGAAYGAACTTTCTAAAGTGTCTACTACACAACGCTTTAAATTTGCTTATGGCTTTTTCTGTTGCCGGTTCTAAACATTAGGGACTAAATATAATAGCTCAGGTTAAGTCTTCCAGATCTGTTTCCTTTAACATAGACCAAATTCAGTGTGTGACCGTTTCCCTGTGGGTTGCGACAGCGTCTCCAGCGAGCGCTCAGGGCCCAGCGCACGGCTGTCCCGACCGCCGGGCAGCGGCTGCCGCCCCCGCATGGCCCCTGCCCGGTGCCGCCGCGGGACCTCGGGGCTGGGGCCGTGGCCAGGCCGCGCATCCCTGCGGGCTCCGGGGACCTCCTGGCTAGGGCCGGGGCCAGGGCGCGCATCCCTGCGGGCTCCGGGGACCTCCCGGCTCGTGGCTAGGGCCGGGGCCGGGGCGCGCATCCCTGCGGGCTCCGGGGACCTCCCGGCTCGTGGCTAGGGCCGGGGCCAGGCCGCGCATCCCTGCGGGCTCCGGGGACCTCCTGGCTCGTGGCTGGGGCCGGGGCGCGCATCCCTGCGGGCTCC
>NW_020450647.1:675286-846063 GCF_003343035.1 Apteryx rowi
GGGCAGCGCCGCTGCCCCGCCCCGCCCGCGTGAGGGACGGCGAGGAGGCGGCAGCGGCTGCGCGGGGCCCGGCGCGGGCTGCGAGCGGGGCGATCGACAGCGTATACAAAAAAGGTGGTGWCTTTTGCTTGTTTTAGTTACGTGAATTAGTTCACGAGAGCTTTGTGAAAGCGGGGGAGAYGATTTGAAATGTTTTAGCTGAAATGCGTGGCAGGCTTTAGCAAGGGAAGAAAAAGAGGAGGAAAAAGAGAAAACTGGGACTTCGTTTTCTAAATTTATCCTTGAAACATTCATCAAATTAAAAGTGAGCCCAGTTCTCCCGTGGGTTACGCTGAAATACGCAAGCGGCAGCTGGCCTGGCCTCTGTCCCCAGGTCCGCTGGCGCCGTGAGGGGACCGTTAGCTCCCTCAGGGGCGAAGGCGCCGTGCGGTCTGAGTGTGGGCGGCCCCGAAATTCCCTGCTTTTCTCCCATCTCCATAGCGGATTCAGAGAGGCTCGCTCGAGGGGCTGGAGCTGCCGAGACTGCAGGAATTAGCCCCATGTGCTTACGTTTTGGTATCTTTCCAAAATCAATATTTTAAAGAAACTGAAGTTATTCCTCCTACTGGAATCATGATTCATACAATGATAGCATCAATATTAATACGATCATCGAACTTTAATTTCAGTTGCTAAGTAACCTGTCATTCCCACAGAGCAAACTGGACTCAAACCAGAACAACCAAAAATGGAGAAAACCTAATGGTAAAAAGAAATATTAAGGGAGGAGGGGGAGAACTTCAATTGAATACCAGTTTTTACAGAACCATCATCCTCTTGATAAAGCTAAAAGCTGCACTCTTCTTCCATTTTTTAGTTTTGCCCTTTTTTTTTTCCCCCTAGTCCTAAACTCTCTTCATTGAGACATGAGCCACCTTTTCCCTTTGCTGCATCCCAATCACGGGCAGCACCAGTGCAGAGGACTTACAGTCAAGATTTATAGCAAAGCTGTTTATTGGTTTTGTGGCTATTTAAATGTCCTGCCACTGTGTATTCGAAAGGTAATCTTTGTAAAGAAAAATGAGATGAATATAACCAATGACATTCGTTCTGCTGTATCTGTGACTTCTGTAAGGTTTTTCTGGTTGAAATGTGATTCGGTAGGAATCTGAATCTTGAAAGGTCAAACAAATCTCTCAATGCTGGCAGTTTTCCTGTCAGAAATGTTTTAACTACTACTACACTTCTGTTATATTTTATATCCTCTTTGTTTTAAATACTTGCAGCTGTTGAGGCTTTCAAACATAAGGTGGAGACTTCTATTTTTGCTAACTGCAGATTTTAGGCCACCTTCTCAGTGGCTGTAAATTGCAGCTCCTCAAATGCAGTCACATCACCACTCAGCGCAGGCAGATGGAGTCAGGATAACAATCATGATTTGCACCAACTGAGAATCTGGCCTTTCAAGTACTTTGCACTCTGTGAGAATAAAATGCTAAGAGGTCATACAGACTCAATTGTAATTAATGCTGCTGTCTGTGTAGCTCTCAACGTATTTCTGAATTATGCAGCCAGGTGACACATGATTAGATTTTTGCAAATTTTAAAGTAAGTTAATAATTGAATATAAAAAGGTACCTAGGCAGATTCTGGGTTTGACTTTCTTGTTTTATTTCTCTCCAGAAAGGACTTGAGCCGATAACGGTGTTTTAACTTTTTAATCAGTGTAGAACGCTGTGCGGTTGCATACATTGGATCTAATGTAGCACAACAGAGTTCAGTGGAATTTTCATAATGGTTTTAATGAGAGCAAAACTAGACATAGGGTTTGCATTTGACCAGTTTCAGTGATAATGAAATCTGTTTTAATGGGAAAATAATCTAATTTCAAGTCTTCTTGAATAACCTGGGCTCAAAACTCTGACTTCTCTCACATGTTGGGTTCAGGTAGTGATGTGAGAAAAGGTGAACATGGTTGTATGCTATATTGGTATAGTAAGTGTTGTACTGCTCACTGCAGGTGGGTGAACTCCATTTATATGTGTTTATCCTCAATTACACCAGATTGGTCTCTGTTTAAGAGCAATTACATAGAAAAAAGAAGCAAGGAAGAGGCCTGGGAAGGGAGAGAAATAAAAAATAAGAGGCAAAATAAATCAGAGCAAAAAGTGAATAAGCAATAAAGTAGGAAAGGGAGAACACAACCTGTAATACAGGCAGCATCCTATGATGAGGTAGACACTAACCAAGTGCCTGGTACAGGGGAGAGAAGACCAAGAGTATGTTTTATGTTTGTCTTCAAGTTCAATCTCTGTGCATATTTTTATGAGGGTACAAAGGGTTTAGGAAACCCAAGTACTTGGCATGTAACTGCTCCAGCTGGTAGCACGTAGGAAGAACAGAGAGAAGTTAAATAAGCTCTGCCTGTGTCTGTGGGAACTGGCTGGGCAGAGCCGGGGGGATGCACGCCAGGGTGCAGGGAGTGCACCACTCGGCACGTGAGAGAAAGCAGTTTCCCTGATAAACCAGGAAGGAGATAAGGAGGAGCTTGGTCTTTGGGACTGGTTTGTTCCTCTGGCCTAGCACTTTGAGCTGTTTGTAAATACAGCACCCTCTGAAGTTATGGGACCATTCTTCAACCAGGACAGAGTCATCTTTCCATTGACTGTAGTGGAGTAATGAGGATTTGCAGCCAGCAAAGGACTGGTCCCACAATGCCGTCTGTTTGACAAGGTTGTGATGCCCTTAGAGGGCCTGGCTTTGTGATTTGGCTTTTGGAAGCAAATGGAGCAGTTTGGGGAGTAAAGTACTATCCAGTGTTTGTACAAACACCAAAATTGGGAAGCTCTTCATGCCCTGAAACAAATATAATTCAGCCAGTTTTCCTCACCCTGGATAGTSTAAGCTTCACAGATGAGTCTTAAACATTAAATTATGTTTTGCTTTATTTTTTCTCTGCTGCCTGTTTAAAAAGCTAAATTCGTCCAGTGCCTGAGTTAAAGCCTTGTGCATGGAGAGTACTGTGCAGACTGAAAGCTGCAAYACTGTATAATCAGAAAATGGGCAGATGCTGTGTTTTGTCAGACACTGTTTGCTTTTGGTTTGCTACGGCATTTCTCCATTCTTCCTGTTTATCTTTCACCATTAAATGATGGGTCTGAGGTGGCAAAAATCAATACTTTGAAATTCATATGTTAACAGGGTGATGGAATCTAATGGACACATGACAGAACCAACCCATGGAAAATTGAAAAGGGCATCCTGTGATGGAGACTAACTCTTTACACATCATCAAGTTGGATAGCTCCAGTTGGGTCAATCTTGAATGATTAAGGTGTTTTTTTTGTTTGGGTTTTTTTTGAAAAGGTATCCTGCTTAAATGTAGCTCTGGCCCCACAGCTTCTGGATTGCACCTGGTCTTAGGTGGTTCTGACATGCCATTTGCTTGGTTCAGACATTAGTAAAGCTTGAAGGCAGGCCAACAAAATGCTGCTGTGCTGCTGGCTTATGTGGCTTGGAGGCTTGAATTTCTTTCTGAGCTTTGGTAAGGTGAGGCCTACCAAACTTTCCTGTTTTTCTCCTTCGCTCAGCTATTTCTCATTGACTTGCCACTTAGTGCCTAAGTGCAATAGATATGTGTCATAATAAAATAGGCAGTAATACCTACATATACCATTAGTAGTGGAAAGATGCCAACATTACTTAGATGAATTAGCACACAAATTATCTCTATAATTTCAGGTTACTTTAACTCAAGGAAGACTGTCTGTCTTTCAGAATATAGTTTGATTTCCCATGATAACTTTTGTATTCCAGTCATATGAAATGTTTTACTGCAGACAAACAGGTGTGTTCGACTGACATGATAAGGGAGGTAAGCAGCATATCTGTAATACCACAGATCCTCAGCTGGTGTAAATCCATTGTTTTCAGTAGTATCTGCACAGTGTGATTTAACATTTCTCAAGTTAGCTCTGTGATTGAATGGCASCATGTAATGTGTTCAGCAGGCTCCCCASATCTTTAGCTTTCCCCAGTGGTCAGACAGGAGGCAAAAGTGCATCATGTGGTATGTACTCTGGATGACTAAGTGCTGTTTTATGATGCACATAAGCTCTAGATTTGATGTAGCTGGCCCTAGCGGATAGGAGTCTGTCGTGACACAGAAGCTGGAGCATTTGTCTGCTGGACTGCTGGTGGTGATGGAGACCAAGAAGGAGGATGTTGATGTACAGCATGTCCCAGTTGTACCAGTGCTGTCAGCAACTGGAGAAAAAATAAAGCAGCCTGAGGGCTGCTTTGGCTTAAGCTGATGACTTGTCAGGTACAGCAGGAGTCCAGGATGAACAAAACAGAAATTTCTGCTAAAGACATCACAGCACACACACGTGCCTTTCTCTGACTCAAGAGACTGGTTCGTTGTCCAAGGACAGGCGTAGCTGGTGCTGCCGTGGCTTACATAGCCTAATGCCTTCATGGGGAGGTGGGATTTTCCTGCAATAATTCAGTGCTTTTTCAAGGCAGGGAAGTATGTGGCTACATTAGTTTCCCAAAGAATGCCTAGTATATTCTCCTCTATAGCTGTGTTTTGTTAGGTCTAGATGAAAGAAACAGGCCACTATTCAGAAAGGCCTAAAACTCTGTTGACATAAAGAATCAAAAAGAAACATTACATTTTTGAGTGTTTTTTCTGCCCATTTTTGAGGAAGATTGATTCAATGTTGTGGGTGGGTTTTTTTCCTTTGGTGTTTTTTTTCCTAGCAAAACCATTTTGTCAGAACAATCCCAAAGAGTTCCAGTTCCATTGTTTGAAGGTTGTCTACTGGATTTCAATGTGGCCAGTTTAGAAAGATGTGTCTTAACATGCAGTGAGCTGGGATTAACAAGAGAGAAAAATGATTTATTGAAATAGCTTTTTATACAAGAAGGGAACTCTATTTAAAAGAGGGAGGTCCAGGAAAGATATTTCCATTGTACTTTGGGCGTAGCAGCTGTTTTATTTTTTGTTGGTTTTTTTTTGTTTGTTTTTCTTTCCTTAAGCGTTATCTTGAGAAGTCCAAAGAAGTCTGTTTATCTAGGAAATAAGATTCTGCTTTGGTAGAGGATGAAAGTAAAGGTTGGGAAAGGATATTGGAGCCAGCTGGTACAGAAGAAAAAAAGAAGAGAGATCATTCATTATAATTTTTCCTCATGGCTGCCAGCAAAGCAAAGGAAGGAACGTGTCCTCTGGTATTTCCTAGGCATGAACATCCTTATAAGCTGACTTCCAAACAAACTTCCAGCAAATGAAAGAAAAACATCAAATTCACTGGATAACTGCAACTTCATGGATTATATCAACATACTGTTGCTTTAATCTGAAGCATTATATGATGATATGAAGCAGGAAAAAAAAAAGATCACTGTTTCTTGGAAACTAKGAGCTTACCCAGATTGCTTTAATTTTTGTTTTTCAGGGCTCATCTGTGTTTCTGTGCCTTTTCTGCTTCTGCCCTGCTGTGCTTTCTTCCTAAAATCAATTCTGCCTTTTGGCCCGATGTGGTCCCTGTGTAGAGCACTCATGTGGGACTAAGAAGTCTGGAAAGTCTTTGTCGTGGTCAGCAGGATGTTTTTTCATTTCACGTATGTCAGCTATCTCATTTTCCACTGACTATAACTTTCTTGTCTCTTTAATTAGCCTACCTAATGTGCTGGCTGCAAACAGTGACCCAGTCTGCTCTTCCTTCTTTTTACATATCAATACATCATCCACTGTGACTACTAATTTATGCAGACCCAGCTGTCCTGTTCCCTTGTCTTTATATTCACTTGCTTGTTTACTCACCTGAGGTTTGGTACTGAAAAATGAGAAGCATCTGAAAACAGGGCTGTATTCACRTGCTCACCATTAAATGCACATGTTCAGCTAGGTCTAGACCCAAAGCAAGTACAGTTCTGGATCAGAGGTTGCCTAAGGGCAAGAATTGTCTCAGTGGCATTTATTTGTACAAAAAGCAGTTCAGGCAGTTCTCTGGCACTCTTGAGTCTGCTGCTGTTCCTGCAGAATTGCTATTAAATGATCATCATTTAGTCATTTCATGGGAACTTTGACCCAACTGGGATGCAGAGATCAGCAGGCTCTCTACAATTTTCACTCATATTTATTGCCACTGCAAACAAATGAAATCATGTCAAATGTTTCTCTGTCTTGTGCAGTCATGTAGCTGATGAGCTTTATGGGCAGCTATCAATTTGAACAGGATTGCTTTGTGCTAATCGTGAACAGATCTCACAAGATTTTTTTCTAGTGTTGTTTTAGCCTGTTCGTTCCTTGTGAACACCACATGGACATCAGTGAAGGTGCTCACTGAAGTCAGTCTGCTAAACCAGGAATGAGGTCCCATAGCATGTGCAAATCTACTATAGAGTGTGAAAACAGAGGCCTTGCCTTATTTCCACAGCCTGTTTTCAGGCTTGCACAGTATGTTTTCCCTCTGATTAATCCATGTGGGCTGTGTTTAATTATTTCATAACTTCCTAAGTGTTCACCTGTTCTGGCTCTGATTTAGTGTCTCTATGGTTCTGCCACAAGTGAAGCTTGAAGGGCTCATTTTCTGTGTCTAATTTATGTTTTTCCTTAAATATACAACGTGTTTTATGGCTTCAAATGCAAGATTGGGAGTAGTCACTCCAAGCCTATTATTCATCCTGAGGCGATCAGTTACTGTTGTATCTGACCTCAGTTGAATGCTGATAATTACTTAAAAAAACCCTAATCCTGTTTATAAGATCTGGTCCAAAAAACCTGGAGAAACTTGTAGAATTTGATTTTTTTTTTTAATTGTCTTAAAATTCTGAAGTTCTAATTAAATGGTGGGGGGAAAAAAACAACAAATCCACTTACTCTGGGAAGTATCTTGCTTGTTTGTTTTTGTTTGCCTTCATTTGAACAGTCTTCTTCTAAGGCATAGTCCGGGAGCACTGAAGTCAATGAAAATTTTGTGGTTGACTTCTACAGCATAAATTCATACCCTTGAGGTAAACTTGGGTTACACAGGGAATACAGAACAGTGCTACTGTAGTGTGCACATCCTGCTTTATAGCTGGGAGAGAAATTATCTCACTGGATGTAGAGGGTTATTGAAGGGACTATATGGAAAGTGTAGTTGTTTAAGCAGATGGACAGACTCTTCTCCCTGTCAGAAGAGGAGTAACTCTGCTAAAATCAGTGGTGCTTCTCAGGTGGCTGTGTGTGGAGCTGAAGCAGACATCAGCTGGACACCTCTACTGTCATCACCAGAGTGCTGAATGTATCACATTTTCAAGTGCAAAAGAGTATCTTGTGTTATCTGAAGTGAAAAGCTCACCCTCCTACCGAGTGAGAAGTTTTAACTCCCAGAGCTTAATGTGATTGTCGTTAATCCTCTGATCACTGTATTTGTCTTACAGTGATAAATAATGATAAAGTGAGCTGAAGCGTTCACTCTGCAATGAGCCCAGATTAAGCTGAGGTGAATTTCCTGAAGCCACAGTGCATTGCTTTGAGAAACAGTTTCATGTCATGCTCTGATGAAGGGGAAAAAAAAAAATCCCCAGTATCTTTTACAGCCCTTCAGATTCTCGGGCCCTGACTCTCTTATGAATTGGGGCTGTGCTGCAGTTTTCTCTTGGCAAATCACACTTCTAAAATGACTCATCTAAATACCAAGTTATACCCTGGGAGTTGTGTGGAAAGCCAAGGAGTTGAAACTACCCTATAGCAACTCCTGGCTTTGTCCCCTCCTGACTGCTCCTTGGGGAAGAGATGGTCATTCCAGGACACATTCTGGTCACACTAATTCTTGGTGCTGTATCACAAACCAGAAGCCACTGCTGGCAGCAATAATTCAGGGTAGTCTTAAAGCTTTTCTAATGAATGCCAAAGGACTGTAAAAGCTAGCAGTGGTCTGGTGGTTGAAATCCTCATTTAGGTTTGCTACCATGGATGAAACCGGCCATCCACTTGCCCCAGCATCCTGGAAGGTACAGGAAATCAGAGTCAGCAGCAAGGTATACTCTTGTAGAGGGAGTATTTCTCATTAGCTGCCTGTAGCTAAATGTCAATTTACGTCTCAAAGCTTGGAGATGTATTAATTGTTAGAAATCCTGGGTTTTGTATTTCCAGCAATATAAAGGTCTGTTTCGAAGATTCTTTTTACATTCCATGTGGTGCAAATGGCCTTTGCTTATTTGAGGAGTCACTTGCCATCTTAAAGCCTCACATTACTAAGTCTAGATAAATTTTTCAGAAATATCAAGATTGTGGTTCTTTGGGCATGACTTTTAAGTGACCAAGGCACTCACATTAAACCAGCTCATGAACCTCTGTGACATGGAGGCAGAGTTCTTAAACCACTTTTAGAAAAAATGGCCATGTGAGCTTCTAGTGCAGCTCTCTTAGCCTTGCTGAGAACAAGGCCTGCAGTCACAGAACAGTCTGAGATGGGTCTAGGGCATTAGCACACCTCCTTCTGCTCCTTTTTTCAGTTAAATAATAGGCACTGGCAGCACACTTGATTTGCAGACTTTTGCACTGGACTTTTTAAAATGTGCATGCATTGAAGACCACATAACCAGTTGCACAAGCATTTGTCCTAGCAGCATAACTGGTGACACTGCTTGCTGTGCCGTTGAGTTTCGTCACTGGCATCTCTGATCAGGGAGGCATGTTGATCAGAACTGCTCTTAGATTTGAGACATTTGTAACCTCCCTTGTTCACTGTGTTTTCTTAGCTGCCTAATGAGATAAGAGCTTATGATAACATCCTCCCTCTGCAGGGTTGCTCAGTATCTCTCTGCTGCCAGATATGCTATGTGGTGGAGCTTAAAACCATGAAGAGCTCCACCTGTTAGTCAAACCGAGCAACCATTGGCCAATAGCACACGCACGTGTCCAGACCATTCCCTCATAAGTTTTGTATTCTCAGGAAAGTAAACTAAAACAAAATTTTGTAATACAAGAGGGAGCTGGCAGCTAAACATTGCTCCCTTTTGTTTGCCAGGGCAGCTTTATCTTGAAATAAAGCACTGGTGAATAGAAATGATGAAACAGTGCCTAATAAATAATGAGTATATTTGTTTGCCTTTTGCTTTCTGCTGATAAATGTAGCTAATGGCAAGCTGAGAAGTCTCTGTTTGCACAGATAACAGCACCGATATGCTCTAGTCAACTTTGCTTCTGTTCAAGATGCTACAGTAGTTGAATCACAGGCTACTGAACCATTCTGGGCATGCAAGGCATGCAGAGACAGTGCCCTCAGCAAAGTCATCTCTGCACTCTGAGTCGAGGTAATTTGTAACTCAGAAAAAACTGTCAGTTTAGACTCTGCTGATTCAGGAAATAAGTGTGGTTGGATGCTCAGCTCGTGTAAATCAGGTCTGGTGTCTGGATTTCTATGGAATTATGTCACTTTGCAGAGCAAAGTCCAGAATATGGCTGATTTCCTTTTATAGTAGTGTGTAAGTTCTGCAATGTCAAACAGAGAAGCTACATTGTGCTTTGTATTGTTGAGTTCTTCCTAATTTACTGATAAAAGTCTTGCTAGATAAACCATTAGGCTGGGATTTCCAAAGGACCTTGGAGTTAAATATCCAGCTCTCATTGTTCTGTTTTTCCAAAGGTGCAAAGAGAAATTAATCACAAATTCACAGTGCTTGTTTGGCAGTGGTAACCCCCTGGATTATAGAGGGGGAGGGAGGCCTCAGTTGCTACAGATCTCAGTCATTGCTGATTTTTTTTCTATGTTGTGATAGCTTGGCTACCCTGGTGTGACAGGGTTAGAAATATTGCTGTACTTTGTGCACCTCCTTAGGAGGTACACAAGCAAACAGCAAAGAAAATCACATGGCTATGTCTTTGCTGGGTTGAGAAATGGAGTGCCAGTTGATGGAGAGTGGAACTTAGCTCTGAGAGAGCTCGTGGAGGAGGAGATCTTGGAGTCAGTTATTAAGTGGGGCACTGGGTTGGAGAGGAGCAAATGCTACAGCAAGTGAAATCTTTGAACATGGTGCTTCATGGAGCTAGATGAGCTGTTGCCTTTAGAAAAAGTGCTAGGGGTGGGGGCCAGCGCAGTTATGCATGGACAGTGTGTAAGGCAAGTGTCAGTTAATCCTTTCTTCTAGCCATTACCAATCTACAAAGATGAGGAGTTTCTTCCTCCCAGCAGTAGGAAAGCCATTCAAAATCAGACCTTCATTGTTCCTGGGAAATGGGGAGGCCTGTGCAAACATTACATTACAGGCATTACTAACCTTTACAAGAAGGTGTCTTCTTTTTAATTTCTTCTGCTTCTTCTTGTGGCTTTTCTCAGAGCCTTGTCTTAAGAGATTTCTTAACAACAGCCCTCTGAAAGGCTTTTCCATTTCACTGATGTAGGATACAAGCAGTCCACCATACAGCCTGTTAATTGGAGTTATCTTTACCTTAGGGGAGAATAACATTGCCTAGGCATCTATATCAATATAGCATACCTCAGTATGGCATCTGCACTGCAAACTGATCCGTCTAGTTGTCTGCCACTGTCTGATATATCAACTCAGGAAATAATTTGATTGTAACTATATAAGTGTAGTTAGTTCTTGTATTCCCGCACATTCCAGCCTGTTTTGTAGATGTGTCTGAGTGGTTTTGATCCCACAGCAGCCCAGAATTGAAATACCACAAACATGGTCTAGTACTGCCACAGGTGCACTTTCATCTCTCAAAAAACCCTAAACTCCAGTCAGGCAACTTGTATGAGACTTTTGGCTGACAGAAGACCCTGTATGTTGACATAAAGGTTGCTACTGAGATCTCCTCTCACTGGTGGGCTCAAAGACATGTGGTGGAATTTGCTCCTCCAGATTTGTAGTTCAGGATGCAAGCAAGGCTACTGCATGGCAAAATGTATGTTTCAGCAGCTTGCACACCCACTATTTGGCTCATCCAGGTTGGCTACTGGGTACAGAGTGCTTCCTCTTGACCCCTGCTGCCTGAAACGCACCCTTTCTTGCCCTTGCTTTCTCAACAATCAGACTTCTGCCCCTACCCTGTTGCTTTCAGTAACGAGGTCTTGAAGGATGCTGGTGCTCTCAGGTACTTTGGGAGGCTTTTACCTTCACGAACATGAAGTTAGTGTGGAAGTGTTATGAGAGTTGCGTGAGTGGTTTGAACATGTCCACTTAGCTTTGTGGTGCGAACCAAAGCCACCTGAGCAGTAGCACGGAGCTAATTCAAAAGGTAGAAATTGCAATTAAGCTTAAAAATTTTGCTGACTTTCAATGGGAGTCAGGTACTCCAGTGCTTCTTATGCTTTCAAAAAATTTGATCTTTAATAAAGCAATAATGTTATCTCAACAGAGAGTAAGCCAGGGCGTTGTAATCATATGGAGCTTTGACATTGTCTTCTGAATATGCTAAGACTCAGTTGAAGGCAAATTATCCACAGTAAATTACTGTGATCACTGTCTCCTTTATTTGGTCTTAATCCTAACTTGATACCTTAGGCTAGACAGTAAAACTGCCCTATTGTAAATAATTGTCCTTTTTTTTTCTCTCTCTTTCCTTGAAGGGAGTTTTAGTCTTTGTTGCTGATGTGATTTCTAGGAGGTAGGTTTCTGTTCCTTTCCTTCTTCCAAACCACAGTATTTGTCACAGTTCCAGTTTCTCTTCAGCTAATTATTGTTCCCTTGAAGGAAAGCAGGAATCGGGCCTAAATGATCTGCTTGATTTTTAAATGTCTGATGAGGCAGCTGTGCTGGGACAGAACCCATCATTCAGATCTGTTGCCTTTTACACAACTGAGATAAATTAATTATGGGGCTTTCCCCTGATGTCCAGATTCTTGCTTGCAAATGTTCGCATAAAAGATGAATGACAGTGAGATTCTCATTATAGCTTGATGAATTAGCCTTTTCACTTAGAATTACAGCAAAGTCTAATTCATGGTCAGTGATCTTGTTTAGGCAGAGTCATTTTTTTCTCTGAGTTCTGATCAAGCATTTGTTGTCAAGTTACTTCTCTTGGTGCAATCCATAATTTTGCATTGCCTCATTAGAATTTTTCATTTTTCTGAAAAAATGGCACACTGGTTTTCCAGGAAAAATGTTATTCAGCAATATCTTCCTCATTTTCTTCAGTATGGCGCAGTGCAAAGCTAAGAYTGGCTTGAGTGGAAACAAAAGTCACGCTTTGTATAAAACAAAGAAAAAAAGACCAAAATTCTACACAGCTCACATCACATCACATATATAGCCAAAAATCAGAAGGATTCAAAATTTGTGACTTGACAGTTTTTCTTATGAAAGGGAGTCATCTAAAGATAGTATTAAGTTCTCAATAAAATAATTTTTAAAAGTTTTTTTTAAATCCTTGCACAAAATTCCAAAATACTTTGTTTTAATTTCGAGTATTCAGGAGAGCTTCCATTCAAGCCAACACAAAGTGAGTTTTCATCTTAATTTTGCAGGGAAACACTGTTAGAAATAATTTCTATGTTCTGTTGGTCTGTTTTACTAGATGGAAATACTAGTTTTGACCAGTTCTGTTAGTCTCCTTTGAGAAAGTCAATGTGGTGTAATGAAGTGAAGATCGTGATCCTGGGTTTTCATCGCCATTCAGGTACTGGGATTCTTCGTGTCAGTCTAAGCGTCTGTGTGTGAAGTAAGTCTAGCAACTTTCTTCTACTACAGAGGCTCTCTGGAGGAGTCAGTGTTACAGTGTACAGATTTGTGGCATCACCTCTGCAATCTTGGATATAATCCTCTGAATTAAGATAAGCCAAGCTGTCCATCTGCCAAGATTTAGTGTCTCAGTAGACAAAAGATGCACAGAAGTCCTTCAGGTCAATGGCAGGCCAAAAGGCAGAGTTTCTGGATATCTGAAGATGCATTCATTTTACTGGCTCGTGCTCTGTGCTAGTGTCAGTCTCTGTCCTGTGTCCATTAACTCCAGCTCTGATGGAACTGGGGGTTTAGAAAGCTGGAAGTAAGACTGATGAGTTTTTAAGCATTACCAACCTAAAGACAGACATTCTGAATCCTGCTCATTTTTAATGAAGAGTCTCTCTCTTATCTTCCCAAATTATGCTTGGGAAACACCCTTCACAGGTTTCAGGAACCAAAGTCCCTGTTATCCTTCATTCCTTTGTTCCTGCAGAAAGAATTAAGATTTTAGTCTGGTGCTTTTTATTATTATTATTTTTGTAGCAAAAGGTTAAAATAATATAAATATTTCATTTGACAAGAGTGGATGTTGTAATACAAAAGCTAGAAGGGAAGAAAGACAATTATCCTCGGATAAAGTAAAATGTAATAACAACTGTTGCTAATTCCTTCAGGTTTTGCTAATGGAGAAGAGGGGGTGAGTTTTCTAACTGGGTCCTCATCATGTTAAGAGGGAAGTGCAAATCCTGTCTGTCTCTTTAAGGCTCTCAGAGCTATGATTTAGTTGYAATACATAACATGTCATGAAGCTTTCATCTTCAAATGAGTATAGAGTAAAACAGTAGAATTTCAGGGGTAGGGAGGTTGTGTATGCTCTCTGTATATGTAACAGGTGTGCTGAGATAGTATTATTTAGCTGTCTGAAGTCTGTTCCTGGAGAGGGTTTGTGACTGCGGATTCCGTAGTATAATTGTTTGCGTCTCTAAAAATAACTGAGCACATAGGTCTGTAGTGTGAAAATGAATGTGCCTAAAATTGTACTCTGGGCAATTCAGTAAGTGCTGATGGATTTTTCACAAGACTCATTTGAAACTTAGACAAATTAAATTAACTTCTTACGTCTGCACAACTGGACTACAGATTTCCCATGGATTTCCAATGTAGTCACATCTCCCCATAGCTAGAAATACTGCAAGAATTACAGGGATGTGACAAACTACAGAAGCACTGAGAAAACAGATCCAAAATACTCCAATTTCTAAAAGCTCCCAAAGACAGAAGTGTTTTTTGTTTGTTTGTTTTTAACTCAGGATTTTCTCACATATTAGCTTCAGCTAAGATTTGAGTTGAACTTCGTTTTAAGAATTTTTTACTCTTAGATGATCTGGATGTCTAATTTCCATTAATTTTAAATGCTTTTGAAATTCTCAGGCTAATGCTGAGAATTCTATTGGTCTGATGCTAACATCAGGTTACTCCAAATCTTACTGAGGGGAAAAGATATGACTAAGACAAAGAGTATCATACCAGTTGTGTAATAATTTAGGTGTCTGCATAGATACAATCTGTATGTTCGGTAATTAAGCACTGAAGATAGTATCAAAAAGACACGTCATATGTGGGCAGAGCAGCTCACCCAATGCAGTCTTCACCTGTTCCAAGATATTGCAGCAGTGCAATTATTTAAATAATTACCAGTCCCTGAGAGCCAAAGGCATGGTTTCACAGATTTATTTTTTTTTCAAGGGGAGCTTTAGTACCGCCTTCTGAAGCGTGTGACTCTGGTTACTGTCTAARTCAAGATACTTGGGTCAGCAGATTGTTTGATCTCATCCAGTTGATCAAGGCAATTTCTGTAGTCATTGGGAAGGAATTGATATAGTTGCATAGGGAATCAAGGAATCAATATGATAGTATAAGGAAAAAGCAAAGGAGGGAAATAGTTATTTTACATACTTTCTTTGCAGTACTCTCTAAGTTAATTATCAGGAAATGAACTTGGAAATATCCATCAGTTTCTTTCATGCAAACTTGGCATATGCACAAAATAACGTTGTTGAAATATAATATGTATTTTAGTTAAATTTGGAATGTGAATGGGACATGAGGGAAATGTGCAGAGGTTTTCACTAGGAGTTAGAAACACGCCTTTATTCATTTCCAGTTTATAACAGAATGGAACAACTGAAAATAGTCCCCCACATTCCACACTTCTCCCAGCAGAAGTGACAAACATTGAACAAGGCTGTGACTAAAGAACAAATTGTTTTCAAGGGCACAAATTCCATTTTGGCTATCCAGTCTGCTATGGTTTTCCTGGGTAATTTGAAAAGCTATTGTCTACATAAAAACAAAGTCAAAATAACCATCCCTGCCAGGCGCTATTTTACAAAGAAAGAACATTGTGTTTCTTGCTCATAGTTCCTGGCAGTTTATCATGTTCGTTTGCTCGTATCTTTAAGTGTCAACATCTTGATCAATTTTACTGCACCTGCCTATGGTCAAAATATTACTAGTGGTAGCTCTGATTGGTGTTTAGGGGCAGGAATAAGTCATTTATAATGACCGTAAGTGAAAATGTCAAAATATTGGTTAGAAAAATAATAGCCATGGTGTCAAGTTGTYGTTATTTATGTAGCAATATTTACCTGTACATTTTTTCTGTGTATCCTAATGCTTCACAGGCCACATTTCCCTTGCTGTCATTCATGATTTTTAAGAGGTTTGTCTGGTTTCAGGAGTATTATCACAGCAAGAAACCAAAAGCAAAGAGATTGTGTTGATCGCCCAGTGACTCTTATATCAGYACATTAATTTAATATAGCACATTTACTTTGGCCATACTTTGGGCTTTTTTGCATTTGTTTATTTGCAAGCTTTGGATAATTGAGATTTAGTGGCACCAGTGATAATTAGAAGTCAATTTCAGTAATCGCTCAAGAAGTGTTTGTGTTCCCATCCAGGCATGGCACGGAATCAGCCCCGTGTCACTTAGACAGTCAGTCTCAACAAAGTACAGTAACCACTCTCATGCAGGATATTCAGAATAACTCCCTAGAGTACAATGTAAGAAAAAAATAGAAATTGTAATTTGCTCTTGGATTTTACACAAATTGGAAAATGAGCTGAATTTCAAAAACACCGTATTTTCTTCACTTTGTTGAATAATAAGAACAAACCCTTATATTTCAAAACAAAACCTTACATGTTTCATATATATCAGTGAAGTAGAAGCTTCTGTCATGTCAATGAAAGTTTTGTCTACATAAAGAGTGTTAAATATCAATTAAGTGTGACCATGAGAATGAGCAGCCTTGTCCACAGTATGTACTCTGAGCATGCAGTTACCCAGTATTTCGTAGATAAGGGATTCTTTGAGTAAATCATTGACTGGAACACGTTTTTCTTCTGGGTCTTTGCACTGGAATATTTTCTGAAAGCTGTTATATGGTTAATAACTGCAAAGCTTGTGATTCTATTGTTTGATATAATTTTATTCAATAAAGCTGCCTCACTTCGTAAAGGTCTTGGTATTTAATATTTAATAGCATAAATCCCATGTGATTCTTAGGCAGGGGATGAAAATTACATTTTAAATTAATGTTCACTCAAAGCCTGCTCTTGTTTCTTTCTGCCTTTGAAGGCCAACAGCCATTTTAAGCACAGTATCAGCTTCCAGAGATGATATCCATATTATCCTCTTTGAAAATGGCTAGCTATCATCAAAAGATATGTGGTAACAATTATTCATATGCCAAAATAGCAAGTGGAAGGACTGTTTCTGCTGGCTGATCTATAAACTTGAAGTCAGACAGTTTTTTCTCTGTTGAAGACTGTTTTGCAGAAGGGCCAGCTACTTGTTTATATCTGCACAGCACTTAATGTGATAGGGATGTAGTCCATTGCAAAAGTAACCGGTTACTAGTAACATAAATAGTAAATTAGTAGGATACTGGTGTGATGGCAGTCCCTGATGAGTGGATCTATATTTATACCTGGAAAAATAAATATGTGTATGTGTATATGTATAGTATGTTATTATGAAGTTATAACTATTATACATAAATTTTATATATGAATAATATATGCACACACATACACAAACATACATATATCAAAATCACATTTTTTTTAATGTGAAAACTGTTCAAGCAAGTTAAGATCCAGGTCAGCCACAGCTCTCCTGAGAGTCAACAGATTCCAGTGATGTTTCCTATGCTGAATACTGTGTATTGTCCATGGGATTGGTGGTTTAAATGCAGAACTGCAGAATTCAGCAAGTCCTTTTCTGTGGAAATCCCACAGTCTCTTKGAGAGCTTGTTGTGCAGGCTAATTGCTACTTCATCATGCTAATGAAAGAATGCACCTACACGTCTCCTCCTGGAATTCTCCCAAAACACTGTACAAGTGCCTTCAGTTTTTCAAAGATAAGGCCACCAGACTCCATTGTCTCAGTGCAGAGAATAATCTACATGAAACATGTTTTTCTCCCCTCCAGTATTTTGAAAGCAGGAGTAAGAAATCTCCAAATGACATGGTTAGCGCAAGCTAATTACCCTCATGGGGTTTGGAAGCAGTCAGCTGTACATCATTCTTCGCTTCTATTTTTGAGAGAAATAATCTTATTTTGAGATTAACGGAGCATGTTTCAACAGGCTTGTGGCTTTTGCAATGAAGGGTCAAGGAACTTCTGAATCTGTGGCTTTTGAACAGTGTGGCTTTTCAGCAAATTTTCAGCTATTAGTAAGTATCGTAACATATATGACTTAAGTGGACACATTCAACTTGGTCTGGTATTGGGGAACAGGTCRAACATCAGCATTGAAGTATGACATTTTATCTGAAAACATGAGCTGAAAATCTGTTATGATCAGCCGCATTTTTCTTTCTCCCATATAGTTTAAGACCATTACTTCTGTCTGGGTGCCCCACGTACCAAGGTCATTTCAGCATGGAAACATAAGATCCACACAGTCTTTTTACAGTTATTCTTACAGACAGTGTATCACAAAAGACAGTAATAGAAATGTCAAGCAAGTTCTTTGCCACAGTGCATGCCTGAGGGCCAGCATTCCTGCACCGACTCTTTTTTGTGCTCCTACCCTTGCTGTCCCAGCCCCTCTGGAACTAGCAGGGTAGAGACAGGAACCACCTTTCATGTGGGAAGTACTTGAAAATCTGTCTCTGTGTCCTTGTGATTAATTAGGATCCTGTGTCAGGGAAAGTCACCAAGTGAAACTAGGGCCTGGTCTGAAGCTGGTGAGCATCTGTAGCTCAAGCAACATAGAAGAGAACCATTGCCCTGAGATGGTATTTACAGGGAAGGACAAGTAAGAACAAAAAGGTTCTGGCGTGTCTCCCTTATTGCCTCAGCCTCATGACATCAGTATGATATATCTACAGATACACAGAAGCAGATTTCAAACAATGATTGGGATTAAATTGTTTGATGCTTACCCCAGTACAGCAGAAACAAGTTTTGAGGTTAGGTTTTCAAACCTTCATCAGATTTGGCCAGATTTTCAAAGGATTTCAGTATGAAATAAATACTTGGTATTCTGCACTCTTTTACAAATACGTCTGCTTTCATGGGAGTTGAACTCTGTAGTGCCTCCTTACATCTGGTCCCAAACATTTACTCATCAAAGCATTCTATACAGTTAAAAATGAAGCAGATGCTATTTTCAAGCTGAATCTGGCACTCATCAGCCAGTTTGGTACTTACTGCCAGGATTATCCTAAGTGGCTTCAAGATCATTTCCTGATTAAGGATTATTTTTATATTGTGAGTAACTGTTTGTGTCCAGGCAAGGCAGAATTTCTTTTCTTAATCTCAGTGGCAAGGAGRAAAGACAAGAATGACTGTGCTTTTTCTATGCTTTTTCTGATGCATCTTTGAAAGCCTTAAGTGCTCCAAAAGGAAGGTCATACATACCATTTCTTAAGTTAATTCCTTTGAGTGGCATTTAGACTTAACCAACTGTGTTGAAAACTTTTGTTAGAAAAGCAGAGTCTATGCTGAACAGTTCTATGCTATTGCATGGTTTGCAGCTCTAGTGCTATGGAGAGCTTTTAAGAGCATGGGAGTTGCTAGAGAGAATTACCACTATGTTCTCTGGGGCCTCTTTCTATAATTCTGTCATCTTCTCCAGTGGTGGAAGTTGAATGTGTGGTGTTAATACTATTTGAGCACTGCCATTTTTGCTTTGAGCAGATGCTGTTTTCCATTTGGCCAGCAGGTTAAAGTAGTGGTTAGCTCTCTCTAATGCAACCTGTCTGAAAGGCAACTGCAAGTAACTGCAAGAGAGCAAGGCTTCAGGATATGCTTAGCGCAAAGTAAAGAAAATGCAGTAAGATCTGTTACAACATTTGAGCTTTTGCATCTTTGTCCATATCACTTCAGAGCAGGGGTAACATACTGGCCTAAAGTATTGTTACTGGGAAAATCACTGTGATGCATTACAATTATACCTGGGGATGCAGAATACTAACCCTTTCAAACCCTTCATACAGTACTTTAAGAAACAAAGTGATGATAAATTCCTTTGTTTTGTTCTGATGAGTTTTAGCATGATTTATCTCCCTTTTGTTTTCACAGGGGTAAGGTTTAAGGAGGAAATCTGCACCTAAGAAGTTGTTTCACTCTGTTGTTTCATCTTGGCCAGAAATATATTTAAATTTCCACACACACAGCTTATACACAAAATCACACCATAACTAACAACAGGCATTGTCCCCAAGATATAACTTCCCATAGCCTCAGTGAAATTGATATATCAAAATATAAATATATATATGTGCATATATAACATTTAAGATTATGTAATTTCACCATCTGGTGCTTTATATAAACAGCACTCATATTCCATCTCTACAGCTTTATGTAATGGACTCCCCCATACAAATCATTACTTTCAAAGCAACATGGGGCAGCTGGTGAAAGAACAACAGTACTTTTTGTTCTGTAACTAAATGCTCCTTCTAGTAAAGTAGAGGTGGACAGCTTGCAAAGCAAAAACTCTGTGTATTGTAACATCTCCCATTTGTTTCCCACTTAGCTGTCTTTGTTCTTACATTTGCAAACTAGGCAGATTGTGTTTATATTGATGAGCAACTTTACTGCGGGGTCAGATAGGAAGGGAAGATTGGCAGGGAAGGAGCAAATCTTTAAACAAAAATGTCTGCAATAATTAGGAAACGTGGCAAGAAAGAGTTGATAAACAAKTAAAAGGTGAGAAGTGAAAGGTGTGGTTCAGGGCAGTTCATTAAGATGATAGTAAAGAGCAAACCAAAAGTTCTGCAAGCATTTAGCAGATGGGATGGTATTCTGGGAGCTCATCATTTGTTCRAGTACTGAGTAAAAGCTAGAAATGCATGGACTTAGGGATGCATGGATTTTTTAAAGAAATCTCAGGTTTATTTTCCAGAAACAAACCATTAGGAAGGCAAGCCAGTGTTTACATTTTCTGTGCTTGTGTTCACATTTTCTACTGCTTAGGGAGCCTAATAAATGGAAGCCTGCATTTCAAAATTGGAGACCCCAAACCTAACTCTGTTTTTCAATTACAGATGCCAATACATCGACTTAATTAACCTGCAGTGTAACACACATGCAACCAATCTGGTTTGTGACCTAGTCTGCATCCTCATGTGGAGCTGAATGTCTAGTGTACTTGTATTCTTTGAGAGGGCTGCTTCTCACCTAACTTTAGCACCTGCAAAAGACAGGCAACTAGTCATACTAGTCRCTTAGATTCCCTCTACAGTGGAGAAATCAGGAGGCACCTCTAGAGGGCAAGTCAGACCAGAGGTGGGCTCCCTCACACTCTAAAACTGTCAAGATCAATGGAGTAATTGGCTTAGATGAGACATTCTAGGAAGCAGGTGGATTACTGGCTGGATAAAATGAAGGAAAGTGATACTTTCTCAAGTCATGTCTAAGCTCATCCTAGGTATCCATAGCAGGCTTAGGAGCTGAGCCCATGCAAGAAATTTGGGTAACTACAGCTGAAAACTAGCTTCTTATTGTCAGAGTGTCTTTGTCTCGTAGCATTGATGGGGGCTGTCTGTTTGATACAATTTAAAACCGTTCTGAAGACCTTTCAAAGATTCAGCCCTGGGCTGCCTCCAGAACTTTCTTGCTCCTAACCTTGGATGAACATTTGCTTTAATGACTAAGTCATCACTCCAAATTATATTCATGTAAAACTTCATTGTGTTGAAACTTACCTGGCTTCTCCAAGGGGGGACTGCATTATAATAATAATTTTTAGTTTGCTGTGGGTCTTTTTACAGTGCTCCATGGAGATAGGATTGCCTTCCATATGTTCAGTTTCTGTGTGATTTTATTTTTGATTCGGAGCAAGGGACTGATATATGTTACCAGGAAGTGATGGATTACCTGACACGTCTGGAGCACTGGGGACTTTCTCACATCAGAATGAGTGTGATTGACTTTTTTTTTTTTTTTTTTTATCTGCAGCAGAGGAATTTTTCGATGCCTGATTGCAGCCGACAGGTCAGCTGTGGAACAAGCTCACTGGTGACTGTGACAGGCCTTCCTATGTCCTATCCCCAATGCTAAATTGCAGACTCTAATGGCTTGCTGAAGACATGGTGTCAGGATGATGGAGATGGTAAGATTATTAAATGAGGACATCTATTTGCTAAATTGCTTTAATGTCACAGGAGACTATATTAGCTCATTGGCCACCCCTTTATAGGGATAAGARGAGAATGCAAACAAAGAGCAGGGATGGGGACTGAAACAAAAAAGCAGATTTATTTGCTGTTTATTTTCTTGAAACTCCTAGCCCCACATTAGCTATAGCACAGTTCAGGAAATAAGGGGGGTTCCCAATCCTGCTCTTACTGTACTGTTTTCACAGTGCTGGTCAAAGAATAGTTAGAAGATGAATTTAATTTATTCCAGCGCATGCTGGTTCCAAAGGGCTACTATTAAATTTGGGGCAAGTATAGCACTTACCCCTTTCCCACTCCCTGCCCTTCTGCACAGCACGTCTGGAGCCTTGTGCCTTGCTGGCCATGGAAATGAGGATGTTATTTTCTATCAGGCTGCTCTTACTCTGTTATGTGTTTATATTGCACACAGTGGGAGAAGAAGGCTACAACATGGGAACWGGAATTTGTATCCTAAACTTGAGTATCTGTTTCTTTGGAAACTAGATTGCAGTTGCAATTTATATAAAATCACTCGTTTCAAAAAGAAATGATGAAACTGGTTTGGACTAATTACAGAGTTGCTCAAATATCTTGGGCTTGATAGAGTGACTTGAAATCACATGCACTCAATTTGTTATCAGCTTGGGAGGAGGAGGAATAAGGAGACAAAATATCTAGTGGAGCAGAAATAGGCTAAAATGAGAAAGGAGAGAGCTGAAATAGAGCAAAATAGGAGAACGGGAAAGATGTGCGTTATATAGAACCACCCAAGGTTAATGTTCCCACAGAGCTGGTGTTCAGTCTGGGATGAGAGAAGCTGAGACTGCATGTGTCCTTATCCGCATCTGTGATACACACCCACTCTGCTACAGCCAGTGCCTAGCACCTCAGATGACAATCTGTCCTCAGATGTTTTCACCCAGCACAGACTAGGTCTTCATGTACTATGCATGGGTGTAGCACTGATCTTCACAGAATGTGTTCAAGTTATCTCAGTTGAAGAACTTGACTGCTAGATCTGGTTTGGCTTTTGGCCACATAAGCACAAATACATAAGCATTCAACTAGTCATCTGAATGGAGTTACCCTGGGTTAACATCAGTGATGGATCACTGGGAGTAGACTGCAGTTCAGTGTGCAGGATCTCATTCTGTTTCATACTGATCCCATATAGTCAGATGGGCTCAAATGTAGTAACTCTTACATTGCAGCCACCTATATGAAAGAAGAATTTTTCCAGTTACACACAGCATTCAGTTATGGTAACCTGATTTTTGAGGGCAGCTAAAGTTARTTTGTTCAATATTACTTTTCAATACTTTGCTGATTCCTGATGAAATAAATAGGATTAAATCCATTGTTGGTATAAGTCACTGTACTCCCATTGCATGCAGCTGTGTCGATCTACCTAAATGTAAAAGCTGGAACTGTGGCTTAACTATCCACAAATATTTTTGAACCAGAATATATTTCCCAAAGTTAGGGAATGGCTTGAGAGTTTCCTTAAATCTTTGAAATGCACTAGTTTCATCCTGTTTCTCTAARTTTAAGGTTTGTAGGGCAGGATTGACATTACAGAAGGTCAGGATTCCTCAAGCCTTTTTTTTGTTTCTTTTCCTTAGTAGTAAGTCATTCATAAAGCTGAGGTCACTTTCTGCTGCTACAGGCAGATGTAGGAGGTAGATTGGCTTTTTAACACTTAGAGCAGTTGTTTGTTTTTTGCCACTGTAGTTCTCTTTTCACTGCAACATCTGGTTGCCCGTACATGGTCATCATCACAGGGAATTGTAAGCAGAAGTAGTTTTTTGTTTTTGTTTGTTTTTTGTTTGTTTGCCACCTTTAATGTCCAGTAAATATTAAGAAAAAGTGAAAGGGATAAAAAGATGGAACAGAAATGGACTTGTTAATGCTTTTTTGGGGGAGCATCTTAATGATGTTGGGAGACAAAAAAACAGAGTGAAGAGGCAGAAGGCTTATGTTTGAGACAGACAACCCGTAACATGCTAGTTATGACAATGCCAGAGTGCCTGTGTATCAAATAGAGATTATCAGCTAGTGAAAGGTAACCAAAGAAGTAAATGCAGTTATCATCAAATAACATCCATTACAAATGTAATGGGAATGGAGGTATATAGATTCCCCAAAGTAGGTAGACAAACAGTTTGTGAGCTATTGTTTGATTTCTGTTATGTTTATTACCTACTTGATGAATTAAGTCCACCTGTCAGGTGTCACTGTAAAAAGGATGGTAGTAAAGCTACAATTTGATTGTAAGTATTTAATAGGTAATTGCTTTATTAATACATGGACAAAAGCATGTTAGAAGAGGCTAACTTCTCCCATTGCCAAATAAGAGTCACTTTGGAAACCCRTCCAGTTCAGGAATGTTCAGTTCCTCCTCTGTGAGATCTGTATATATTTTGTAGGGTAAATGCTTTCACAAGTGAGCTTTCCTGAGTGGCATTAAAAATAGTATCTCAACAGAGAGAGAAGTATTCCATGTCAAAGTAAATCTGTACTGCTATAATACTTCATGGATGTAATTAGCCCAGCAGTCACTCCAACAAAACAGTGAAATGCTAGTTTTCCCAAAGGTGTCATTCCTCCGTATTTACTTTTTTTGCAAGAGAGGTACCTTTTTTCACTCTTTTTTTTTTTTTTTAACACAATCCATGGGTCACTAAAGCACAGCTCAGACTTCCTACACAGATAAACTGCTAGCACTTGAGATAGGTTTGATCTAGCTGGGGTCATGCAAAAAAGAAACAACATAGTGGATGTTTTTATCTAGCTTAGACATGGTCTGCACTGAAACTTTCCAATATGGTTACCTCGAAATCGATAAGGATTTCCATGTTTTGAGGGTACCTGTAATCTCTTTTTCACTCCTTCAGTAGRTCTAGCTATGCTGGCAAACAGCATATGCCACTCAAAAAAACAGCATCTCCACTAGGGAGAATAGCTGATATTGCCATGTCGAAGGGATATCTTAAAATCTCTTAAAGTATGGCCACAACATCCACCTCTGTCAGATTTTTAATTACTGCGGACAAATGTATACAATTCATGCCAGACTGCAGAGGAATATCTGGGTGGATCAAACTATTTCTGGCTTACTTTAAAGCTTGAATGGGATGTCCCTGTTTTGCAGTGGCTGAGGGTTTGAGCTCTTCGTGCTTGGGGAACAGTTGTTCCTCAGCAAAATCATTCACAATCCTAGAACTTGCCATGGGAGGAGACCAGAGTGGTAATGAGCTTCCTTTCCCATCTTCTTCATCTTACCTGTACAACAAAGCCTTGCTGAATGCAAAGCATCTATGCCAGCTGTCAACAGCTGAAATTGTGGTCCCATCTCTTTTCCTCCATAGTTTCTATATTATTTTTTTGGTAAAAATTATCTCCACAATATTGAATAACCTTCTATAAAAAGGTTGGAGTTAATCAAGCTGAATTTATTAAGATCTTTACAACCAAATGAGCTGATTACGAGTAGGGAGAAACGTAGGTTATTATCTGATTTTTAAAAGCTTGAATAATTTTAGCCATTGACTTTATTGTCAGCCAAAAGAACTATTTCAATTATTATCTTTAATAACTTTAGAGAACATCTTTAAAGTTCTTTTCCATGAATCCTACTTCAAATGCTACTGCAGAGATGAAAGAAACAAGCTTAACCCAGTGAATAACTGATAAACCAGAAATATCACTGCCTTGCCTCAAAACATCACAGATCAGAGCTTGTCCCTTGAATATAATCATTGTGTGTGCTATCTCTGGCCTTTATTGGAAGTGAAGCTCTTTTATGATATTCTGTCATTTATGACAGTTCCTCCAGAGAGTTCATTAGGATGAACATTATGTAGCTGAATCTGGAAAACTGCTGTTCCTGACATAATGCCAACATATATTACAATACTATGTCAATGCAGTGGGGGAGCTTTATGGTTGTTTAACGTGTATGTGTGTGTTGCAAAGTGCATCACTTTTTAACTCTATTAGTAAAGCAGTATCTTATTTTCTGAATTGCGACCACTATAAATATATGTAATGGGGTGCCTGAACAGCTGTTTTGTTCAGCAGTTATCTGTGATGATTATGTATTCATAAGGTAGAGTTTTCAGCACTGGAGAGCTGCAATTAGTCTATACTGTGCTTCACACCATCGTAGCTAGCAGTTGTTACCCTCTGACACAAATGCTTCACTGGAATTTCTTTAAGTTCCTTCGCTTCAGTTTCTAATACAGACTTGCATGTATAAGAAAAGAAATGCTGGCAAGGAAATAGCTAATGTCTTGCCCTTTCTTCCATCTATTTTGATACAGCTCTGTTATGCAGTAATAACTAATCTCAAGTCCAAAGGCAGGCCATTTCTTTCAAGCATGGTCTCAGTGGAGCATGTGAGGCCAGTATAGTTCACTCTGGGTAACTGTTGCCACAAAGTGTACGGTGTGTGAGAAGCTACCATTGCTGCCACTAGACAGTTTGTTAAGTTTGGATATTAGAAGATGATGAAGTCTGTGCATAAAACTGTTGATTGAAGTGAAGGGCCAGTGGTGGGGAATATTATCTAGTCCCACTCAAGAAGTGAGAATGAGAATGATCCCACTGAGTTTCATGTCTCTTGTCATGAAATGAAACTTAATTGAACACCTTTGCCTTAGAAATGAAAAGGGTGTGATTTCTGCCCTGCTGCTTTGTGTCAGCTGTGCAGTTTTGCAGTTTCTCCTGGGAACTGAAGAATCCAGTTGGGTTCTCTCTTATCTGGGCATTGGCACCAGCTTTGCTGCTGATGTGCCAAGCAGGACAAAATCCCTCCCAGTTCTCTCTTATCCTTAGCTATACTAGTCTTACCAGGCTAAGAGAATGCTTAGGGTGGCAAAAGAGGACTGATATGGCTCTGACTGGACACATTCATTTTTAAAGTGGCACAGAGAAAAACAGTTATATCTCAATGCAAAGATGCAACAGTAGCAGAGTTTGTGATGGTGCCTGGAAAAACTTCTAAAGCAGTGATTCCAAGCTTTTGGCACTGACTGACCTATGTTGACCCACATAATTGCTCCTGCTGTACTAAACATGCTTATTGTGAAACTATAATTGAAAAGACTAGTAGTTTTCCACAGACCAGCTGCAGACCACCCATGATAGACTTGTAGTTGACAGTGGGCCATCACTGCTTTAGACATTTAGATGTAATGCATTTCTTGAGGTCTATAAATTTCTACTGAGGAAAAGGAACCCCGTGTCATGAAAGTTATTACAGAGCAATCCAGATTTTGGCTGGAAAAAAGTGTTGGCTTTTGCAAAAAGTGGGTGAGAATCTCCTCTTAGAGACTGCTGTGGGAGAAAACAGTCTCTGTTCATTGTCACTGTGGTATGTAGAGTTGAACCAATCTTTACCTACCTATAATAGGGAGTTGAGAAATCAGGAGCTAGAGAACGAGGGAAAGGCTTAAATCTGCTTTAACCTTCTCTGAAATGTGCCTCTGTGTATTCAGGAACTGTTAAGTAGTGGGGGACTCCAGGGGAAGATGCAGAGTGAAGAAATGACCTTTTACTGGACCCTTTTATTGGTCTCAAAGAGAAATTTGGTAAAGGGGGTGAGATATGTAGTGAAGAAGAGTGATTGTTTTTGTAGGTGTCATTTCAATTGAGAGGTGAAGTTTTCTTCTGCAAGTGCTGAAGGAGCATTTAGATAGGACTTAGCTTTATTGTAGAAGTGTCAGGATAAAAAAGGTAATGTTATGTCTGGTAACAAAGGACAGGACAGATGTAAGAGCTGAACTGAAGGAGGAACAAGCTCAAATCACACAAATATGCTCCAGAGGAATAAAAGGACATCATTCAAAACTGCTAGAGAAAAATAAGCACGTGGCCAATAAGAGAGATTATAAATGTTCATAAGCCAAAGCAATAGTATTAAAGATTAAAAAAAAAAAGTTTTTTTTTTTTTTTTTTTTTTTAAAGCAAAGCTAAAACATGGGATACTGGAAAAGATGACTGGACATTACAGGCACTTCTGAAATCCCAGCAGAATGATGATAATACAGGAGGCCAATTCATTAGGCCAGAAGGAGAAAACCCTTATATCTTCGTGAGTTAACACAGGGATGGCCCACATCCCTTTCTTCTGCTTTCCCACTCTTGTTTCCCAACCAAAATATGATGTTGTAGGATGGGTAAACAAAGAAAAGGACTGGTTTCCTAGCTGGGGTAAACCTGGTAAATATCCATGGAACACTGAATATATATCTAGGATCCACAGAATGATGTCAAGTTTAGCTACAGCATATACATATGCTGTAATATTACTTGACTACTCAAAGGAGGTAGCTGGGTTTATACCAGCTAAAAACATAATACTGCATCTTTCTGTGATCATTTTAGCCTTTCCATCCATAAAGACAGGAGAGGACATTAAAGATGAGTGTCAGGAGCCCTGAAAATTTAAAGAACATGTAGGAGGTCACATTATAAAATGTTATTATTAAGAGTTTAAAAGGTTGGTTTTATGCTTGTGCCCTTTTTTCTATGAAATACAAGTGTCAGAAGCATATCAATAAAATTTAGAAAGAGTATCATGTTGGTTAATGCTAAGTATGTCATTAAAAGTATGTCTTCAGACATCAATTTGTTGACTTCTCAGTATGACTGACAACTTTTTTCCATACAGCTCTACATTTGATATCGTCATCCAGTATCTCCAAACTATGAAATAGTAAAAAAAAGAAAACAACTATGTTCATTTCATTAGACACAAGCAGATTCAGCCATTTTTAGCACAAAGTAAAATTTTCTTTTATTTATCAAGTACTGTTTTGTGTGGGCAAGTGTATATGTTCACATGATTTGGGATAAATGTTATCTAAATAGAAATATTCAGCATAGGACATGCATAAGAATGCTAGGCTGAATTCTTATATATAACAAAACCTTTTTACATCATTCTGACACACTGAAAAGAGGGATATAGAGTTCCTAAAGTTACCATATATCATATTTACAGCAGATCAGCTTAAAGTGCCTATCCCCTAAATAAGACCTATGCTGTCTGTGTTTATTTTGCAGGGAGATATTAGAAGGGAAGGAAGGTTGTCAATACAACTTGAATTTAGACAACACGCTTGGTTAAACACCATCCTGTTTTGCAGTTTTAAACTAATTCACTAGCGCTACAGTAGCTGCGGCCAGGTACAACAACTTTTCTTCTGCTACTGCTAGCAGGAGGGTTATTTCCACTGGTGGGAACAAACAAAGAATTGAAGATATGAATGGCTGATTCTGCCTGAGGGATTTTACTCTTGGCTTTGGGATCTTATTGATCGTTTATGTGGTAGGAGTGAAATCAGACTGAGGTTTATAATCTGTTCCATTTCTGTCTTGTTCAGATGAAGAATGCTGAAGCTGTAAATTATCTCATGCTTACTCCAGGTAGCCTTATTCTAATCTGCTTTCTGGGTCAATTCCCGGGTAAGACAGTATGTCACGCCATTACATCTTTAATTGCTTTCAGTTCAGTCTTCTGAATCACCCGCGAGGGGCTGGCAGAACTGATAGGACATGCTGTAATGCATTATATACAGGCATCTTATCTCATTGGTGCTGTGCATAGGTATAGTGCTTAAGAGACTTCTGCAAATATAGGCATTTATCTTAGTCAGCTGTAATGAACTGCATCTGTTAGGTGGGAAAAGAACAGCTGTAGTAGATCCAAATTAGCTTCATCTTTGTCAGAGGCTGCTAGCTGCCTACTCCTTTGGCTGGGATGGAGGTGATCCCAGTAAAACTTGACTAACAAACAAGAATATGGCTTTGGAGAAAAATCTTCTGGACTGGTGAGTGAGTTGCTGCRTTCAACTTAAGATGTACTTTTAAAGCCCCAGTAGCCACATTCTCAGGAAAGAAACAACAGAGACATCTGTTAAAGGCTTGTCAAGTTGGGAATCCAAAAACCAAGGCATTACAAATTGCTGATCATTACTGAAAAGACCATCCGTGTGATATCTCTGCAGTGGGAGAAAAACTAAGGCATTTAGGGCATTTAGACTTAAGATATGCGATCAGAATGTGGGACCAGTAAAGAAAAGTTACAAATTACAGTGCGAGAGGTGAACCTGAAGTAATAGGATTATTCCTACTTTCAAACGCCCTGATCAGGATCACACAGAACATGCACTTTGTAAAGACAGCCCCTGCTTTGAAGTGATTGCAGTCTAAAGGAAGATGAAGCAACTGTAAGACACTAGAACCAAAATAAATGGGGAACTGAGAATCAGAGAGGTTTAGCTTTTTTGCCTGTCTTTGGCAGAGCTGGGAACTGAGCCTCAGTTTCCTGTGTCACAAGACACAAGTCTCCTTATTTCAGTGCCACCTTGTTTCACATGCAGATCTTAATAGTAGAGTATTGCATATAAGCCACTTTTCACAAGTTCTGTTCATTTTGTCAAATTAAAGCCTTCCAGTTATGCATTACTTCAGCTTGCATCAGTTTGGCAGCTCCTTGAGGAGGTCTCCATATTCCAGTCTACCTGTGGTCCAGAATCTTTTTATGGTGTAGGCATGAAAAAAAGCCCAAGTGATGACCCATCATTTTATTGTCTTTGAAGTCTTGAAATAACCTCTGAACTGGAGCCTGGCTCTCTATGGAGTTTATTGCATGCCTTTGCAGGAACGCTCCCAGAATGAGGCATCATGTTGCTAAGCAGATCAGCTTTTGTTTTTCTGTGGTGTGGGCAAGGGCATACCCATGAGTGGTTATGGATGTTCAGGGCTGGAATAGAAACCCCACTGTTTAGGCCATCTGCCAGGAGCTGACCTTCCTGTTTCTCCTTGCAGCTTGTCACTTTCAAAGTAGTGTGCAAAGCCTCGGTGTCCATTTCTGATCTGTATCGGCTCCCAAAGGTGCCTGGCTCATAGAGTGCTAATGCTGACAGGGTCAGGAAGAGAGTACACAGGYGCCAGGCAGGGCGGACCCGTGACCGGAACTGTCCCAGTATTATGATTTTGAGGCAGAGTGAGAAAAAGAAGATGAAGCTTTATTTTCTTAAATACCCCTTTGCAGTTTTCTGAGCTGATGCAATAGATTTTTTGCTCTTTCAAATCCAAATGATGTCAGAAAGAGTACAGTGGGTTATGACTCTATTCTTAATAATTAGGAAGATTGGTATAGGACTGTGGAGAAGTTTCCAAATGATTTTTAACAGATAGTTATTTCCTTGATAGCCTGGATTAATATCACATATAGCTGATGGATATGCTGGATTGGTTGATGGCAATGTCAGGATGTGACTGGGAGTTTGGTCAACTTTAAAAAAAAAAAATGTTTAAGCAGACAGCTTAAACAGAGTTGGTTTTGTGGAGGTTTAACAGGCTTGAAATTTTTTTCCAAATTGTAACAAAATAAAAATCAGATTTACTGAGCTGTTAATGTTTTCAAATGGTTTTGATTTGCTGCAGTCAAATCATTCTGTTCAGCTAAATTGGTGCTTCATTTGATTGTATTTTACAGTCAAAATTAATATTGATATTTGTATAGCACATAGTACTATATTGTACTATTCTGAACCATTTTGGGTTCTATAATGTTTTGAATGATAAATAACAGCACAGTAGATTTAAAAATAAAAAACTGTTTCAAAGCAAGCCCCCTGCAAATTCTCCATTCCAGCAGTCCTAACAGAAYAGTTTGGGTGATTCAAGACACTGTATTTCCAGTTTTTCAAAACGCAATTTTATCAGAGCTGGCACTGAGAGCACAAAGTTTTGTTTTCAGCAAGGCATCATTTTCCAGCAGAAGAACATTGCTTTCTGTCATTCTGACCAGCCACAGCTTGCCACTTTCATTGCTGTCATCAACTACAGCTTAAATACAGGTTGTGCAGCTTTAGATGCATGCAGCATCGAGACAGTAGACGACCTGTTTAGTTATCATCTTATGGGCTGCCTAAGGCAGCAATGCATGCTGAATTCAGAACCCAAGTTTCTTTGAACTACTGTACTAACTTTCTGTAGTTCATTGGGGGAATAATTTTCAGCTTTCAAATAATAAGCAGTGGTTGCTCATTTCAAAGGCTCAAAATTTGAAAGGGACCTCACTGAGCCTCTTCTTTGTGCCTAGCATTTGGCAGTGGTGGTACTGAAGATGCAAATGTTCTTTAAGTGTAATTCACATTCTGGCAGTGCTGAATGCCAAACTGGAGAGGGGTAGGGGAAGGAGGAGAAAGGAGAGATACAGCTTTGCATTTCCCAGTTTAAATGCCATCACTGTCTGCAAACTGAGCCTACAATTATTTGCCCCCATCATCCTGGAAGGCTGCTTAAAGTAGGGGGAAAGGAAGAAAGAAGAAGAAAAAGCTTAAAGAAACTCTGTCAGTTAATCTGTGAAAGCCTSTCTTTTTGGTTGACTGTATTCATTTTGACAAGTGCCTCCCGTTCTTCCCTAGAGTGTTCTGGCAAGTGAGACTYTTGCATATAAAGCAAAGGATTTGCTGAATGCACAACCATGCATAATTTAGTAATGTTGGGATCTTCTGCACTTCTCATCATAAACTTGTRTTCAGTAGGTGCTAACACAACTCCTCTGTGGATAGGTATTTCTATCTTTTTATCTTTTTATTCATTTATTTTTGTAAAATCTGGACATCAGAACACTGCCAGAAATTAAAAACTGACCATCAAGAAGTTTGTTTGCAGGGATCATATTTAACATTAACATATTTAACAGACATATCCATCCATTCTTACAAACACACACTTAAAATAAAGAATTGTTTGTGAACTCTCGAGTGGGTTGACTTTGAAGAATAATACGAATAAGTRATGGAAGACTAGGTTTTTCTTGAATTCACACTATTTACCCATAAGTCATAAAAACAAACTTGATGCTGGAGAAAATAGCTCAGGAAGAAAAATAAAACAAAACCCTCTTATTTCCTCCTGAAGGAAAATATTTTATGTCTCTGGAGTAAGCATTCCAGAGGAAAAAGCCATAACTCAGTAAGTTGTGGGTCCATCCTCATGAGGGAGATGTTTAATGCAGGGGGAGAGACAAAAAATTTTTTTAAACTAGTGTTAATATTTACTTGGTTTAATAGAATGTTGTGCAACATTTACTGATTTTAAAATCAAGATTATAATTAGTAGGTGGTCCATTGTGCTCTTACAATGCAGAATAATTAATCATCTTTTTTTTTACCCCACAAATAGTAATTAAAGAGAAATATTACATGGCTGCACCTGTTTTTCATTGTGTGGTTGCCACAGTGAGTAAACCAAATCTTTTATTGATGAGAACAGCCGTAAGTTTGAAAACTGAGGGAAGAGCATGAAAAACCCTCTGAGGTTCCCTAGAGACATGTAAGAAATCTGAAATTATTAAAACATATGGTGGCACATACTGATTGCTGACAGCTCCTGCTGTGGTTGTGAGCCCTAATTTCTCATTGACTTTCAGTTTTTCTAAATATTCTCAAGTTGGTTTGTTGTTTTTTTTCCACTCTTCTTTCAGTGAAGCTCTTGTGACAGGGAATCTACATAACATTACATAACAAAAAACTTAATGTTTTCACTTGATAAGGTATCTTTTTTAATTTTAATAGCTTAGAAAGTGATGCACTTGAAGGAAATGTGAGTGACGTGGAGATGGTTTCTTTCTTATGTCCGTGCTTGTTTGTCCTGCTCGGATGGTAAAAACTATCGAGAAAATACATTTATTTGATCAGCTGAGAATTATTTGAGAATGTCTGTAGAGTGATGCAGGACCAGGGTATATAGCTCTGGGAGAGGAACAGGTCATGGGAGGCAATATGAAAAGAAAGGAATAGGTTCTGGTTACAGTATTTTCCAGGTTCGTCAAACTGTTGTTGATTAGCAAGAGCTCCATGAGTCTGGTAGGTTGTAGTAACCTGCGTGAGAATGGTTGGGCTCTAGACAGAGACAATCAGCTGTGACTGAAACCTTCCCAGGACTGTCTTGACTGGCAAGTTTTAAAGTTTTAATATTAGCATTTCATGAATGGAGGATGGAAGCACTGGTCTAAATCTGGGGTAGAAGCAAGAACAGCATCCAGGTCTCCTTAGTCCCTATTTAAGGGCTAATTTCCAAATTCCCTTTTTTCTTCAGACTATAAGTTGCTATTACTATGATTTATTATTTTCAGTGAGGGTTTTATGTTCAGTATTGTAAGTGGGTACATGGGACTTAATCACAGGAAATGTAGGATTGGGCATAGTGCTCACAAAAGAGCATTCCTCTTCTCCCTGTAAGACTCCCCTGGACCTCAGAGACAGTTGATGTAGGTCAACAAYGCTGCATTTTTGGAAATGCTGCCCATATCAAATTAAATTCCTAAATCCAGTAAAAGTGACATATTTTGTTGTATCTCAGGCTGCATTAGGTTAATGCAGTTAGAAAAGGGTGTGGTGATGGTTTACTTCCACAAGACCTAGATTAATGTAGTCTCAATGCATTGGATATATCTTATAAATCCAAAGAATCATCGAATGAAAAAACAGCAGGGGTTATCTCTTGCTGGCCTCTTCCCTTCTCTTCTCGTCTCTCTCATTAGTCCCTTGCCCTCCCACATGATACATTTTTGAAGGTGTTTTGAGGCAGCAGGTGACTCCAGTTAAATGCTCCACCCTGCTGTGAACCATGCTAATGTGTTCCTGGTTTTCTTAATCTCCTAAATGAGCCACTTTGACTGGGGTCTGGTCTAGCTCATGTAGGAATTTAAACAATATCATTTAACGATTTCCACCAAACTGGTTTTCCCAAATCTGTGTATTTTACAGCCATATACGTTTCTGAAATGACAGGGCTTTGCTGGCTTTTCCTGTTTAAAAATGCCAGGATAGGATGGGAGCCTGAGTAAAAACTTTTGGAAACTACTGGAAACTATTACTTTGGAAACTGTTACTATAGGATTTAGTAAAATATCAGTTAATTTAGTCTGCCGCAGGATGCCTTGGATTTACACATACTTGCCTTTCGTCTTGATTTGTGTAACATCATTTCCTATAGACGTACATAGATGCCTTGCAGAGGCAAGTAACAAGGGTGTTCAACAAAGGAGAAATGATGGGGGCAGAAAAAATACTGCTTATTATGATGAAGAATAATCTTGAAGATGTAAAGTTGGCAAGTTGAAAGGGCAAAAGCTAAACTTAAGAAGGTGCTCACCAGCAGTGTGGAGGGAGCTGGAGTCCCACAGCATTCCTAAAATATTCCTATGGGCATTAGCTTGAAAACAAGGAAGAGAAAAGGGATAGCATCAGCATGCAATATCTTTTTAGGCACTTGTTCTTATTAACCATCCTGGTTAGTAAGTTTGGCTGGGAATGTTGATGCTGTCATTATTTCTGGAAGTGTTAATGGTATCCTGGGAATTTAATAAATACACTGTTTTATTATTTACATGGTAGTAGTGTCTAGAAGCTATGCTGGGATGCAGTTCTGTCAGTTGTATTACATACACAAGACAAAAATACTGTATTCAATAATGTAATTGGAAGACTAACCTCAGGCTTCTAATCACAGTGATAGAATGGGCCTTGACCCAGGGTCTCGCAGTAGCAGCCTCCTATTCACAGTCCCAGACACAAGCAAACTTTCCTGGCTCATATTTGCATACTCCCCACTTCTGCAGACTGTACTGTGGTTAATAGATGGGAAGCAAACTGAATCACGCTTGCTCATCAGGCAGGGCAGGAATGACACAACTATCTCATATACCTCTCTCTCTCGGAGTTCGTTGCTGTGTCGTGTTACGATATTTTCAGGCTAATGAGTAACACCCTTTCTTCCCAGCAGCAGTGTCAGATACTTTTGTCAGGCAAGTACTGAAAATGCTGTATTTTCCACCAAGAACAAATTCGAAATTGTTCAAAAGCAATTTTTACATCAGTTGGCCCAGGAATTTGATGGGAGACAGCGCAGGCATCTTCAGCAGATCAAGGGTTGCCGTGACATTTGTAGGCAATTATCTCCTTTTCATGTGGGTATTTGAAGGGATGCTACAACAGATACTCCCAAGCTGGGAGAGGAGGCCTTATAAAACAGGCTGGGGAGGCTTAGAAGGTGGGAGAGGGAAGGGGGAGATGGAGGGTGAAGAGTAGGAGGAGATGCAGTGCATGAAGATGACAGATGAGGCAAAAGAAAGTGTCACTGTAAAAGTGTCACAGCTAGAAATTTGGGCAGCAACAGACAGTATTGAACCAGAGTGTGTATGACACAGTGCTGGCAGAGACCCTGCCTGGGCTGGAGAGGGATGTGGCGAATGTTAGTGGTAGAACACAGAGAAGTGKTTTTTTGTAAATTTTGCCTGAGGAGGAAATATGTGGTTGAAAAGCCGAACTGCTACAATCCRGGCTTTTATCAGGAAGAGCTCCAAAAATAGTTAATTTTGTCCTGAACAGTCTGTGATATTGTCTAAGATGTTCTGAATGTTTAGGTTCTCCTGGACATATCTTCTTTTTCTCTGGATGTTTTTCCAACTCATGGTGGTGATGTCTGGGAAAGGTAGGAGGTCTGTGGCCACTGGTCTGGGACTTCTGGATGTCCAGCAGTCAGGTGCATGTGCTACAGGCTCTTCATCCTCCCTAGTGCTGGTTTACAGGAAATTGCAGGAAGCGACAGCTTCCAGCTGCAAACCCACTGCTCTCTAGCTTTGGACTCTTGCCATTGATGCTTTCTAGTGGGTCTTTTTTCCTTTGTTATCTCTGAAGATCCCCAGAGTGATTCCTTGTTTGTCAGACAAGATTGCAGCAAACAAACTACACCCTGGGAAGTCATGTCCAGTTGTGCTTATGAAAAAGAGGTAGTTAGGGAGATCAAAATTTGGATTGCTTAACCCTCAGGACTGTGGASATTATTTCTCCACACTGATAACAAGCCTGAAAATTGCATTGTTTACAATTCATTTTTAAAGGATTAGACTCATTTAGCTGATGGATTTTGTATAGGTGGACAAAACTTTAAATCTACTGTTCCTTATTCCTTGTAGTATTTTATCTTGATGCTGTACAGTACAGGTTTAACTAAACTCTTCCGCATTTATCAAGAAAAAAATCATATCAGTAGATTACATTATTTCAGTACAGGTCACAGTCTAAGAGTGGGACAGTACCTATTGGAGGCAGGAAGCAGGCCTGATCTGATTATGTGGTCCATGAATAGTCCTGTGTCCCCAGCCATAGTAGAACGGTTGAACRTTTTGGCTATGCTTAACTGCACAGCAGTCTCAGAGAAGAGCATTCACAGTTAGGTCCCCACGGTGTAGATGGCATTTGGGTATCTTCATGGTGGAATAGAGAGCCTTTCCATTGAGGAGCAAGGCAGTGATGATTTTATCCATTGAATATATACACTGYGAGCTTCCTGGCCGTGATGTCAAGATGACTAAAGACCTCATTATCAGCATTTTTCATGTACTGAAGACCTTTTGGCCTGTTTTGGTTAATAATGATTAAAAGGGCTCCGTAGTTTTTTAAAACAAAACCTTTGTGTATTAACAGCTTTTCACACACAAGTTTCTCTTTCCAAAGATTATTTTTCTTAGAAAACAGGGATCATCTTTACATTTACCTTGTGACTAGAGTTTATTATTTGGTTTGGAGATTGGAGGGGAACTTAGCTAATATTTGTGTGTAAATTCATGACAAGATGGGTGATTTGTGTACAAAGAAGGGAAGTTTCTTTCATGTCACTAGATGCAATTCAGTGGAGTTATTTTTGTAATATTATAATCCATTAAGCAGCTAGAGATAAGGGATATTAGCATTAATAAAATAAACACTACTGTCATCAATTTAAGTGTATCTGTGTTAAAGGTTAAGGAGCGGATTTGTAAGCTAACATTGCTATTACAGAATGAAATAGACTGGAAGGGGAATAATTTCTTTTCCTAGAAAAGTGGTACTGCRGCTACTTGGGTACTTGCCGTCACATCTGTTGTCCTGTTTGTTCTTCCACCTTTTTATGGCTGTCCACAGAACGGCTGGCTCTGCAGTCCAGCTCAGGCACGGGTAGCTGAGCAGCACGCTGACAGTGTTCCTGGAATGCTGTTGGTGCAAAAGTGAATATATTATTGCAGTTACTATTAATCATCAATAGGCCTTTGTCAGTTTTAGGAGGCTGTTGTTGTGAATGCTAGTCAAAGACCGATGCCTACAGTCCTACCCAAACTATGATACAACACTGTGCAAGGAGGGTTGCCATAAACTACTCCGAATTTGTGCCAGTCCTCAGCAATTAGAAAGTGATGATTTAGAGCCTGTACTGTGTGAGAAGCATGTCCTTTGGGGTTACTGATGTGGGCAAACTTTAAGCTGCTTATATAATTTTAAACTGTAGCAAGCAAAGACCAGGAGATTATACACAAGTAAATATTTTTCCACAGGAAGGTGAGATGGTGGACTGGTAACAACAGTCAAAAAGGCACAAGGAACTGAACTGCAGACCACTTGCAAACACTGGGCAGAATTTAACCCGAGAGTATTGGTCCAGCTGTGCTAAGCATCCTTTCTGTGGCTGAACACAGCCAGACTGACAGCCAGTCCAATTACAAAGAGCATCCTGTGTTGGTCACTCAGCAGTGTCCTCTAAGCCCCATCCTTTTTAAGTGTAAGAGGTAGTTTAAAATCCTGTTTGGTGGACAGAGTCCTGGATAACTAGTCTTTATTGCTCTGTGGTTTTAAAGAAACATTATCATGCAGCTGATTTTAACATTGAGTGTTTACCCTTGGTATTACATTTGTGCCCTAGAGAGAGTATATTTGTATATGTTTGGCTGATATATATGTATTGTTTGCCAAGTTCCCTAAGTTCAAGGACATACGCTATYACTCATTGGCCATTTATATTGCCATTCTTTTTTTTATGTGTACATAAATATTCATTGATATTGATTAATATTTATTTCTTGTAAATAATACATCACTTTGATTCTGCATAATCCATTGGGCACAATGTAGAAATATACCAAAAGTATAGTAAATATGGTAGTAAAATTTGCTCAGAATAACTTCAATAACCTAGGAGAATTACTCCAGAACTTCAGCTAGCGTGAGTGGGTACATAGCCAGTTAAAGGAAATGTAGCAGCATCTAAGTTTAACTCAGAACAGGACACTTCTCATGTTACTGGGCAGTGTTGCTGGTACGAGGGTGAATTTTAGATTCAGATTTCAAGCAAGCTAAATCTACTGACTTCTGTCTACCACATACACTGCTGTGAGAACAGAATTATTCCACATCTGCAAATGCAACCCCTTGGAAAAATGAGGTTGGTTGGGACTCCAGTGTGGGAGGCATGTGTGGTTGTTCAGCAGTCCCCATCACAAACTGAGAAACACAGGGTTGTCCCCATGGCACAGAGAGGCAAACTGTCTCCTCAGCATCCCTGAGACATCCACACCTGCTCAATATATTCAGGTAAGAGGAATACTGCACTCTCCTGGCTTGAATTTGTTCCCTCACCAAGGAGGGAGGTATAAATTCTCATTTTACTCTAGTGACTTTAGTTGCAAGGTCTTGACTTGCCCTGCTCAGAAATGAGGATGGAGTCTGATCTGAAGTTTGACCCAGTCTGACCTACTGAACAGAGAAGTCTCAGCATCAGTACTTTCTGTCAACAAGATCCTGGTTCTCATTTTGCAACTATGTCAGTGTTATGATACTAAAGCTGTACCAAAATATTTACTTAGAGGTTAAAAGCCAGTGTTTTTGATTAAGCCCCTGTGGGACAAAATGGAGGTTACATATAAATGATCAGCAAGGAGGACTCCCTTCTGTCTCACTGCAATTCCTACTGCAAACATAATTTATATTGACACATTGTGTCTGGGAAAAACTGTTTGTTCCTGTGCCTTATTATTGTCTGAAAAGAGAAACAGCAAAATCTTCTTGAAAGCAGCAATACCAGAGAATCGTGATGTCAGAATGATCTGCTTTGCATTAGTAAATAAATATGCATATTTTTTCCATCTAAAGATACTTAAGTTGGAGGCATGCTCTATTTGACTGCAAGCATTTTAAAGGCTGAACTCTCCTCCCATGCAAACAACAGGAGTTATRCAATTGACTTTACTGAGATCTGGCTCCTGATTTATTTAGACACCCAAGGAAGAGGCATTAGAGTTGTGTGTCACTTAATGTGTCTATATCTTCTTATTGCCTGGAAAAAAAATAAATCCTACTAAAACTGAATCCTTCACTATTGCATGAAAATATATCACAGTTTGGGTTCAGAGGAGTCCCACTGGGCATTCTCAGGGGCCAAAAATGTCGTCCTCCCTCTCTGACAGCATACCACAACAAAACACCTGTTGTTCCCTTCCCTGTGCTTTCAGTGAAGATCTGTCTTCACGGGATTCGAGTCTGACACAAAGCTGCTAGGTTCACCTTCAACAAATAGAAATGAAGTCACACATTGCAGGCTGAGTGAAATAATGCACTCGGAGCCTCTTTTTTTTTTTTTTTTTTTTAAGAAGACAGAGTAGCAAACATGAGATTAATAAATTGCCTTGGTCTCCCTTTATTTACAGATGCACAATTCATTTGAAGAGGCTGAGAGCAGAATGACTTTTAATGGCAAGGGAGCATCACTCAGCCTTATATGCAAGGGAAAAGAGGTTTTGCTCTTCCAGGAGACAGCTCAGTTCTTTATTAGATGGATTGGCCAAATTAAGGCTGGCTAAAAAGCTGTTCAACTAGTACATCCCAMAAGCACAAGCTTCTGTGCATGGTTATAGTGCAAGTTTATTTCTGTGGAGAAGAATATAATGAATGTGTTCAGAAATTAGAACTTAAAACTCACCACAGGTCTGAAATCTCCTGGAAAGCTATCCCAAAAGGAGCCAGATTGATGGCCAAGAGAGCTGGCATGAAAGAATAAGAAAATGTAGCTGAAAGCACATCACTAACAAATATTGCCTTTCTGAACAACCTGAGTTACTAATATCACTGATTTTTTTGCCTCAGTAAAATCTGAAGAATCTCATCAGGGCTTGCAAGCCCCATTGTACTAACCACAGTGGGGGGAAAAAAAAATTAAAACTACACCCTGTCTGAGAGAGCCCAGTCTTGGATTTATTTAACTCAGATGTGAGAGAAGCAGGAAAATAGCAGGCATAACTGCAGCTCTTCCATTGGTAAAAGTAGTTCATTTTGAAGCAAACAGCTGAGGCAAAGAATAAAGAAAAAGAGAAAAGAAGAGGAGATGGGATTAGGATAGAAGTTCTGTTTTAACAAATTCCAGCTGAACAATGGTACCAACTCTGGGAACTCTCTATGATAAATTACTGTCATTGCTTGGGCACTGCTTTTTGAGCGAATTTTTATATAGAGCTAGGAAATTTTAGAGAAAACTGAATGTTGCAAATGGCCTTTCTTCTTATGTTCATAGCTAAATCCTATGCATCCCTGGAAAATGCTTAGCCGATTTATTATTTACTGACACAGTCAGCCAAGTGCAACTCAGCCCTCCACCCCAGTGTTTGTTGTTGCAGTGCAAACTTTGTTATTTATTGGAAAAGACTAATGCTAAAAGGGTTGGCTTTATAAAAAAAATACTCATGTTAAATTGGACAGCCCTCCTTTCAGTACAAAGGTAGGGCACAGAGAATGGTGGGTGGCACCAGCTGTTGCTTTTCAGAACCAGAAATGTGAAAGACTGACCTTTCCTGCAGTGTTGTAGGTTTGATTGTAGGCTCTTTTTTTCCTACCCTTTCCTTTGTTGAGAACATGAAAGGATGGAGGAATATATGCTAGAGCCAGCACTCTGAGCATCAAGGAGTTCTGATTTTGCCCATGCATAACGTCAAGCCCAGGAATAATACTAGTGATCTTTTTTTAAACACGTGCTTGGACGATCAAAACATGATTCTGTTATGAAACAGCACTTCACTACCCTAGATCTCCAAGTGCCTTTTTCAGAGAGGTCAGTAACATGCCCTTTGTTTTACAGCTGGGGGAAGTAGAGGCTTGGGGAGCTGAATTAATGTTGAAAGTCACAAAGCGGACCTCTGGCAAAATGGAGCACTGAGTTCATCCACACTGCAAACCCATTGAAATATCCTCTGGTCTGGGGAAAAATATGATATTACAAAAGAGAGTTATTCTTCTGGCACAACCCATATACTGTTAATACATACTTATATCCAGTATACAGAGAGGACCTTATGTCCTTGCTTTTGGAAACATCTAAAGAGTCAACATACTACAACATACAACATATATTGACAGTTATTATCCTGTATTTGTCATATTGGATTATCTGCCCCCACCCACAAGGCCTGGGAGTTTTGCCATTATTTTCTTTGCTTTTGCTGTAGTCATTTACAAAAGACACAAAAAGTACAAAGTGCTGGCGAGTAGGGACAGTCACTCTCTGTTAGAGACAATGATTTTCCCTTCCATCACAAGCTGATGGTTTCTTTGGTTCCTTTGAGGACACTGCCATTACTTGTAATTTACTCAAATGCTTAAAGCAAGGGGAATAGGGAGGACACAAGAGAACAACTATGACCAATCTGGAGCTGATAAAAATCTGCAATATACCCATCACATCTCTGCAATTATGTTAGTACCAGTCAACAGAGAATTTAGGCCTTGATATTAAAGACAGAGCAGTAGGGTTCAGAAACATTTTAGTAGGTGATAAGACATTCTAATGAAGAATACGTCAAACAAAGACAAAACTAAACCCTCCTGATAAAATACTAGCAGTAGAATACTCTTTATGGCTCAGCCTTTCAGCAGGTGTGAATTGCACTGCTTAGTCAAAGCTAGTGGAAGTAAGTCAGTTTTTACCAACCGAGCATCTGACCCACTGGTTTCTTGTCTAGGCAGATAAAGGGTAATAAACTCTGCTATGCTGAAGAAAGATTAGGTGGTTCTGCTACTGCTGGAAATAAAATAATTGCTATTAAATTTACGTTGCTTGTATTATCTGAAATAAAATAAAGCTTATAATCTTTCACTGATGATTTTCAGCAGAGTCTGGTTTTACAAAAAATGTCCAAACTATTCTAATAAAATACATTATTTTCTCCCTTCTGATACCACTTTCATAATTGATTCAAAAGAAATGGCTAATTATGGTTTTGAAAATCATACAGGGCTCAATTGTTAGCTATTGCTGTAGCTTGCGGGAAACAGGACAGGAGCATGCTAAGAGTATTAACATCTGCTAAGACTGTTTACATCACAGTGGGAGAAATGACTGTGCATGGACCTTTCCCTTTTCCCAGCTGGCAGGGGTAAGGTGTGGGCTGACTCCTCCACCTGTGGCACTTAGCACAGCTGAGCTGGGGCAGGGAGCACTGGGGCAGGGCCYCTGCAAGTGGTGGACTGCATGTCAGTTCCTACCTCTCTCTCAGAACAAGGGAGAAACAAGTAACTGAGCCAAAATTTAGTTTACAGTCTGTCACTAATGCAGTTTAACTGCATGCCTAAAAACTGCTGGAAAACAGCCCTGAAGGGGCTGTGACAGGTCGTTTTAATCCATCTGCCTGTGCCAATGTAGGATACTTGGATTTCTGGCAAAAGCTTGCCTAACCTATTCTTAAAATACTCCAGTGTTGGAGACCGGTATTTTGTCAAGGTAATCCATTCCTGTGCTTTGCTGTCCTCCTGGTGGCTGGTCTGAATCTTCCTTTCTCTGACTTTTTGTCCAACCCACTAGGAAAAGTGGCTTTGAGATTGCCTCAGCCAGCTCTTTCAGGAACATAGGAAGAAGTTCAGCAAGTCCAGATGATCTGAGGACATGTAAGGCCCGTTCTCTACTCTCTCTTTTCAAGATAGAGCTGTTGTCCCTTTTTTACTGATGTGAATTCAGATACCCAGGCTTTCCGTTATTAATAATAAAATGGAAAGACTTCTTGTTAGCCTAGATGTCTGCTGTTACTTGTACCTCCTCTAGTACCTTGGCTTTTCTGATTTATTCCTTGCACACTTGTATTATGTTTTTATACTTGTCCTTAGTAACCTGACCTAGTTTCCACTTTCTGTATATTTACTCCCTATGGCAAAGCCCTGAGTCCATAATTCATCAAAGATGGTATATACCTTCTTTCTAATTTATCATGAAATGATTGTCTGGAGGCAAATGATAATTTCCAGAAAGACTATGAATGATTGAGAAAATCCCTGTTTCAGATGGCAGCAACCTTGATGATGGAATAATTGCTTTCTCTGGCTACTCTTTGCACTAGCTCCTAATGGTTTCTTCTCCTGTAGTTTTTCCGAATCACTTTTGCTAATAGTAGCAGCATGTCTGATCACGTTATTATTTTGAAAGGGAAATTTTTGTGAGGCACTTCTGTTTGTGTACAATGCATTCATGATGGCAATGGCATGTTGTGGCAGGTACACGATGCTCTGGGTCTGTGTTGCACTGCTGCTGGGGATGGATTCTGCCAAAGGAGAGGTGGGTGCTGAGCCCTTGATGCTCCATTTCCTAGCATGAATAGCATTTTAATGGCTGGGTCAAGAAGGGTGACATTTAGAGTCAAATGAGTAAGAGGAAATTTTATTCCAGTGGGAGTCTCTTTATGTATCTGATGTTATTTAGAAATATATCCAGAGAGGGATTCTGTGTCTTTAAATAGAGCTATATATTGTATCTATCAAGAGAGGAAGTCTGGTGTATAAGAATATGTAAATAACTTTGACATGTTGGGTACCTCTGAGGCTGGCAAAAGAGAGGATATTAAAAAAAGCCGGAGATTTAAATCTCTGGCTGCTTAATATCCTTTTTTGCTAGTCTCTGCCACCTTATGAAATAAATTATATTGTATAACATACTTAAAACTATTGCAGTTAAATCTAAGTTCAATACCTCTAGTGTCATGCTCCTGTATGTAATTTGGATGCTATACATTTTCCTAGTCATTACTTAGGAATGACACTCTGCAAAGTCAAGCTGAAAATCAATTGGAAAGCTGACTTTTTGCAAATTCTACAGCTTTTTTTTTTCTTCCTTGTTAGCCTAAGTATTTTCCTGCAAGAAGAATGCATTGATTGAATTGCTGTGCTTCTCAGTTATTTCTTACTGTGTGAATTCATAGCTGTTCCATCTTGTCAGAGTGGAAATTTCATTAGGGAAATTTTGAGAGTTTTCCTTTTAATTAAAGGAGGTATCATACTTACTTGGTCAAACTGCAGCTGCTAATTCCCAGCTGTCATTGTGGCATTTGTTTAATTAAGAGTAAAATTATCTGCATGACTGAAGAACCATGAGATAGACTCTTTCAGCATTTGCAGGGTAAGAGCTCTAGCTAGGGATAATTAGCATAGTTCCTCTGCTGTCAGTGGAAAACTACTACCTTCTACCACCTGAAGATAGATGAGTGCAAAGGAAGAGGGTAGTAGCAATTGTACATCTTTTTTAGCTCTGAGCTGCCGCAGTTAAACATCTCTAATGATGTTGGTAAAGACGTTTCCCCACAGATATCCTCCTTTCCAAGTTGCACTACCACCTCACTTCCATTGTTGGAGACAAAAAAAGGTCAGTCTTTTTTGCAGTTACACTTTGCCATAGCTTGTACCTTTGCCATGCTTTATACTTAACCCTTTTTTTCTTTCACGAAATCAGTGTTTTAGGGGTTTAGCTTATGTACCCATTTTCTGGTAAAATCTGTATGACTTACCAATCTTGTAAATGTATGTTTGATTGATTTGTAGACATTAAGGTTCCCATCAGAAATGCATGCATTATGACTGACTGTAATCAGAAGGATAGGCATCATTATATTAACTTAGCAAATTGGTATTGTGGAGGGGAAAAATGCCTTGATGGAGATAAAACAGATTTCAGACACTAGTGATCTTACTGACCTTCAAGTRAGTTTGGAGTCCTAAGTTATTATCATCTCATCATGAATGAAATATCAAAGGCATCTTTTAGCATCAGGCAGAATTAATGATTATCCAACAAGGAACAATGTAAGGTGTTTTTTTTTTCTTTATAGGATGTAAGACTGGGTTATTTATACAACGAAGCTTAAAATTAGAAAATTTGTTACAGTTTATTATAATAGTTTTAATTTCTTTTTAAATTCAACTTCCTTTTTATGATGCATATGCCCAAAAAGAGCAATTGGTTGAAATGGTCAATGTGTAATGAAATGCAACAAAAATGTGTGACCTGAGAAATATGTCATCTTGTGATTATATCACCAGGCAGGGCTGTGAAACTGAGTGCTTCTAAGACAGCTCCATGGCCTGGGCGATGGATCAGAGTCTCAGCAGTTGCAATTTCTCTGACTTCAGAAGAGTGATGGAGGATCAGTAGCAGGGCCCCCACCATTTCCACTTATAATCACTATGCTGTTACTTAACAAAGGATTGCCTGCTGCTGTCTCCTTTGTATATATACTACCTGCACTTGTAGCAGCGTCAGCTGTTCAGGTATCAGATAAAACCAAAAAAGGTACATAGGAGTGGAAGGTAGTGTGATAGTCACATAATGTGCAGGAGCTAAATCATTATCTGGTGGTTACTGGAGCTCTTATGGTGGAGCTATCTGGTGGTTACTGGAGCACAGTGGTAGAAATGCTGCTTAGCAGAGGTCTAGAAATCATGTGCTACTGTTTAGAAATAGTTGTGCTACAACTAGTAAAAAGAAAAAAAAAAAAAAAACTTTCCCTGGCTCATGTTGGCAAGGACTGCTGAGATATACTGATTTTTTTTTCTTCCTGTAAAGTATGGGGGACAGTCTGCTTCATAGAATAATTTAGGACTTCTTCCAAAAAAAAATTTCTGCTATTGGAGGGAGCTAGGACATTATTTGTGCTCTTGCTTTGTCCTTCCAGCTATTTTATTTCTTCATTTCATGGTATTGCCCTTGGAAGGYTGTCTGGCCACTTCATGCTTGAGCAGAACTGCAGCTTTCCAGGAGGTCTCACATTGGTTATAGGATGCCGAGACAAGTTTGTGCCTTAAATGAGCAGGAACTTAGACTTTTTTTGACTCAGCATGGATTACATGCTCACAGCGGATTGGATTCAGCAACTCAGAAATCCCTTTCTTACAAGTGATCTGAGTTTTTTCTTAAGTAACAGTGGTGAAATGTACCTAGGTGGAGTCATGAATAGTCCATCTCTATGCTCATAAGTCATATCAGTCTTTAATGTAACAGGTGGGAGAGAGAGAAGTGTGTGTATGTGTGTATATATATATATGTGTGTGTGTGTRTATATATATATTCATGATATTCATGTAAATAAATATGAAATAAAATGTACCAACTAACTTATATCTGACTTGATGGCATTTTGGACTAAAATTCCCCAGGATGGTTGCATTTCAGCTCAGAGGACCAACTAACCTCACCTGGAAAATACTGTTAAAGAAGAGCAATAGGATGCAAGCAATGCAAATAGGATTGCTTATACTTCTGCCTTTTCCAGCCACTTGTCCCAGTGGGGCTGGCAGCAAACGTGGACACTCAAATTCAGGGAAGCTCTGCACAGCATTCCTTCATGATTCTTGAAGCATGCCTGCAGTTCTCATCCTCAGGAGATTTAGCTATAGGTGTGGCTGGCAGATTTAATTGGATTAGTCATGATACCAGGAGAGTTTGAGATGCTATTCAAAGCTGTGTTAAATGGGTAATTCGTAAGTGACCCAAGGTGACAATTTCCCGTAATCTTCTTTTCTTTACGGGATGGATGAAATGGAAAATTGATGGCATGAGTCTAAAACACATTTTTTAAGCTTGCTCCTGAACAGAACACTAGATTCACTTGATAATATAGCTGACACAGAGTTTGCCTAGATCTTCATTCTTTAATGTCTGTCTTTATATTTTGACTTGAAATCCTCTCCAATAAATTCAGGGCTGTAAAACTATAATAGGACCCCGGAGCAAGCTCCAGTTTCTTGAACTAAACACACACTTTTGAAGGTTTTTGGAGGATATTGATTTTTTTTGTGTTTAATGATCATTATTAACCTCAGCATTATTTGGGGGTGGGGGAATGGGAAACAAAGGGAGTTGGGAGAAGTTGGTAATGTTTCTATTACTAGAAGAGAAGACTAATCTACTTAAACAAGACTACCTCATTTTTCAGCTCCTACCCCTGGTTGATCTGGTTTTAATTTGTATGGTTAAGGTACGTTGGCAGAATATCTTGCCCATGCTAGAAAAGCAGTTACTTCAGTGAGTTCAGTTCTCCTGCGGCCCACATGCCTGGAGAGCTTGCTGTGGCATTAGGGTTCTGGCACATGTTGGCCGACAGCGCTAAGCGTGTCATGGTGATGAATACTTGACTTGATTGGCAGCTGATGGCCAATGTTGGAAGCTCGTTGTAGGCAAAGGTACATGGGGAAAGCTGCTGGMTCCCAGGCTAGAAGGCAGGCGCAGGGTGCCTGATCCAGGTCCCGAGCCAAGAAGCTGGTACTGTGGGGTGTTCTCTGAAGTACACCCGCCTTGGGGAATGGCCTTCTCCAAGAGAACTTCTAGAGCAAGATCCCTTACAGAGGTAAATAGGTATATTTCATAAAAGTGGCAAGGTCCATTAAAGTCATTGAGGCAACAGTAGTTTCTGCTACCTGAGAATCTCTTTCTTTTACCATTACCTTTCCTYTCTAAGACTTCACTTTCCCATTTAGAAGTACAGGAGTTTAAGTATAGTCTCTTTTGTAAATGCCAGCACCATGGAAATAACACAGCAGTGAGAGTCAGGATCCTTGCTGGGTCATCTCTTCCACTCTTGAGCAATTTTAAAAGTTTGGAAAGGTATCAGTCCATTAAAAATCTCATAATAAAAGGTAAAAAATGTGAAGAAAATCTGACCTGTTGATAAAAGATTTAGTCAAACATTAATGTAAGTATTTATACTGTGCTATACCAATAGCTTTTTCAGTTAATCTGGTTCCTCTGCTAATGGCTCTAAGCAAGATATGTTTCCAGAGTAGTTTACAATAAAAGTTAGTGCCGTATCTGGCCTATTACTCTTCTCCTATAAATGATTAAAAAAGGATAGATGCAAAAACCCATTTATGAAAGTTTTTTTCCCCGCTCTGACCACTGATCATAGTTTTTTCTTATGGAAAATAAAGTAATTAAAAGACAACAGAAATTCCCAGTTTGTGGGAAGTCTGCTTGGTTTGCTTGTCATTTTGGAAAGCAACTTTTATTTGCAAGTGGAAGACTAAAGATTTTAAAATGTCATTTAGGGCATCTCTGATTGCCCTGTGGAAGAGCTTGTTCACCTGTCAGCCTTTAGAAGCATATGAACATGGATTTCTTTTACTCCTGGGAAATCTTGTCCAGCTCTAATGCTTTCCAATGTGGTAGGTGAACAGGTAGCCTGAAGTTCAACACAAGAATATATTATTACATTTAACACTTTGCACAAACATTGTACTTACTGTATTTTGAATATCAAACACAAAGGATGGGTCTTTCAGCACCTTGGATAACCTTGATTCATGCCGGAAGTCCAGTTACTACCAGTGGAGCAATTTACAGATGAAATTTTGCTAAGGACCAGCTTTAGGCCTCTCTATTTAAATAATAAGATTTCACTTTGCTTGTGGGTGAGAGCTGCAGGATAGGTTTCTGTAGAGTTTATGTTCAGCTGCCATATAAAGAAAATACTGTACAACTTTCCTGATTTGTAAACAGCTGTCTCATACAACAACGCTGAAGATGAAACCTACTGAAGTCCAAGGTAAAACCCTTTTGTTGTCAAGATACTGCTTAGTCAGCCTCAATAACTGGCTGAGCAGGGGTAAATATTTTCAGAACCTCTTAAGACTGAAAGAAACCAAGGAGCTTTAATTAATTCATGCTAGATGTTCACCAGGAGGTGACTGTTTGCAGCCACAGGAGACAAGGGGAGGCAGTGAGGGACAAGATGAATGCAGCTGAGACAGCCTGGGAAGCAGGATACATCCACAGTAGAGAGAGAACCAAGTGACTCCAAAACAAGACCGGAGGACTTTTCTCTCACTCCCTTGTCAGTTGGAGAGATTGAAGCAAAGCTGTGTATATTAAAACTTTTCCCTTGGCTTATGAGCCAAGCAGCATATTCCCCAAATCCTAGAGCTCCCTTTTTTTAAAACTCAGAGGGATCAAGTAAGAAGAAAGATCTTAAGTGCAGAATGTCATCAGTGGGGGAAGAAATGCACTGTAGTTGAAATATCTCTGGAAGGAGTGTGAAGGCAGCATCAAAGGTTAGGCTGTGCTAGAAAGAAAGAAGTCATTTGCCAGGGAACCACTGTGTCAGAGTCCTCTGAGCTCTTACATTAAGTCTGATGTGATGATTTTTTCCTGAGCTCAGCCCTGCTCAAACTTTTTCAGCAGTACCACCCTTGTTTAGCAAAGTCTGATACAGTGAATATATTTTGTTTCCCTTCTGGCTATTTTCTCCTGAAGCAGTTTGGCCTGATTCTCTGTCTGACATCATTTTAACTGCTTGCTTAGTGGGCAGTGCACTAAAAGGTTTCCTGGGTTCAGTTCTTAGCTCCTGTGTGAGCCTTGACAGTTGATTGCATCTTCCTGTAGCTCACTTCCTCACCTTATCCTTGGGGGAGCCAGGAGAATAAAACCGGCTCATCCCTGTGCAGTATGTGCTGATTGTGAGCTAGGGCCATATGACTATGCAGAAGGAAGGACATCTGAGATYTTTCAGCATTTCTGGCAGACTTGACTAGCAGTGATAGGGGCTGAGCTCTCCCTTAAGCCCTTCTTTGCTCCTAAGTGGGTTAAGCTCACCCAGTCCTGACCACCTTTCAGAGCTCCCCATCTGTTGCTGCACTTATCTCCTATAGTAATGAATGCTCCTTTATCAGGCTCATCTGTGTCAGAGTGTAATTTCACTTTCTCCCCCATCTTGCAGAGAAGCAGAAAAAGGCCTTCGTAGCAATTTCTTCCAAGGAAAGCATTGTAAGGATGAATGTGATTTTCATGATGCTAAACTGGCTGAGGAGGCTGTCCCTTAACTAGAGCTGACTGAAGAAGAAAAAAGATAATGCAGCTCCAGCAAAGCTGAAACACTTTGTCCTGTAGTTATTCTACCAGAAAAAAAAAAAAATCAGGCATGCCTTGTTTTATTTAGAAACCCCCCAAGTGTAAATGTCATAACACAATACAGACCTGGTCAGCAGCAAAAGGAGTGACTCTGTTTCCCTGGAGCTGAGACATTTGGGGAGGGGAGCCAGAAGGGAAGGATAAAGATGGAATTTAGGGACCTTCAGTTTTTGTTCTGATTTGAAATTAAGCCCAATTTTGAAATCTCAGAATACACCTCAGAAGAAATGTTGTCCTTCCCTCAGCTCTGCCAACAACATTTGCACACTACATATTCAGTTAGCATCAGTTGTACCATTGTGACTAAACCAGGATTTTCTTTAAAAACAGCCATCCCAGATAGAAAGGAGCTTTCAATTAGACCTGTCTTTCCTGCAAAGGTTCAATCAGCAGAGCTTAATAGCAGGAACCCACACTAAAAACAAATACTCAGCTTGAAAGTTTGAATAGTTACCAAAAGTGAATATTAAAGTCTGTATCTGAGTGCAAAAATCCCCTTACATGCTATGTTGAAGGCATCCAGTCAGGGAACAGATAAACATGTAACTTAGCAACAAAGAACAAATTGAGAGTGTTTGCAGTGAAATGTCAGAGCATGATCTTTAGATCAACTTGTACCTGCATGAGCAAATATTCCATTTTGCAAGAACTGAGCCCTGCTGTACACACAGAGCTTAATGCCAAAGTATGTTGTCTTCTGTGTCTATTTAGCATCCAGTTCCTGTAACTTTGCCATTTTCCTGGACTTACTTAATCCTTTCCACTTTTCCACAGGTCTGATAAAAAGCAATCGTGTCCATTTTCTGCCAAAGGGATTCCATCATGAACAAAACTTCAAATTGTTATCCACCTCTTCTTCAAAGTGATAAACATTACTTTGAATCTGTAGCATTACACATACATCTKCATGAATGCTTGTAACAGATGTGCTGAGGCTTGGAAAAATTTATTTTAGATAAGCCAAATAATCTTTTCAGTTATATTTTGCTGAAAATATTGTATTTTTGTAGGCATTCAAGAGCATTATGGCATAAAATACTAGCCTAATTATCATTATCTTCTCTATTATGTTTGCTGAAATATTTTTTGGAGTTGTCAAATATGCGTCTATTTTGTTATTTGGAAAGAATTCTTCAGACAGTTGTATATTTGGTTTCTTGATGATAATTGAATCCATGTATTTGATTGCAAGAAGACATTATCAGAAAGGGTAACAGCTGTAACTTAACTTCATTTGTTAGGATTATTTTATTTTGGCAAGAACAGATTCTCGAAYGACTTCTATTGAATGGCACTTCCTGACAGTTTAGCTCCTCTGAGGCCCGGTATAGATGGGAGCTGGAGGAAACGGTGAAGGCATTTTAACACTCGCGTGGCAGTTTACTCAACCTCATGTGGGCTGAGTGCGGTATCCTACACATATCACGGAGCACGTGGCTAGAGTTAAGCCTGTGAGTTGTGAGTGAAGCTGTTCCCTTGCTTCAGAGCATATGCTGCCATCTTTTATCCATTTGGGCTAACGCTCAGTTTCTGGCAGGATTAGCTGATAATGCTGAAATGCGCAGTTTTGCAGGTTTGGTGATTAGGTCCAAGGCTATTGGAGAATCCCTCCAGCCGCTAATGCTGCAAAATACTATTCGTCTGAAATAAAGAGAAAATCTTACTGCAACAGGGAAGCAGCAGAGGAGATATATTTACAATTCATCGCAGTTCCCTTCAGAAAATATGTTTTTGGATCTGGCTTGTTGGAGACGTGACAGTTCCTCTCTGGCTGTTGAATAACCATGGTATAGGTATTGTGAGGGCATGTATTTATAGTCAAGTGTGTTGGGGGGTGGGTAAAGCACTATGTTTTGAGCATCAGTATATCCATTTACTTAAATTATTGCTAAACCTAATGTCACCTCTCTGTACTCCATAGCATGTTATTGAGTGTTCCAGCTGAGTAATCTCATTAGAATTTGCCTCATTTTCACCTCCGGCAGCAGCCATGTACACAGCTTCTGAAAAGGTTATTCACACAATATTGCATGACCTTGATGAAAGGCTAATTTGATAAGAATTCAATTTAAAATTCCATTTGTACTGACAAACCAGGATTTTATTGATGTCACAAATTTTCAGCAGTGGAAATGACATTAGGACTGAGACTGCATTGTTCATAGACCTGAAGGTGAAAAAGGCAGAGGATTTGCAGGAGCTGCTTTATGGAAGGGTCAACACACCTTGCAGCAGTTTAGTTTCAATGCTTCACTAAACTGTTCTTAACTAAAAAAAAAAAAAAGATAATAAAGCTTTTCTTAAATCTTTCACAGAGATGAAACAGTGACTGATAACTAGGATTGTTTTCCAAGGCATTTCCAAGTGCATTTTCTACTTGCCCTTTCATCCTTAGGTCTCTCTAAAGTTGAAATAACAGATAGAATAAATAAGTAGTATGATTTGCTTTTTCTGAATTGTGAGTGTGTGCTGTGAGCAAGGGTCTCCTCTCTCCATCACATAAATCACTGAGGCTGATGGAAGCAGGTTCATGGAAGGCAACTGTGAGTGGAGAGAGGCTGAATAGGATACATTCATTCCACATCCCGTTTGCTTTAATTTTTGGTGTCGCCGAGGATGTTTGTTGGTGTCACTGCCACAAGGTAGTCTGTGCTTCACGTGGTTTAGTTGCATGTGCAGAAGGAATTGGTTTTGTAATGGGCTAACACCAGCCTGAAACTGTAACAATAGCCACTTTGTGCACAGATAGAATCCTTAAAACCTAAAGGCACATGTTGTGAAAATGTACCCTTCCCAACTGCCCGCAGCAAGGAAAAGTCTGAAATGTCAAACATGCTGAGCTATTTTGAAAGCCCAGTTGTCAGTATAGCCATGGAGCTGCTTTGTACTGAGCATTTTTGAGAATCTGGATCATATCTAGGTGTGTAAGTAGGAACTGAGTCCTTTTCAGTTTGATTCTTGGAGATTTGCCAAAAGGGACATATAAAAATCTGTGAAGGGGTAGTAGTGTTGTGGCAAAGATGATTGAGGATATAAATGAAGCAAAAGTTTGTAGGAAGTGCTAGTATGTTTTATGAGACAAACTGATGCAGTAGAAAAAAACTGAGAAAGTTTTTGGTATAAAGGTCGTCTTTTCTTGAAAGCTTGCCCCAGTTTTTCTAGCTGTATCTGTGGATCTAATAAAGGGTATTAATTTTCCCTCAAACCTCTCTTTTATAGGTTATCTACAGCAGGGCCAGATTTGGACCCAAAATTCTTTAATCTTATTCCTGAGCTGAAATTGCAAACTTGATTGTCTTGTAGTCCTTCTCTTATTGCCTTTTATATTGCAAGTAAAAAGATATTCATTGGTGCCATCAGGTGCATCTTTGATCTCAGATCTAGTTCAGACTTAGTCCTCCTTAAGGAGGGGAATTGGAGGGAACAACTGAATGCCTGTCTAGATAATGTCAGTTAGAGATAATACCCTCTTACTTTGCTGCTTCAGATATTGGGCGCTTGTCAAGAGTCTGAGCAGAAACTTCTACAAAGGTTAAGGATTCTCTTCTGTTATTTTTGGAGGCCAGCTGGGATATGTTGCAAAAGACACCCTACATAAGGACAGAGGTGTAATCATGAATATGCCCAAATAGGCAGCAGAAAGAGGGAACCCTCTGAGTGTGCAACACACCAGAGACAGGTTGGGAACTGATGGCAAAGAAACTGTCTGGAACTGTTTGTTTCCAAAACTGTACTTAGAGTCTTGCTTTCTTGAACACTGAGGGAACAAACAGAATTCTTCTAAAAGGGTATTCTTCACTCACRTTCTCAGTTCTGGGAACAAATTGGGGGGTAAGCAAGAAATACATGCTTGACTTATGGCTTAAACTGTTCATTAATTGTGAAAAGTCCACCAGCTTGATATGATGCTTCGAGCCATTTTTAATGCTTTCTGCACATGCGATGAAAATAGCTGCTGAGACTAGATCATACCAGTGTCTGTAACAAACATCATAATAGATAATGTCTGTTAATCGCTCATTAATCCTTTGTTACTAGAACCTGCAGTGTAAAGCATGACAGTGTAAAGCTTGATGCTGCATTGATATGTTGCCAATAGCAAAGGAGGGACTGTGCAAAAAAAGGTCAAGGAAGGTGAGAGGAAACACAGGGAAGAAAATTGCATGTAGGCAGAGGCAGTGAAAGTCAACATATGCAGAAGAAAAGAGGGACTGAAAAGAAAGAAGCAACATCCTTTTAGTTTTCCTTCCAAATCCAGAAAAGCTTAGCAGCAGTACAATCTGTTGTTTGTATAAAAATGTGTTAGTGTAAGGCAGGGAGGGAGTGCCTGCCTGAAAAAGGCACTTGAAAAATAACAGTGCTCCAGCATGGGAGAAACATCTGGGCAGAAAGGGTGTTAACACCATGCATTAGCTCTTCTCTGGGTCTGCATATACCACATACATTGCAGCCAAACTAAGCCCAGTCCTCTGAGAAGGGAATCTTTCTTGTTGGTCTCCTCAGATGCTGCATTGCCCAGTTTTCCTGGGATTTTTTTTAATCAAACAAAAGGAAAATAAGAATAGGTTGCTCAAAAGGACAGACTCCCAGTGGCATAGGGCCATCTTTTTTCAATGGAAATGTGCCATTTTCTGTCCTCTTTCCAAAGACCATCTGATCTTGCTAATCCTATGGATCTTTAGACTTTTGTTTTGTGCCTGGCATGCAGTGGATGTACTCCTGATCCAGAGCTTCTGCTTCTTAGTCAGCCAAGAAGCACCAATAGTAATGTTTCAAAAGGAGGTACGTTATTCAGAAGCATTCCATATCGGGAGAGAGATTTCTCAAAGCTGTATTTCTGCTTTTTATTATTACTGATCACTGTTAAAACATACAGACATCATCCTGGATTTCCCAAATACTCATTYCTTTGCTCTTCTTCCAAATTCCAAATTCATAGGGCTACTGAATCTCATTTTTCCCCCAAGCAAGAGTTTCTTGAAGTTCTCAGGAATTCCCCAGAGAAATCTGGATAATCACAATTCACCGATGTATCTTCTTTTGTTTTCAATGACTGAGGACCTGCCACTGTGACATAGTCTATCATTTTCCCTAGACAAAGCACTAATAAAGAGGAGGCATGAGCAGGGCAGGTAGGAGAACAGTGTTACCTCTTCTCTGGACACGTTTAGAACTATTAATTTAGCTCATCTTCTCCTACTGATTTAAATCTGATCCTCCTGAAGAGGAACTTAGCTCTGAAACATCCTACATGTTATAATACAAAGCTTTGCGTTTCTTGAACTGTTCGACCTTACTTGAAATCATCTGTTGCCACTGGATTTGCTGAAGTAGGTCAACCGTGGTGCACTGATAGGACTGTTGATATACTTTCATTTTTTGCTTTTATCCATTCTAATCACATATATTGTTTCAAGCATTTGACTTTAAATGGCAAAGTGATTGCCAAGGTCTGGCTGGGTTAGAAGTAACTTGCTAAAATACCAAAGATCCCTGTCAATTTTCTTGGTATTGCAGAATCCCAGGAGAATTTTAGAGGAATATAGAAACTATTCTGAGTGAGGTTCAGTGCGATGCTACTATTTTTGTAGGTAAAGTGGTCATTAATTAAAAGATATTGACGTTCTGAACTGTTGCTTTAGAAGGAGGTGAAGTGTCAGGGTGATTGCCTATCCTACTGCAGTGAGGAGCTCAGGGATCTGTAGGAAGAGTGTATCCCTGCAGAAATATTTCCAAGCTCTTAATACATCCTGCACTATTAAAAGACTTGTATCTGATCTTCTTTCTCTGGAGATTCATCTTTGAAAGGCTCTGCTGTGGCCATTGTGGCTTTTCTCCTGGCTACTGATGTCTCTAGTCTTTTTGTGGTGTTTACACACACATGTAAATAGATASAAAATATGATACAGTTGGTGAGAAATCTCTCATCTCTGAAAGGACTGGATATGTCTTAGCAGATAAAGGATGGCTTTTCCCCTTAGAGCAGCTTTCTTCATTCCACACTTGGGGCTCCGCAAGTTATGCAGCTAGATGAAAATGTGTCATCTTGAAAACAGAAAAGTGCCATTTATGGCTAGGCTAAATAAAAAGGCAGTGGAGAAATGAATATGACAAATTGCTTTGTAACTGTCAGGGATGGCTGAATTGCTTTGGATAAAGTAAAAATAGAGTCAGACCTTGATCCAAAGCCTGGAACCTTTTCATGGTCTTACACAACTGCAGAAAATGGCGCTGATAGTGATATAAAATGGGTCATATCCAGAAATTGTGTTTATTCATATAATTTCACCAGCTTTGATTTTGAGAGAGATTTCGGGGTGATAGGGATGGACCCTCTCCTCCAAAGATGACCGATACACCAGTTTACCAGTTTTTTGAAAGAAATTTCAGTGCCGTGCTTTATATGCTATCAGAACTAGCTTTGCTTGTAAGGGTCTGAACCTGGTAGTGCAGTCTGTTTTTATCACGTGCTGGACCAAACCATCCGTTGTCTAATAGGGATATTCAAAGTTTGGAGATGTCTTTAAGGTGACATAAGATCTGGAAAGGTCAATATTGTTTGTAGCTTAGCACCTGAACTCTAGCAGCTGTATTGCAAAGCTCTTAAACATGAAAGACCCCCATGTATTTCTGCTAAATATCTCAAGTTTTTAAGGTCAGGCATATACTCAAATATATTCCTGGGAACYCCTGAGCATGCAAGCTGACCTGCTTCTAAAACATCTCTATACCGACCTAGATTTGCCTTCTGATGATTATTTGGGGTAGCTATTGAATGTAAAGAAGAAGCGCTGGCCTCCATTGCAGACCATTCTAGCACTGATCTGCAAAGAGGCGAGGGAGGTTGGCAAGGAACAGGGGGCATAGGAAGGCCCCCCATTCATCCCTGAATCCAGGTTGACTGCATTCAGTCCCTGAACCAGTATAAAATTCAGACATGAAATGTGTGCCCAGCCTCTCTGCAGGGTAGCATAAGAGGCACTCTGGGTTGGGGCTCCCACCTAAGAACAGATGATTATTGGTCCTTATTATCATGAGCTACTTATAAGCATACACTGAAGGTATTGAACTCTTAAGTGTCACAGCTCTAAAGCAAATCCAATATTATAGTTATTTTGAGGTAGTACCTTGGAAAAAATCAAGTATGGTTTGAAAGTAACGATATCCTCTGCAAAACAGAACTGCAGAATAAAAAGCCAGCCTTATCTGACTTAATTTCCTTTTGCTTTGATAGGTTTTGCAATAAATTACTTATTTAAGGGATAGCAGGAAACATCACACAGTGATATTTCAAACATTCAAATGCCTTGATCATTTAATACTATTTTTCTTTTTTATTATGCCATAAGCAGAATTTTAATTATAATATTTATGCAAATGATGTTTGTATAATCATATTTGAAAGACTATGTGGATCARATTTTCCAGCCAGTTTGTCTAAAAACAAGCTTTAAACTTTCTCTTTATCACTGTCACAAACACTCTTTCTCTTAATTTGTCATTTCAGACACTTCCTATTAAAGCATCATGTAAAGCTTTGTATCATTTGTGGCCTCCAAAAAAAAAAGTAAGGACTCTGGATCTCTGGATCTGTGGTAGGAAAACCTAAGCATACACTTAAAATAAATGGCTGCATTTTTCCTTCCACAGCCTGTGTATGGGATGCAGAAAATCTCAGCATGGTTTTTTTAAGACTATTTATTTTTAAACTGTTTTGTTTTCTTTTTTTCCCTGCCTTACAAATTTGGATTCTGTCCATCATACTTAACCTGGAAGACACTATGGACAGCTGGAAGGCTCTGAGACTGGTGGCTGCGTGTGCTGCCTGGGTGTGCAACAGCTGATGGCATGCCAGTAGATGGCACTCCAGAATTAGGCAGTATTGCTCCGGATCAGGCAGCATGGCTCTGGGTTTAGGCACTCCAGAATTAGGCAGCGTTGCTCCAGGTTACAGAGCATTGCTCCAAATTAGGCAGTGTTGTTCTGGGCCGAGGCACTCCAGAATTAGGTAGCAATACTCCTGACTGATGTAGATGGGGTTTTTTGTGCGTCTTTAACTTGTTATATCACTATCAGAGAGGGATGAAAACAGAGTCTGCAGTCACACTGAACTCTGTCCTGTTCAACACTAGGCTTTGTGTGGAGGTAGGAAAATTTACTTTAATTTTACCTTCAACTACCCCTATCCTTCCTCTGAAAGGGAACCAAAATGTCAGTCATAAATCATGCCAGTTTATGGGTGCAATCAGTGTCCTTCCTATCTGCAGAGCCTCAAAAGCTGTTTTCTCTGCTCTCCTGCAACCCCACTTACTTATTGCCCTCCTAGTTGAAGTTTATAACTAAGCATATAAACCTGGAAGGAGTGAGCACCCCGCTCCAAGTCTGAAAGCTTTTCAGTTTCCAACGGAACTTGTTTTTCTGGGCTGAAATCTTATATACTGCTTATTTTCTACCAAATACCAGCAATTACTGGCAAATATTATAATGAACTGAGAACAGAGAGACCTGCTGGCATGTAAGAAAGATCCTCTTTTCTATCAGGGTCCTTCTTCAGACAGTTCTCCATTTGCTTTTGTGTAACAACAGAGGAGATGCAGGCAGGAGATATTAGAGTATGTAAGACTTCCTCAATTATGGCTACTTCTGTGAAGGTTTATTAAAGCAAGTAACTAATATGCAGTGAAGAAAGGATATCTGCTTTTCCTAACATTTAGCACTCCAGTAGTCCAATTAGGGCCTGCTTAAGATTTTGCTCTGCTTCCATACTCCTCCAAGGACATTCCAGAAAATAAACACGGAAGACAACACCTTGGTATTTCTAAAGTTGGGGGGAAAAAGGCATGAGAGAAGTAAAAAGAGACCTTAAGCTCTTCTGATCTTTTACTTTGTCAGGGAGAATTAAAAAAAAAAAAGTAAGCTAATTGCTCTCCTATGTGTATCACACTGAATGCTGAAACATGCACCAAAATTTCAAATGTTGGATACATTCCTGTGTAGAATAGGTTTTATGTAGCCAAATGTTTATCATAGGATCTGATTACTGAAAGATTCTGGCAGGAAGAATTACCCCATGATAGAGAGAGAGTGAGAGGAGAAAGAAAACCAAATGACCCACACCTGAGTGCCAGTTAACCACTTGGTGATTGGGGGGTGGGGTGGGCAGGACCTGAAGTTTATATCAGTCAGACTCAGCTGCACTTGCAAGGGGGCAGAAGGGCTCTCCAGGCTGGAAAATACCTGTAAAGGGGTGAGAGAAGATGCAAAGTAATATGGGGGAGGGTATGAAGAAAGCAGGGTCCAAGTACAGCRTTCTTCTGCAGGAGCTCTGGACTTTTCTAATAGGTAAGTGGGCCACAGCGAAGGGAGGTGTGAGCATCAGTAGTGCTAGGTGCAGTACTGCTGCAGGTTCCCTAAGGCAGCGCCAATGGGAATGTACCTGCTGCGTCCTGGCTTTTTTACTCCCTCTTCAACCTCTGCTCTAGGGTTGATAAGGTAGTAAGATGAAGGAATTAAAGCATTTCTTCAAAGAGTCTCACTTATTAGTTGCATTTCCAGTTTCTTATGGCAAGATGCGCCCTTCTTGCATGCAGGTTTGAGTAGGGCTTTGACTTTGATTATGTGACTTGTCTTTTGGAGAAGCCTGTCTTTCTCTTTTGGTGAAACAATGCAATTTAGCCTATACGCTAGGCGCATGAACTTAGGCAGAGTGACTGCCCTGCTTGGAGTCTGAAAATGTTTCAACATCTAACAGAAGTTATTTTGGAGGGGTGAAATCTTTTTATACTGTGTAGTTTGTACCAAATATTAGTATAAATTGACATATATTGCAATGATCTCGGACCAGAGGGACCTGCTCGCTTGAAGAAAAGATGTAGAATAGTCACAAATTCCTGAGGACTGGCAGAGTTTTAAATGTAATATAACAATAAGAGAACAGAATGCCAGAGTAAGAGAGAGACTAAATATTCTCAGCTTTCATTTTCTCTTTAAAAAGCTTGATTTAGTGGGAATAGAGCTTTCCCTTCTCCCTTTTGCCCCCTGTACTGGTAGATGTGCAGGCTGGAGGGTGGGTAATTCACTGCTATCCCAGGAGTTGGGGTCTTGCTCTGTGGTTGAGAACTTAGACTGCCCATGGCACAAAACAGACTTACAGTAAGCTTTTGTAAAATGGGGGCTTCTTATTTTGCCCTGACTTATTTTAAAAGACAAACCTATGATGAGATGCGCCCTGGCCCTTATTGTGTTCCCTCCTGTCCCATGTGGAAAGGGGCTGTGTGGGCACATCCAGGCAAGCCTGCCGGTTCTGTGGCCTTTTCCCTGCTGTTGTATTGCCAGCCATAGCAYAATACCTTGTTGCCCTCTTATGCCCCTGTGGCATGGAGTCACCTTAATTATGGTCTAACCCCAGACTGTACTCTCTCCTGGTACATTCCTGAGGGAAGTAAGGCCCATTCCTCAAAAGTCACTTATTTCTCCCTCCTTATGAGGCTTTGCTTAAAAACCATCTCTCCTCACTGAGAGAGGCTTTCTAGCAAGTAGAAGCTTGCAGGACTTCCAGGCCTGCTCCTTGGACAAGGGGAGTCGAGAGCACTGATGTGCTTCCATAAACTGCTGTGTGAAGCAACAGCCTTCCTGACCTTGGCTAAGCAGCTTCAAAGCTCTTTTAGCCTAGTCTGGGAGAGGAGATTTCCCTAACCCTTTTGATCTGGATGCTTCAAAGGAGCTGCAGAAATCATCCTGCTAAGGATGATTCTGTTCTTTCCCTACCCATTGAGGTATCTGGTCAGTAACTTGCAATGTATTCATAAATGCCACGCAGTGAGCAAACTACTTTGTATATAGCTGAGGGCAGGGGAGGAAGGAGCCCTTCACTCTAATAAACTTACCTGCTGCAAACTTTCTGCCCTCAGAGCTGACTTAGCACTTCTTAGGCCTGAGAGGCGGCTTTGTGGAACAAGCCCTCCTGTGTCTGAACACAGCTGTGCAGTCGACACCAGCTTGTGAGGATTGTGGTTATTTTCACCCCTCCCTCAGATATAGTAAATGGGAGGTCAGGCTTGCCTCAAAATCTCCTGTTGTCTTGACAGAAATGTATTGATGTGGGTACATGATTAGCCTGTCGTGATTCTTTTTAACTTTGGCCTGCAGGCCTACAACTACAGTGTCATCTATAGTTGTTAAAATCCAGGGAAGCAGAAGCTTTTCCCCCTGTTAGGGTAGGTCACATCCAAAGAAGAACATTTATGCTTCCTCTTGCTGTCAAATCAAGCAGGAGGAAGCAAATCCCACTTGTGTGGCACTGGCTTTTCCTATGTTGCTGGTAGATATTGCCAGGACATCTGGTATTTAAGCTTTGCATTCCACCAGTACTTAGCTATTCTCCATCAGATCAAGGCTTGCTGAGTTAAATATCTATAAAGCCCCAGCTGGAAGGCTTGTTGCTCAAAATTAGGAGGTTGCAGATGAGCAGGAAATATGGAATGTTTACCCTAGACTAGCCATTAAGTATTGAAAGGTACAGTTTGGGGAAATTAGTAGGTGTCTGAAGTCTTGCTTCAAGAGGGAGGCTTGGCCCAGGTAGAACCAGGAAGTAGCAATGCTGTTTATAGCAAAAGATTGAAGATGACCTGGGCGTAAATCATCCAGTTGGATCCAGTCTATTACATGCATTGTTCCCAGCGTGTCCCACCTTCAGGTGAAGAGAAGCAGTTCTCAGTGGTAGCAGATATTTGCACAGCCCTGAGTAGCTGGGCTTCCAAAGAAGAAAACTTTTGCSTATGCCAAAACAATTGCAAAGAGTGTCTGCCTGGCCCCAGACTGCATTTGGTGGTTTGGGTTGAGCTGAGACATTATAATATCTGAAAATTATGGCTTAGTTTTTAAATGAACTATGGACACTTTGYATATCTCAAGTAGCAACTTAAGTATGACAGTGTTCTTGCTTAGGTGAGGTAGGCAACAACACAAATAGCAGTGGGTTGATGGGAAGTGTAGTTGGTCCTTAATTTCCAGGCTGCTATACAATAATTGTATGCTAATAACTCAGGAAGACACCAGCACCTGTAATGACAAGCTTAATGTCTCTCCCCTTCTCCTTTTAAATCTGCTTAGAATGCTACATGTAAATCCTCCATGCCATATTAGTGCGTGGCGATGTTCATTAGCAAATGACTCCAGGGTTGTCTAAATGAGAAAAGCAATTAGGCAGATTTGTGGAAGACAAAAACATATATTGATTAATGTAATGATGACACATGCCGAATAATTTTGGACTCCCAACAAAAAGTAGAAATCAAAAAAAAAAAAAAAAAAAGCTGAAAGCTGGTGTCTTCCAGTTAAGGTATAAATCAACAATTATGAGCTCTCTCTGACTACCTTTTAAAACTCATGGCATTAATCACTGCTGTGCTGTGTGTAACATTCCAAAGAAAGGAAGCAACCAATGTTTTCACATTATTAAAGGAAGTTATATATTCAGTACCTTTTAATGTAATTAACAGCTATAGGGGAAACTGTTTAAAAGCAGCAGTTAAGAGGAATATTAGTGCCAGTTAGACCKAGTTAAATAACTAAGGTTATATCTGCCCAACTGTGAATTTGGAGGGCCTGCCTTGTGGGTAAGATAACTGTTCACTCAGATAATGAAGCAAGTAGTACCTGGAAAAGATTATAATTGTGACTGAAACAGAGCTATGGTGGTATTTATTTATTTGGCTTTTACTGTGATGAATAGGGAATTAGCATAGAATCTCAGTACATCAGAAAGATGCCAGTACATAAAACAGGCATATTATTCTGCAATAAAAAATAGATACATTCATAAATGCATTATGCAAAAGAAAAAAAATTAATGTATGACTGAGATTTTTCTTTGGTCACAGCTCAGTGGGCCGAACTGGTTTTTTGAAAGCAGGTGGAACAGAAAAGATCAAAACCAACATGGGAATAGTTTTTCAAAGGACCTTTCTGAARAGGGATATCGCATCTGAGAGGTGTACCTGTTGTCTTGGGGTGACAGGATACAAATGCCCATGTGGGGAAAAGGTGTGCTAGGCAGGAGGTTGGATGGAGGGACATCTGAACATCTAGAAACAAGCACCTGTCTACAGTGATGGGGGATTTCTTATGTTATTTGCTACTGATATAGCAAGAGCAGCCCAAAGCCACTGTCTGAGCCCTGGGACATGAACAGAAGAAAACCATTCTTGCTAATATAAGGACTTATTCTCTGTGCTTCTTTCCTTTCACCTGTGTTTCTGTCTTTGCTCTGTAGAGATGTATAAAGTTCTCCAGCTACACAGCGGAAGGATTTGTCTGCAGTTCAGCCAGAGCCTTATGCCGCTAAACAAGCATTGAGTGGCAGAAGAAGGAGGAACCACCTTCCCAAATAGGTAAGAATCCTCCTGTCTCTTGGATTTCTCTCCTTGGATATCAGCAGCATCACAAAGGATCAGCTTTTCTTGCAGTAGCTCTTTGCCCCTCTGAGGCACAGACTGTGTGACTGGAGTGACTGTGGCTGCCTTCCCCCTACCCATGCGGGTAGGACTGAGAGAGAGATGGCAGGGCAAAGCAAATCCATGACTTCATCTCCTACCCATATGCTTGGAGTATGTGTCTCTTTTCACTACAGTGAGACAGTTTCAATCTACTCTTGTTCTGCTTTTATATCTGACAGCTGATTAAACCCTGCAGAGCTTATGGGTCTATTTGGACCCTGCCACAGGAAAGCTGAGCCAAAGGAACAGAGAGCAGAGGTAAACTGGGCTGCAAATGCCTGCACAGCCTGCTGCCAAAGGCTTTTAGTAGTGGCAGAGTCTTTTGTACTCGGAACCGAGATGAGTGAACTACTGCTTTCTCCAGCTGACCCCTTGCAAAATCTGATCACTTCTATTATCTTTAGCAGGCAGGAAAGAAAACATTTCGCTAGATGAAAATACATGTCTTGAGGCTATGTTTGTATTTTCTTCATAACTGTCTGCTTGAAATGACAGATTACTTGGAGGAAATAGAGCGCCAATATGCATGAAAATTTCTGTTAATGTAAAGTAAAAACCAGCACATATATAGAGATATGCTTTCATTACACAGCAGGTATATTAAACAAAACAGTTGTATCCTGGCACCAGCTCTGTTTTCTGGAGGAATAATTTGTTGTATGAATGTAGGGATCTGTTAAATTAACTATGACCTGGAAGATGAAGTATAAATTAAGAACTCTTCTACGCACTCCTGCTTTCTGTCTCCAGAACATACCAATGTTGTTAAATAGGAAAGTGCTCTTTTAGAACTTGTTTAAAGTTAAGAAGAAGGACAAAAGTGCTGGGTAAATAAAAGTTGGAGAGTAATCATCATCTTGTCTCTAATGCTGAGTAGTAATCCTGGGTAGAATCCAGGGTAGGAAGCTATTCTCCAAGTGACCGGAGTAGAGAATGTGATAAAGCTTGGTCTTTAGCATTCTGAAGTCAGTGAGAAGGATTCTGTTAACTTGCAGCAGTCTTGGGATAAAGCCATTAACCTAAGCTCTGGAAAGGGTGTGAATTCCTAGTCAGTGTGTTAGAAATGCGTGTATGAGGCTATGAAAGGAAGAGTAACGTGTCTTTTGCCACTGGTTCCTCCTTGTTTCTAGAGCATGTCCACTGGCACTGCCTATTCCAGGTGTTTCAGTCTGTATTAGCAAGTGATCTCCCAGCAACCTGAGGTCTACAACTTTTATCTTGTCAGCACCCTTGTTTGATCCCTTGCTTTAATCCAAACACACAGTATGTGAGAGACCACTCTCTGGTCTAGTGAGTATCCCTGCTAACCAATGTGCCCTTTCCTCCTCAGCAATATTTTCTTAAGTTCTAGCAATCTCTATCCAGATGTATCAGCTAAAAGAACACTAGGCAGCAGTGTGAGTTCAGCTTGCCTCTCAGGTTGTCTCTGCCCTCCTGCTTTTGAACCGATATGTTACTCCTGGAGTGTGGCTCTGTGCTTTGAACTGTGAACCCTCAGCAATGGAGGTGTTGGTACCTTGCATCAGCGCAGCAGCTGAACGTGAATGCCGCTGTGAGCGTGGCCAGTTATGTTGCTGTCACTGTGGAGATAATTTTGAAAGTACAAGCAGTACTTCTGGTGTACTGCAAACAACTAGGAACAGTCTTGCAGGAAGGGGGAGGGAGGGAGGGGCCAAAAACCAGCTCATGCAGAATTGTCTGTTAAGGCTGAATCCTAATGACAACAGTTTAAATATTAGTGTCTTTAGTTATTTCCTGGTTTAATTTGGCAGAACCAGACAGCATTCTCCACCCCCCCCGCCCCCCCGCTTTCCCCCTGCCCAGCAGAAAACCTGTCCCCACCCCTGAATTAACTGCTAGCACATCAGCCGGTCCTCAAGGATCATGGAGTGCCAGTTTGTTTTTCAGGACTCAGCCTCTGTAGATTGTAGATGGATAACTAGTGACTGCAAATCTTAGCTCAAAAAGAGATCTACTGTKTAACTTCCCTGTCCTCTCCAAGAGTGCCTCTGAATCAGGAGATCTGAGGGGAGCTAGCTGCCAAATATCAAAGCCCCATATCAAGAAACCTGCCTTTTTCTCACTGCCCGCTTCCCCATGATACTCATTCAGACAAAAAAATGAAAGACAAGTGCTGTCTGAGCAGCTGTGAATGGGRTATGCACAAACAATTTTCCTTCTGTTGATGAGCAAGAAACATAAAGAAGGCTAATGCCTCAATAAAAATCAGATGTGAATGACCTTGTGTTCTCCATCTCTGGAGCAGATACAGACTTCCCCCTAAGTGGTATTAAAATTATGCATTACAGTCTTGTCTTATACCAATTACTTTGGCAGTGATCTACTCTGTCTAGGGACAGACTTTTGCCTATAACGTGTGTGTATGAACATGTTTTCTTTTATCGCTCTGGCTATAATGACTAGATAGAAGAAAAGCATCCAATGTTAGGATATTGTGCCTATTTTAAATATTATCTTGATACATTGGGAACCTGCATGGGACACAAAGCCTTCTGCTCCCTTCCCCCCCCCCCCCCCCCCCAATCCTCCAGAGAACTGAAAAGGAAAAACAGTATTAAAAAGGCCAGACCAAATTTCAGTTTATTCAGCCGCATGCAATGCAAATGCTGTAGGCATGTGCTTAAAAGGTAGTGAAAAGTGCAGTTCAGGAGCTAAAATAATGCTGGTAATAGCACAAGTTGCACATAAAAGGGAACATGAAGAAACAAGATATGTGAAACTGGGCTCTGAAAGTATATTGCTTTTGGAAAGCCTAACTTGCTCAAAGGAAGGAACTGTGTAATCCCGGTCTAGCTACTCATTCACGCTAGCAAAACAGTAGCCAAGTGATGTGGTTCACCAGGGCAGAAAAGCCCTGCCTGCTTGCTACTGATACCCAAGGATGTGTCTCCTGAGAGATACCATGGTTGGAGTGAAAGTTCTCATTAGCATCCCCACTGCTGTGCCAAGGCAGGAAGAATAAAAGTGTAGTGAGGAGGAAAAAACAAATTTCTGAAACTGAGTTGGCGGAGGTAGAGGGGGAAAATGATTAGTCTTCTGTTACAGGAACATCATTCCAGCTTTTATTCTCCAAATTGGGTACGCTGGCTACTACAGGGGTATTCTCAGCATGTTCCTGCCGTCCCACAGTCAAGTTAGGAAGGATTGCTCTACCTATTATTAGGGAGGAAGAAACAGAGTTTCAAGGTTGCTGGATTAAATCTGTTTCTGATTCGGTGACTGAAGTGTTTGTGCTGTAGCTGCCAACTAGTGCAAGTTGCATGTGTTACTCATAGTCTAGTTCCTTGTGAATAAATGTTCATCAGAACTAGCTGGTAAAATGCTTGTCTTGACAAAACAGTTTTAGGTTGAGGTAAAACTCTTGACTTCCACACATAAGCCAAATAGTATTCTGAGTGTCACAAGAGAAGGATGCAGGTATGCAAGGTGTTGGTCAGTGGCACTTCAGGAGCAGGTAGTACGCCCAGAGCTCAACTTGGGGAGGAGTTTGGAAAAACTTTGCCAGGATGTCTTGTAATCAAAAATCCATTTTGCTGTTTGAAAAAGGCTTCAGCTGAAATGCCCTTTACAGCAGTTGTGTTTACACAGCTCCCAGGCCAGGCCTGTGCTCCACCTCCTCCATCTCTTGGCTCCTCGCAGCAGTGAGCAAAGGGGCGCACCCTTATATGCACAGACAATGCCATTGGCTTTGGTTTTCTTGTTCCCCTCTGAAACAATCTGACTCTGCATGCTTACAACAACTGCCTGCCCCCCCGCCCCCCCCCCCCCCCCCCAAAAAAAAAAAGGTGGTAGGGAGGGATACAACTGCTTCAAACCTGGAGTTTTCAAACACACCTAGTTTTTCTGATGTAATTTGAAGTACTGTGTCAGCTTAATGAATATTTTGATATGTCCTACTAAATTACTTTAGCAAATCCTCTGCATAACCTAAAAAGATGGAAATCAGTGCCTGGTTTGGAGAACTTACCCAGTCCTCTTATTTCACACAGTTAAATGACTGAGTAATAGATCCATAAATGAACATCTTATTAGCCTAATCCTGAATGGAAGAATACACAAATCAGCCATTTGTTCAGTGGATATCATTTAAGCTTGCCATTCATCTTAGTCAAAGGAGATGCCTAGTTTAATTTATCAATGCCTAGACAAGAACTCCCAGAGAGGAAAGGGAGGAGGAAGAAACAGTCTACAACTGGCACTCTCCTGCTTTTGATTTAGTAAAGCTGTTGTCTAATTGCAGACATACCTAAATGAAGCAGTTCCTACAGCTGTGGGCTCTCCTTCTGCTTAAATACAATGAAGCAGAGGTAAACAAAAATATCCAATTAAAAAAAAGGATTAGGTTCCCTAATCAACTGCAGGATGGCAATAATAAAGAAGGGATGGTGAAAGAGGGTCATGGTTCATCCAGGGACTGTAAAATCAGTGGGTATCTTTCTATCAAGGTAAGGATAGGGCTGGATCATGGACTAAGCATGTACAAGTTTTAAGCAGTTGAAAGTCAAACAAGACTGTTTTGTATTAATCTTGCTGAAATCTTCATTCAGTTACCCCTCCAGGTCAAGTTAGTATGCAATTCTCTGTAAACTATAGGCATTGAAAGTCCTAGAACAAATTACAGTGTTAATGGAATGTGAGTACCAAAGGTGAAACGTGTTTCCAGCAAGCAGCAGTGCTCTTGCTAGGAAGTTTTTGTCTTTGTTACTTTTCCCTTATCAGAAGGGCAGCTGCAATGTCCTAGTTAAGTGATCGGCTAGTCTACCACAACATTGTCTTTAAACTTACTTTAACCTTTTAAAAAGAAAGATGTAGGAGATTCATTTTGCTCCGGTTGATGTTGGTGTACAGGACATTGGGCCCTTTGGAGCTGTAATTCTCAATAGTCTCCTGTAAGTGCTATGACTTTCTTGTCATGTATAATTTGTTGAGATTGGGTGCAGAGCAAAGCAGAGCTTACAAGCTCCTTGTATAGCAAGGCTGCGCTTCTCTGATGGCTTCTTGGCATCTAGCATTCAAAAAATTCATATCAAGTCTTGGTGCTGTGAATATGTACTGGATACCTTTTGAAGGTCTGTACGTGAGTCACCACTGAAAATGGCATCACACCTCAGTTTATCAAGCAGCACCAGGATCTTACCTACAGTGCTCGTGTAATGATTTGAGTGAGGGATCTGAGTTGTTCGTGGGAGCTGTGGTTTCAGAGGTGGTGGTGTTGGGGTAAAACAGCATGTATCTCTTTGTTCTCAAATTCCAATACTAATTCATGCCAGTGAGGTCAGCCAGGAGAAAAGAAGAGCAAGCTGTCGTCTGAATGCTGTGAGCACTGTCATGCATGCTCCTTTGCCAAGCAGAGTAGCAGTTATGTTGAACAGGAGTTCTAGCAAGAAGCTGTGAGACCCTGGCACAGTCCCYTGCCATCCTCTGAGACTCTTGTAAGGAGAGGTACAGAGCTGTAGAAAAATGATTGCCTGAACTGGGCTAGGGACTGCAGACTTGTAAACAGTAATGCTGCTTACCACACTGATTCCATAAGATGAATTTCTTTCCTTTGCAGAGGAGGAAGCATAAGACTGATGCACAGCTCAGTCCCGCAGAATCCTGCACGTTGGGGCTGTAGACAAAGGTGAAGCTGGTCAACAGCTATGCTAACTGGTGCAGTTCCTCGTGGTATTCTTTCACATCCACCAGTGGGCCTATTTCTGTGGTCAGTCCCTAGCTTCCTTCAGTCAAAACTAGCTCACATTCTTTAAAAAGTTGGTCTCATTTTGTGTGGATTAGGGCACAACCACACAAATAGTTTAAATGATGGATCTTGGGGGAGTGCTGCCAAGGTTGTGGTGAAAGGTGTTGGAGGAGTAGTTACTACCAATCATGCACCTTGGTGATGATGCGGAACAAGAAGTACTTCTTCCTGCAGCTTTTGGGTTATCCTAAACCTGGATGACGTAGGTACTGTGGGTGCACCAGGAGTGGAAGATCTAGACTAAGCCTTTCCTTTTGCACAGCGCTGTGTCCTTGAAGAAGCCGGAAGCTGGACAAGAAACTTGTGCTCCCTTTAAAATTGACTGATTAAGACATAATTTAGATGCAAAACTTGTCATCAGTATTCATGTGCTTTGTTCTCAGATGGCTTTTATCGAGCCAGATTTGAAATGATCGGAAATGGGAGAGTGACAGATATGTAGAAGAGACTTACGAGTTTAGGCTGAGATTTCACAGAGATCATCTGAAGATGACCTAGAGAGCCATGGTCTGGAAATACAGGATGTTCTTTCTGTGTAGGTTTCCCCCCACCAGCCCCTTCTGATTTCTGGGTCTTTATTAAACTGCATACTGGGAAAAAAAAATGTAGTACAAGAGAGAAGGGAAAATCACCTTCAGTCAATATTAGTAGTCCAAAGTAAACCAGCGTGCAGGTTTTTTTTAAGAACTAATACTTCATCATGCATGATTCAAATACTGCTGATTGAATTAACCCTAGAGCTATTGCACTTAGACTGCATTATCCCATGAATGTGGGAGGTGTTGTGTTTACGCCCAAATATGAATATGCTRCATTCAATGGCAAGAGCCAGTAATCAGTGGTTCCATAAAATAAAATACTACTTTCATGAGAAAGTGTTTCTTGAAAATATGCCTCTCAGAGCCACAGCCTCAGCCTGTGCAATTCAGACTGGCTTCACGGAAACGAACAGAGCTTCATCTTGCTGACTTATGCCACTAGAGGGATTTTTCTGAGACAGTGGGTAAAACAAAAACAGGACTGTTGCAGTTCTCTTATATCTGCGGGTCAGAGCCATGACATAAGTGAGACCTGATGTGGGCTACAACAGTGAAAAGGTGCTGCAGTGTCTGGAATTGGGCTCCTTGAAAAGAATAAAACAGGAGTGTTTATTATGGGGAAACAATTGCAGTGAGACAAGCAGGCTTGTTGCCTGTTTTTTTCCTGGTGCAGTCTGTGTTCACTAGGCAAAGCAGGTGCTAGGCAACACGCAGACAGTGAATGCTGGATGTGAGGAAGCACTTTTCTGCTAGCTCAATATCGGAGAGACTTGCTCTTCCACCAGTAAGTAGTAGCAGGACATGATACTGATAAAGCAAGTTCAGTTATATATGTATATATATATATATATATATAGGCCACGTTATAACACAGCTCCTTTCTTGTATTTGGGGGATAAAACATTAATTCCATACTGAAGTGACCGTGGACTCGGATTGTTTGTTCTGCAACATACTTCCTCCATTCTGATTCCCAGAACAGCCAATTTCTTGCTACAGATGTACTTTTTTGAAATGTTGAAGGTTCTTGACACAAAAGGATGTACGTAGTTCCCAAATTCATAGCATTTCACTAGACTACTTCTGGAAACACTTTGATTGTGCTTTTTAAAAATACTTTTGAAGTAGTGCAGTGCTAGTTGAATTTGCCTGACTGTTAAATATCTGAATGAAAAGAATCTAATTGAAAGTGCAGCTCTGTGAAGAGAGATCATGAGCGCTGCGTGTATACAGGCTGCTATTCTGATGCAATGTAACCCCCAGCCCCTGAATATTAGGATGAAATTCTGCCTTCAGATGTGTGTGTTTTGGGGGAGGGGGGGGGGTCGGAGATCCTGCTGGTGTAGGATTGCCGTGTTCCAGTAACTTTGTACTTCCCAGTAGTAATGCCTAGGTTTTCCCTTTTGTTCTCATGTGGGGGGTTTTCCTCATATAACTTGGATCATAATATAGCTCCTTAATGTCACTGTGTGATTTAGGCTTTTGATCAGTAGAATATAGTGATCCAGAACACTTTTAATGAACTATATATTTATCTAGGGAGTCATACTACTTTTATCCTCAACATAGCTAATAATCATAGCTCAAAAAAGGCCACCAGCTCTGCGTCTCATTTTCAATTTGTGCCTTTTAAAGGAGATAATCATGAAAAGAAAAATACGGTAGTTAGAGGAAATTAGTTTGCTCTATGTTGCAGTTTGTAGAAGAGGTGTATGAGAGTCAGCAAAAGTGGGTTAGTCAGTGGGAAGAACCTTTGGAAATCCCATGAGTGTCAGTGTGTAACATCTGCTGTCTCTGCACTTTACCCATACAGAGTACTGTTATACACCCAAATCATTTTTGTTCTGCATGGACCTAAGTGGTTATCAGCGGAAAAAGAAATACAGAATCAAGGCCAATTTATTTACAAGTCCAAATACTATGAAGAAACTACTCGAGCAGGACGCTTCATCCTTCCCACTTCTTTCAGGACCACAGAGTTGTTGTAGGTTCCAATTTCCTTCTGTTTTGATTTTCCCCTCCAAAAGAATCCTTTTCATGCAGTAAGTCAAAAGTTGTATTAAGTCAGGCAGAGATATTTTTTAACCTTAATGTCACAGCTGCAAAGAAGAATGGAATCATATAGGGAAATTAATGACCTCTCCTCTAGTCGTCTTTTATTTATTTTTTTTAAGGGAAGAAAGCCTAAAGCATTCCTAATCATTCTGCTTTCATATAAAGTCAATGTTTGATTGAAAGTTTTATTAATTCTAAAACAATGAAATGCTTAGCAGTGAAAATGCATCAGCTTGATGTGAAAGAGTGTTTTCTTCATACTTCATTCCATGGCAAATGCTTTGGAAGAACAACAAGTACTGATGTTGCTAGGTTCTGAGGAAGTGAAAGGTATCACTTCCTGAAGAGGCAAACAAAAAACCCCTGCCCTGTGAAATATAGCAAACTAATGAATCTTGGGGTTTTTGAATCAGCATATTATTTTTCTGGGTAGACTTGCAGGCTTTTTGTAAATGTGAGGAATATAAAGCCGCTCTTGACTTTTTTAAATGCTTGTTTCCAGAAATGGATTCATCTCAGCAAATGGAGCTATTAGATATCCATTTTCTATTGGGAAATACAGATCAGACCTGGCTCATTATTTTAGGCACCCCCTGTACGTTGTTTCCACTGGAGCCATGGCAGAGCCTCTCTTCTGGATTAATGTTTGCACTAGTCCAGAAGCTAACAAAAGCCCAAAGAAATCCTTGTCTTGAAGGGGTTTGAAGCTGTGCTTACTGGAAGTAAAGTTCACTTCTGGAGAGCTAAGAATGATTTTAGTTTACTAAATGAAATGCTGTTTGCATCTATGTCATGGTTTAAAGATGCCTGTTACTCTGGTGCTGAGTCACTGCATGAACTGTGAGTTCCTGACAGTCTCTGGGGCTGGGAGGAAGCAAAAGTAGCTCAAAACTTGATTAGCGGTCTCTTCTGAATTACAAGCCTCACATGAGGATTAAGACCCTGTTTGAAGGATTCTGCCATCTCTAGTAAATGCTGTAATCAAGCTTAAGACTAGTATTAGGGACTGATCAGAAATATGTTGAAGCCACTAGCTCATAACCCACTGAAGACTAGGGAAAGATGCTAATTGGCTCCATGAACTCTGAGGCAGAACCTAATGAGTGTCTCTACAAAAGAAACCACTGCCCAAATATCCATGGATAACACTTCCTTCTTCCTAGTGCGTTGATAAATGAATGCACTGTGTTGGTTTTTTTTAATTTTATGTAGTGTATGTTTTCCCTAAACACTCTGAAAAACTGAAATAAGCAGGTGTAGACTATCTTTAATAGTATGTGCAACAACTGCATAGAGTAGGTAATTTGCATCTCATTACATTAGCTTTAATTTGGGGAGCATGTTTGCTGTCTGGTCTGGAAATAGTACAGTGATACATTTTTTCAGAGTGCATTTTGTTCATGTGGTTTTGTTAAGAAAGGGACGCAGATATGTTAGGCTTGCTTATCTGCATGTTGGTTCTGTGAAAAAAGTCATTATTTTCATTCTAATATGTTGTTGCACCCCTATATCCCATATGTAATTAAGGTAATTCTTGGCTTGCATATGTTTTTTAAAAAAAGTCTTTGGTTCCGTTCTTTCAGCTCAGTTTTACTTGGAGTGTCGAAGTAGTAACACAGTCTAAAAACATTTGTTTTTCTTTCAAATTTGGAGTCTTATAAAATAGTGTTTGTGGCCTGATCCAAATCCTGTTGAGATTGGACAGATTCCTGCTGACCTCAATACCCTTTGCAGTTACAGGTAAAGGAAGATGATGAGGGGTGGGGTGAGAACAACTTGTCTCTTTTAGCATCTTGGAAATGTTTTAGCACTGGCCATCTACTGGAGAACTGGAATATTCCCAAAAAATTATATATATTTTTTGAAATGGAGACAGCAGTGTTCAAGCTGAAATAGGAGGAATTTATAAAATATAGTTGATATCCTATAATGTCTTGGGCGTGTGTTACTTTTTGAACCAACATGAGTCTATTTGTCACACTACAGCAAACARTGTTATGAAGTGAATTTAGAGAAAGGCTGAACACTTGCAATCGACATTAGTTTTTCAAGAAAACTTCTTCTGTGTTGGCAAAGCATTCAAAGAATGTTGCAGGGAGGTGTGATTTGGCCCTCATAAAGGTGACTAAAACAGGTCTGAACTTGGGAAAATCTGGTTGCAACTTTGAATTAATTTTATGTGCTCACAAAAGGGAGGAATATTCACTGATAGCTAGGGTTGTTTGGTGTTTCGTGTTAACAGATGCAGGTTAGACATCTGTGACAGAAAGTGCTGTGCAATAAAATCAGACCTGTCTCTGCTCTGTTTTATTCTTCCATTTTTCTTTCTTGAGGAATCTCTTACTGGTTTCTTTCTTAATCACTGCAAATTCTGGTAGTTTCATCTATTGTAAATTTTGCTTYGGCTTTCTTCATATATCGACTGCCTCTCCAAGGAGAGGTTCATAGTGTGCGTGTGTGAGGGGGGGGTCCTTCGTGTCAAGCTCCTTGTTCCAGTTCATTTTGAATGTGTTTGCCTGGGCTTTCCAATGGTAGGAGGTGACTGAAGAGGGAAATGCAAACACTGAATGATTAGTGGATTTTCCCCTCCTTCCCCTGCCCCCCCCCCCCAACTGGGAAATTTCTTTTCCCCCCGATGTGTCTAGTGTTGCTTAATATAAGCCTAAAATCCAGAGTGTGACAAGAACATCATTATATTACATCAACTGTTATTTGTGCTTAGCTGGGAATAATAGCTGTTAATGATGGGGTTTTATTTGCTCTCAAACAAAGCTGTGTCTAGGGAAAACCCACTTCAGAGAAAAAAGTTCTCTTTGTCGGGCTCTAGAGCTTAATAAAATTCAGAAGATAGCTATAAAGCAGATACAGATACTGAATTTAGGGCTTCACCCACCCTTTTGTACTGCATTTTATCCTGTGCTGTGAAAGAGATGATGGACAGGCATGGAGGATGGAGTCCCTTATCACTGTGGTGGGCTTCAGCCCATGTAGAGCACGTCCAAGGAAAACATTGTGTGAGAGTCAGCCTTGCCTCTGGATTCATTTAATCCTGTGGAAAAACTAGGGCAGAGATTTCTCCAGTATCTTTTAGCCTTGACTGAGAGCGGTGGACCCTACCCCATGGCTTGTGGACTCATGCATTGCCCAAGAGACCCTATGGTATGTTTTATAATCACGGGTAAAGCAGAGGCTGCTGTGAGGAGTGACTTAACTTGCTTAGTGTTGTTTTCCATGAGCCAGCAAAGGTGAATGACCATGACTTGGAGGGGCCTAGCTCTTGGTGTAGTTGTCTGTAATGTGTACGACCCTGTGTTCCTGGAAATCTTTGCTAAAACTGTCAGCGTATGATTTCAGGGTTCCTTGGGGGGACAATCCCCTGTTGAGGGGCTCAGGGTGCTGGTAGCCAGCCTCTCTGGAGTGGTCCATGCTGCGGGCAAGCAACCTGAGGAGCACTTGTGAGTTTTCCTCTAGTAACAGTAGCTTGCCTCAAATCTGACACTGTGTTAGTGCAAGGCAGTCCAGATGGGCAAGAGTTTGGAGCTTGAATTCACTCTGTGAGCACGGCACAGCAGGGGCAATTGCAGCCCTTTGGGCCTTAGTTCTTGACCATTGCTAGATGGTAACGTGGGAGCTGTGGGCTTCCGGTGGTAGCGGGCTGAGTTGCTGTCGCTTGAGCTAAAGAGACTGGCTTTGCGTTGAAGAGGTGCAGTGAACTCATGCTGCCAGGGGGCCGGGGGAGAGAGCGGTCACGGAGCATGTGTTGCCCAGCAGCTTGCTGCATCAGCTCAGAGTGAACTGGCTGAGCAAGCTCTGAAACATTCATCTCCAGTGGTGCTGAGGCTCACAGAGGTTGGGAGGCGCACAGGGCATTTGAACCAAGTGGTCTTATCAAGACTGATCCAGCTGTCCCATGCTGGAGCCTCTGGATGTCACACATGCTAGTCTTTCTTTCACAGCTAAATACACCTGTGTCAGCAGTGTAAATGCTATACTAGGCTGTGAACAGCTGTGGTTCAGATGGAGGTGTATTTTCTGTTGCGTTGACTGTACCACAAGGTGATGAGAAGGATAGATGTTGGAGGGGATATGCTGCCTTCAGCTGCTGCAGTTCATCTTGAGAAAGCAGCGAAACCGCAGTGGACCTGAGTTGGTAGGGAAGGTTTACCACTGCTCCTGCAAAAATTTCCTCTGCTCTGCTAATGCTGTTTTCATTCTCCATTGTCCATGTTGTGTCTTTTGTTGATGCTTGAAAATGCTTGGAAAGTGATATATCTGCTGGCTGTTTTCTCTTGTTCTTTGAATAATTGCTGTTCATTTGTTTATACTGATATGCACAGCACGTTGTGTTTCTTCTTGTGGATTTGAGCATTGAGCTCCATGCATTGTTTTACCCTGTCCTCTGTCTGTTTTTTGGTATTAATATTTCAGATTTTTCAGTGTCYGCATGGTGTCAGAAAACTGTTAACCCTTCAGCCTAGACTGAGCAATACCCTGTATTTAGCAAATTCAAATCCCTCTGTCAAGGACTAATTTGGGAGTTTTTGAGAATTCTTTTTGTGCCACTCAAAGCTTGGCTGGTTAATGGTACTGTGTAAGACTAAGTCAATGGAGTTGATTTTCCTCTTCTCCCTGCCCCAGCATTTAAGGCTAAACAGTGCTACAGAATCAGCTTCTGGTTATCTTTCTTTTGGCTGGTACCTATTGCTTGCAGATAAAGTAAAGCTCTGCTTAAGCTGGCTGATTTTACTCCACAGCATCTGCTGTGCTCATAAATCCATGCAGCTCAGTGGCTATGGCTTTCAGACTTCCCGGCTCTCCAGGTTCGTATCAGAGCCTTCTGTAGATACTGTTCATCGCATACTTCAGAGTTACTGCATGTGCATGTGTTACCAGAGCAGAAATGCCTTCTTTGACCCTCCAAACCCTGCCTCCCAGTTCCTGGGGTTATCTAGCACTGGGTGTGTTGCCAGAGGGCTGGCGGAGGTGTTGGGGAGCTGGTTCCTGGGGCTCAGCTCTCCTGCGTGTGGGTGCGGGTGGTACTAGTGCAGCTCAGGGCTGTCCACTACAGAAGGTCTGCCTTACAACTGCGCAATCTGCCATGGCTTAGAGGGCTAAATTCTAGTTCTTCTCCCTGCTCGGTTCCCTTTTTAAAGTAGCTGAGGGTTCTGTCGAGATGGGTTTGTACCATTTATACAGGGCCTGTTTTGGACTGTAGGAATATCTGAAGGCTTTTTCTTTCCTTCTTTCTTTCTTTTAAGAGGAGAAAGATCTTGGAGGAAAAAATGCCAAAATGCTGTCTGCGTTGATAGTTTCTGTCAGCCCAGCAGAATTTTAAGTCACCAAACACTAAATTACTAGGAGAAGAAAATACTTGTAAGAACAGCAACTAAATCCTCACACACACAAACAGCTTTATCTCTTCTAATGCTCAAATGTGTTCAAAATATATAACTGCTATAATAATACTCTTTTACCTTTCTAATAATGAAAGGTATTTGAATTGCAAAGTAAGCAAAAGCTCTGAAGTGTCAGTGTGTTTGAAAATAAACCTTCTTGAACATTTTGCTTTTTYTTCTCACAATAATAAACCCTTTATGTTAATTGAAGAGCAGATACACAATTTGCTGGGAGTTGCCATAGAGAAAACTGGAAACAAAGGTGAGACTGCAGTTGCCAAAGTAGCATGTAATGTAGTGAAATATAGTACTGTAGTAATGGTTCATATGGCAAAACTAATGTAATTGATAGTGTAATATAAACAATTACATTACCAGTTCTGAATGGTACTAATTATATAATAGAGTTAACATGAAAATGCTGTTTTAACATGGCCCACGTAGCATAAGGAGCTGAAATAATCACATTAAACAGAGACTGGATGTGCCGTTATTTCCACCCCCACCAAAAAACACTCTATTCTGCACAGAGTGTTCCAGTTAATGAACTTAAAAACATTAATGGGAAGGAGGCAATCTAACACAGCGTTAAGGACATATAAATTGAATTGATGCAACAAACTGTTCTCTGCCTCTTCCACCCAGTATCACTAAAATGTCACTGGATCCAAACATCCTCTAGTACACTCCCTTAATTCACAATTGTAAGAAATAGTGATGCCTAACTCATCTCTCTGCACAAATGTATGTCTTTATGGCAGTGTTACAAGTAGAAGGGTTTTAAATTCATCCCTTTTTAAAATATGAAGTTTCTCCCAGTTCTTTAAATATGAAGCTTATTTGAACAATTTGCTTTATTTGTAAATCACTTGGAATAGAAAATGTACAGCAATGTATATCATATCTGATATAGGCTGAAAAGCAAGTTTTAAGTATCTGAGGAAATCTGATTCCTTTAGCTGGTGTTTTAATTGATATCCTTTCCTGCTCTACTATTCTTTGAGGGCCATTTTTTAAATTGTTCTTTGCCAGTAAGAACTGCAAAGAAATTATCATCGATCTAAAGTGTTCAGGGTCTGAGATCAGGCTGGTTTTAGTGGCTATTCTGCTTTATATTGATATGGTAAAATGCCAGTTGGGTTTTCTGAAATAAAAACAGCAACAACCCAATAATTAATGTTCACACAGTTAATTAAATGGGTTTAGCTGGATACTTGAAGCCATACTGCTGCCTCGGAGAGATTTGTCTGCTGAGGGTCAAATATACCTGCAGGCTTTCCAGGATTGTGTGATTGCTAAGGGTATATGCATTGTACTTTACTCAAACCTTTGCATAAGCAACTCGGTATGTGTGTGTTACAAAGAAAATATTTTTCCTGGTGCACATTTGATTTCAGAATAAGCAGCAGTCATTTTCTAGACTTATATGACAGCTTGTTCCATACAGCAAACACCCTGTGAAGTCCCAGTTCTATGAAGATCAACAGAAGAGCTGCTATCTACTTCTCCCTGCCAGGTTTTATCTCCATATTCTTTCTCACCTCTCTATCTAAAGAGATTTTTACTTCAGGAAGCCTTAGCCTGAGTGGGATTGGCGATACGTGCGTGGTGCTTAGAGGTGTCCCTGTGTTGGTGCGTGGTGGATTGCTGCCAAGCTTTTGCCTACACGTGTGTAGCACAGTGCTACGGGGATGTTTCGGCCTGCCTCGGGTGTAGCCTGCCTGTTGTGCCCATTCGCTCAGAGCCACGGCTSGAGCTCAGCTGCACAGTGTGTAGTTTTGAGGTGGGGAAGCGCGGACCAGCCCACGTGTCTGTGCCCTGCGCGTGGACCCTGTACAGTACGCACAAGTTCCAGACCAGAATGCATCTGCCACTGTACTGGTTTTTAGCTTTCCCTTTCTGAAACAAAATGAAGTGGTTGAATGCTGTTATAATCTCGCCTGTTGTGCTAAGTAGTTATGTAGCCTTGGCTTAATCCGTGTATGTGCATGCAGGGTTGTGTGCGCACCTCTGTTAGATGGCATCCCTTGTTCTTGGGTGCAGGAGGTGGTAATGTGAAGCCAGCCAATGGCTGATCTCGTCAAACACTGAAATGTAGACGCATGATCCATTAACAGCAGGCTTTGCTGTTGAATTAATTGAGATTAGTGTATTTAGGTTTGAGAGAAAGTAGAAGGCAGGATTTCTGAGAACAGGATGGAACAAGGAGGATAAAACTAGAGACAAGCGGATGGAGGTATCGAGGAGAGGACTTGGTGTAGCCATCTCCAAGTTATGTCTCTTCAGTGGGTTTCCTGTGCAGAGAGGGAAGTGTTAGCCACCTCAAAAGTGGGATTTTCCTGGCATGTTGTTCTGAGAACCATCCAGAACTAGCTGCTTGGAAATACTAAGCACAGGTGGATGTTATCCTGTGCTTTTACTTTTATTGCTATTTTAACCCAGAATACTGTAATCCAAGTTAAGAGCCTAGTTACGTGACCATTTTATTTGTTGTGCTGTAGACCAAAGTAATCAAGACAAAAATCACTAGAGAGGGGACAAAAGTTAAAAAGGATAGTCTAGTCTGTGCTTTGTATTTAAACCATGTTTTGAAGCTACAACTGCATCTTAGTGCAGCTGTGAAACTACCGAGGGCTCAGAAAGCCAACCAAGCAGGTGACATTTTCCCCTGTATAAGGGGAAATTCCCAGGTGCTTCAGAGCAGAGGGAAAGTATATGGTGGAGGGAGGAGATAAAGATACACTATGAATAGCAACAATCACTTGTTTTAACTAATGGGGCTCTTTATTAATCAGTACAAACTGATGCTAGTTAGAGCAGTGCAAGTGCTGCTCTACATTTAATCAGGGGCAAAATTTTTGTCAGCTCTCCTGTCGTAAACTGAACACAGCCCAGGCAATGCCAGAACTGGAACTAGTGCTTTGTGACTGTATAAAGTGAGACTAAAAGGCAATAAGGCAAAACAGGCTCTTTAGTGAAAACTGATACCCAGTGAATATGGTGCAATGCTTACTGCAAACTTTTGTCTAATATCAGATATTGAACATCTCTACTACATGAGCACATCTGAAGTATCTGGCTTGAAACATACAATCTATAGTTTTAAAATGAGGGGAGAAAAGTCTGGTTATGCAAGCAGCATAAAAGCATATTTAAATGTATTGAAAGACTACTTAAAGAACAAAAGATCTAGAATATGCAAATGTTCCTGATGCATACATTTTAAGGCTTCAAAGGATTGTTAAAAATCTATAGTCTACTCTCTTATATAACATGGTTCAAAGTTCTGCTTGACTAAAGCATATCTCCCAGAAAGTTATCTTCTCTTGGCCTCAAGATTTTAAGAGATGGAGTAAATAATAGAAGTTTAATGGACTGTTGTCATTTGTACACAAGCAAACTAAACAACAGAGGGTGATGTGCTTTCTGACAGTTATCTGTAGCAGGTATCTATTTTAGCTAATATTTTCATCTTTATTGCATCCTCAGCTGATATAAACTGGCAAAGTTGTACTGAAATCAGTGTTATACCTGCCCCTTAACTCTATGGCTTTTACTACAGTTCTTCCTTCTTGCAGGAATCCTTCACTCGCATCCATGTGTTTCTGTGGCATCATTTGCCTTTTCATCTAGCCATTGACTAAGAGCCAAAGTTTTGAACCATGTCTTCCCAGCAGTCCTCAGTTCTGAATGCTTTACCCCTATAGGATCTGAATCTATGAAGACAGTGGAAAGTTGCTTTCATATCGCTTCCCAAACTCCTAGTAAGCATAATGGGATCAATTCTGTTCTGGTGCGAGTCTGCCAGAGCCGTTGGATTACAACAGAGATCAGTTTGGCCCATTTTTGTTTGGATTTTAATTCTTAATCTCTTGTTCTTATTTTATTCTTGCTGCTTATCACCATTGTTCAGCATTCTTGTTCTATAAGAACAGAACTTCACAAGGCTTTTGGTTCATCAGTTTTTAATTAAACTTGAATTGAAGATTCTATTTCCTCTGGGCTAATTTTCAAATGACAAACAAAATCCCGTTAAGTGCCCTTCCTTCCATAAACTAGTAGAGCTGCTGTCAAATTCCCTTAGAAACCAAATTTCTCCAACCCTATAAGAGTAGAGATTCTTGTTCAATCAGAAATAAACTAGAGTAGTTCTTAGGAAAACAGATCAAGTAAAACACTTCTCTTTGCAAAGCCTAGCCTTTGCAGTGTATCATTTTGGGTCATAGGTAGCATGGTGAGCTAAGTGTGATATATCCTCAGCAATGAATAGCATAGCAAAGTCCGTGCTGGTTTGAGTTGAGTATCTGGTGATAAATAGAATGTCAGATTTCCACTGGATGGGTTGAAGAAGGCAGTGCATGAAAAAGACGCTTGATTCGCTGTCCTTTCTGTCTTCCCTGTCCGTAAGATCCCAGGTGCTTTGGCAGCAACTGTGAATGTGTCAGCAGGTGTAGCAAGTTCAGATTCTGCCTTTCTTTTTCCTGAGACCTGTGACAGCATACCTGGTAACCTGGCAGCCTTGTTAAAAGCAGCATGTTATTTATTCAGGTGCAAGAACACTTTAAAGAAAGCACACCTTAAGATGATGAGTGAGCTGCATTCTTGCCTTTCTTTCCCAGAGGCTTACTATGCCCCAGGAAAGCTTCATGTGTTTCAGGTAGTCTGGGAGGAGGACATGTTTCCATCTCTGCCAGTTCTCACCAAGAGCAGCCCTTGACAACTGACCCCAGGTTCTTCCAGCAATGGTTCTGTGACTGTTTGTGACCCTTTGATCTGTGAGAGCTGGATCCACTAAAGGAAAGGGCAGGCCCTAGTCGGTGTTTCACTGCTGACAGTCACTTAAAGGCTGTGGGAGATCTAGCCTTGCAGATGAGTGGCTGTAGCTCAGGCAGAACCAAGAGCCCAGCCTTGATGCCTCAGCTCCTTTTTTTTTTTTCCTTCTTCTTTTTCTTTTTCTTCAGTTAATAGTGCTCGTTGCATTGCTTGCCAAAAGCATGGTCCAGCACAACTGCATCATCTGACATGTGCAGATGACCGGCGGTTGCAACAGTAATCGCTCTTCCAGTCTCTTTCGTGTCTCAGCTTTAGAAATCAGAACAGAGGACAACAGACTGAGGTAAGGCAAGCATGGCTTGGAGACAGCTAAACATGTCCGCAACATCTCAGGTGGCAGTAATGAAGTGTGTGGCTTGGGCAAGAAGGAAGGTGGATAGCTGCCAAGCTGTGCTTGAGTAGTGTAAACAAAAGGAAGGAGAGGGAATCATTTAGGATAATACTGTTTAAATGGTGGATGGCAGAGGTCAGACCTCTGTACTCAGCCAGTCAATCACTGGCTGGTGCTGATCTTCTTGGAAGGAATTATAGTGCCATCAATCTGAGAAGCTGAATTATGCTACCAAACTGCTTTTTATGATCACTGTCCAGTAAGGAAAATCTAAACATCCTTCTGTTACCTGCASTGCACCAGCTAATCAGTAGAGACCCGCATAGTTCTGCTGCCTGTAACAACGAAGAGCTTCCTTCTGCCTGAGGTCTTGAATTTGTTTCCAGAAATGGATGAACAGAGCTTTGCAAGGTTCCTGTTAGCTGGGCATCATCTCCCATTTTCAGGAAGGGAACTGTCAGATGTGAGTGAATCAGTGGCAGAAACTCGAATTGAACTTTTTCCTTGGCACACCTTTCTTCCACCAACATGTGTGAGCTCCTTTTCTGTGTGCTGAGCATGGTGGCTCCTGGTTCGTGTCTGGTTTTCCTGGAGGTTGTGAGAAAGCAAATAACAAAGAGATCATGGGGTTTTTCTTTAAGAACTTAATCATTTTGTCTGGGATAAACATTTTGAAATACCTGTGTAACATTCACATAACAGCTGACTAGCTGGTGCCAAGCATGTCCAGTTCCTACTGTTCTAGTAGTAAAAAAACTACCTCGGGGAGCACAACTTCRTATCTGCCTGTGAAATTCTCTTAATGGAAGTGGCTGCAAAGTTTGGTAGTGCTTTGATTTTGTTACAAGGAGCGTTGTAATGACTTTTCTCTGCCACACACTCTGGGTAGCGGCTGTGTAAGGCAGAAGAATGGACTGCCCCTAGGTAAAGTAGTTGCATTAGCTTCATCTGAGGAAGAGAGAGGAGGACGGGATTTTTACAATGAACTGGACCTTCTGGCAGTTTCATCAAAGACTACCTGTTCATTGCATGTCCTCCTAATACTTTGGCCTTTCCTTCTTTATTCTTTGCAAGAGGTTATTCTTATTCTGTTGGCTTTCATATTGCACTTAAGTTTTAGCGAAATGAAAGCCACAGATTTTTACAGCTACTACCTATGTCCCTATCCTCACTGCTTTTAAGCAAGAACTGATGCTGAATTGTCAGTTCCTTAATCATTATTCGGGCTAAAGAAGTTCTTCTTGAGGTTGTAGAAGCAGTAGCTCCTCCCTGGTGTGTTCCCCTTCAGTGGCTGATCCATAGGGTACTAGAGCTGGGGATTACATTTGCATTCAGAGACCTTCATGCACTCATTTTGCTGAGAGATAATCACAGGACTAACCCAACATTAAGTGACCGCTTGAACATGGCATCTGTCGTTGAGAGCAGCTTTCTCTGACCGGTCTCCTATGATTAATTGCAATTAGAGAGAACAGATTTTATTAGACTGTGAGATTGACTTCTGGAAAAGCTGCTTGCTATTCTTAATGGAGCAAGGGAAAAATGCAGGGCTTATTGAAGAAATCGGTTATGCAAAATTAACTTACTCTTCTTTTCAAATGAATTTTCAGACCCTTAAAAGCACAGGTTGTAAGTTTGCATCTGCATCGCTTAACCTTTCTGAAGGGATTCTGAAGTTCATCTCTTGCTTTGGGTGAAGCACCCCCCCCCTTTTTTTTAAACACCTGCATGTGCCCCTCCCTCCCCAGAAAAGCGCCAAAAAAAAAAAAAAAATCAGGGGCTAGCCTTGACTAGGGCATGCTTAGGAGAGCCAAAGCTAACTACCAGAGCTAATTTTACTTAAGAGGGAACCTGAACCTGCACAGTGTTAATGAGCACTGCTCATCTGGAGGTGTTCAAATGGAAACTCTGGCCACAGTCCTCTGTTTTGTTCCAGTTGCTTCACTAAACAGGAATGGATCCACTGTACCTAAACAGCTGATGGGCAGGACAGAAGTACTGACAAAAGAGTAAGAAAATTCTGATACCATTTTATACCGGTCTCAATCTATGGACAGCAGGAGAGTTGCTGTAGATTTACTATAGACTAAATGAGAGCTGAGAATCAGTGAAGATCTCTGGAAGGTCTCACATCTCTGAGTGGGAATGAGGATTTGGGCTTTTCAGTGTTAATAATTAGAAAGTTTTGAATTACCATTTTATCTGAATGTATACCCTGATGGTGGTGCTCTGCTGCTGTTGTGTAGCTGTCGAGCTTTGGGATCAGAGRCCTGTGCTCTGAAGGAATAAGGAACCCTAACACGACCCAACTATGCCAACATATCAGAAAGCCTAGATAGATTATGACACATTACATGATTTGTGCCTTTAGCTTGGCTTGACCTTAAAGTTTACAGGCCTAGAGCCCAAGGGAGCTATTATTACAGTATAATACATCTGTGAAGGAAGCAACTTAATTCAGTGGCGGAAAAGGATGCTGGCAGCATGGAAGCATCTCAAATAGATATTTAAGGAATGAGGCGTGAGTGGCTTTTTCCCCTATAGGGAGGCTAGTACGGTTAGAGGAAACTCCATTTTACTGTCCTTCTCTACGTGCGGTGTTAGCCTTAGCTTTAGCCTTGTCTGGTTTTCATGTCATGCCTCTGTCAGGAGTCCAAATGTAATATGTTGGAATCAAAAGAAATCCCTGAACTTGTACCTTTTCACTCACATGGTGAAATTTATTTTTGAACTTAACTCAGCCTGGAGCATGAGTGTCTGTTGCCCTGATTGTTATCCAAGTGTCTCATTGCAAATGCCTTTTCAAGAAAAAATAGGAAGATTCCTTTCTCTTTTCCCAAAGACTTCTAGCTACATTTTAGCCTTCATTCCTCCCTTCAACCCCAGGCAGGAACGTTTCTCCTGCTGTAGGACTTATAAGATGCACTGTCTTTCCTCTAGCTGAATATGGGAATTATTATTTCCACAATGCAATKCTGAAAGTCACAGTTAGAATCAGAGTAGATGCAACCTTCACAAAAGGTTTCAGCCTTAAAGTATTCAGGGTTTTGGTGGGGGAGTGGGGAGGTGGGATTTTTGTTTTGTTTTTATTTTTGCTATACCCTCAGTTAAGAAAATGGCAACCAATCTGGAAGCAACTTACTGTGCTCCACACTGCTCCCTTTATTCTCCATTTGTAATGCCACAGGGTGGATACCATGCGGCATCCTGATTGGTATACAGAGCTCGGGAATCCCTGTTTGCCATGGTGCATTAAGTACAGGCACGTCTCCCTGGAAATCAGCTTGCAGAGTCTGAGGCCTCTTGGAGTTACTTGCTCATCTGTATAACTTTGTTCTTCTTGCCTAGGGTTGTCTTCCTGGGTACTGTGTCATTATATCACACTGCTGGCAAAGACATTAGATACTCAAAAGCCCTGCAGAAATCTCCCCAGAGAAGGTACGGTTCAGAAGCTCCTGCAGTGCGTTTCATGTATTGTATGAAATAGTCCTTAGTTCTTTACATCAAACCATGAGGGGCTGAATTGTTTTCTGATTAATGTTATAAAGTAATCCAGGATACTGTATAAAAAAAGGAGGGGAGAGTGGGAAGGTATTACTTGGTTTTCCTGGAGATTTGGTGGTAATGCTTCTGTAGCAGGACTATGAAAAGCATGATGATAAATCTTAGCTTTTCCATGCCAGTTAGTTTTATTAATATGCCACTCTTTTAGGCTCAGTATTAATTTTAAAGAGTCTCTTTTTTCCTCCCCTATGGTGGCTGCCTGAAAGCCCTACTCTGAGCCACCACTGTCCTGCTCAAAGGAGGTCATTTTTGCTTCTTTTTTTTTTCTTCTCCTCTTAAAGGCTTAATTTTTTGTTTTTAAATTCTATTCTAAAAATCGACAGCAGGTTTAGCCCAAGTATGGACAGGAAAAAGCAGTAGTATGTAAAGATAAGTCAAYGTCTGAGGTGGGCTGTTTTAGGCAATTGGATGCATCTGCTGGCGATTTATGCAATCCTCCTGTCAGTTTACTCCCTGTGTGCAAAAGTTATTGATGAATTTGTCTCCCAGTCATACCTGTAATGCAGGCGTTTCCATCTTACAGATGGGGAAGCTGAGACTGGAGACGAGCTAAACATAGTTATTAGCTCAGAGGAACTTCTTTTTGCGGTGACACTGAAGTAAGTTCTGCTTTTCTCTCAAGACTTTCAGAGAGATATAGCTGCCTTACCTGTACATCTCTAAATCCTATTTAGACCTCTATCTGTGAGTTTGAGTACCTAAATAACTCTGAAAGCTGGGCACAGAACGATATTAAGCAACTCTGCTAAGGACCAAGAGGACATGAGTGGCAAAGCGCTCCACTCAGTGCTTTGACTAGGTGACATTTTTCTGTCTACAGTTTAATAAAATGGAAAGATGCATCTGTGCAGAGCTACTGAATCTTATTGCCAACTTAGCACTTGGATCTAATATAGTGCTGGTTATAATGATGCATTTTTGGTATCATTCTAATGGGAATTAATCACATATTCTGTCACCTTAAAGAAGAGTTCATACCATGGTCACATGCTTCCTTATGAGGCTTTTTTTTTCCCCCTGCATCAAATCCAATTTCCATGTACAAAACAAGATTAAAAAGTAAGCAMTGTCTTTATGAAATTATGATCACCTTGCAAAAAGAGGCAGCAAAGAAGCTATCTACTTTGATAAATCCAACAGAAAGTTTTGAGGGAGAGGTATCACACCACTGGAACTCTATTCTAGCTGTTTGCCTCTCAAATACTTTTTTTTTTGTAATTTATTAAATGACCTAGAAAATTAATCGGCAGCCAGAAGATGGAGATCATTTGTCACAGGATGTCACACAATCCACCCATCCATCAAGCAGACAGTAGTGCTGTACATCACATTCTGGTGCCAACACATTTTCCAGTCCTTCTCAATGTCAGAAAAAGGATTTACAAAACATTTTGGGGATGTATTTCACATGCTGACACTGACTTGATGTCCCTTGYTAGGTAGATCTATACAAGGAGCAAGTTTCAGCCAAGGAGATTTAGATTCTTGGTGCTGTGTTTTCTAAAATCCCTCATGCCCCCCGCTCCCCTTTTTTTTTTAAACAGAATTATGGTTGGCAACAGAATAAATAGTATCTCTCCACTTTTGTCCACCTTTCCAGATTGGAGCTATCACCTACCATTCACATTTCCCCTTTCAAATGGAAACTTCCATCACTGCTTATATCTGACATATGCACTTCTTAGATATCAACTTCTTAGCTAATTTTGTTCCTATAATTCAGGTAACTGTTTCCCTTTAGTTTAAATCCTCCCTAGAAGGAATTCCAGATCCTCAGTACCTAAGCCCATCCGGATCTCCTGATGTGGAAAATTCCTTCCTTAAAGACAGCCAGTGGAAGATCTACAACAGACAGGAAGAAGGCAGTTTGTTACCTTAAGCATGAAACTGCTTTTTTTTTTTTGACATTGACCAGTCCTTAGCTTCTGTGTTGAGGAGTTACTAGCATCCATGTGCATCACACTTTTTCATAAAATGGTGACTTCCGAGCACCTCTGTTTAGATCCTATCAAGAAAAAGTGTTTACATTAGACAAAAAATATGTTTTGTACTGCATATATCTCATACCCTCTAGGCATATGGCAATGTTTAAAATTGCTCATAATTTAGTTAATTTCATTGTGTTTCAGTCCTTGATAATAATGAGCAACTGTTTCGTGTCATTTCCTTTCTTCTCTATGCAAGACAATCTGTTAGATTCATCTTTCCAGGAATACAAGTGAGAGGTGCTAAGTATAATTTATGATTCCCTTCTGGACTGGGGTTCATTATTAATAGTCATGTTCACTTAGACTGTCATCTAATCTTTTCCTGTAAAGGGCTTATCTCTTCGCTTGTACAAAGAATACAAACTATTTGCTGTATTCTTTGCTGATTATTGGAATGATGGTGGGTGAAATGTATGGTGTGCAGAAACAAGACAAAATTTTCAGAAGTGCCCATTTTATTACTCAGATTTGCAATTTTGCTTCAGACAAACACAGCCAAAGTTTTAAAATTATCCTACCAGTTTCCATTTTGAAATCCATGTTTCTGTTTGCTTTATGCTACTTATAACCGATGTTACCATGGTATCCAAGTCCCTCACAATTCCTAGTCTACTTTTCTTCCCAAAGGTGTTGGGAGGATGGGAAGTTCTGTCCTCCACTTCTGCTATGGGTGGTATGCCCAGCACTGCACTAAACAGGATACTATAGCACACATCCGAGCTTTGCAAAAGCTTGGGGGTATTCATATCTGAGGTTGCAACTCAACCTGAAGAAATACAGTCTTGAGTCTGGATCTGAATTTTGTCTGTGTTTGATAACATATGTTTCTGAGACTTTTCTGTTTGGTTGCTATAGAGCCACTTTTGAATTAAATTTTTTGCATGGTGGGATTACATAAAGCCTTACCTCATGTAGTCATCAAAAAGTATTTCCAAGCTTCTGTAGGTGCTAAAGRAGAAATTCAAAAGAACGCATGTAGCCAAGCACCATAATATAACAATGCAGTTTTCTCAGCGTAATGATTACACCGCAAATGTTGATTCTTCTCTGTGCATTTTTGATTCTTTATTGGTGTCTGTTATGGCCATCTGTACCTGGAAGAGATTCTTTTCAAGGTAATACAGCGACCCAGCATCATACTCTGAGACCAGCAATATATGTGGTAGCACGTGAGCTGTGCTCATAGAGCAGAGGTTGACTTGGGGGTTGCTGAATGGGCCACAGGGTGCATGCGGAGAGCTGAGCGGTTTGCTTTGCGAAGGACTGCATGCAGGGACGTGAGTTGGCGCAGAGCGGTGGAGCGTCCCGTTGGTCCCCGGCAAGCGCAGGGCACAGTGCTCCTGGCAGGCGGTCTGCCACCGAGCTGGAGCTTTCGCCTCGGATGCAGAGACTGCTGTGGGAGGTAGCGCTTTGCAGCCTGGAAAAAAACAAAGAATAAGAATGAAAAAGGTGGTTGCCCTTGAAATATCAGTTGGTCAGTGCTTCAAAAAGAGCTGTCTTCCCCCAGCTACTTCTGTTTTTTGACTTTTGTTTAAAATTGAGCTAGTTAAGATTTTTTTTTTATCTGAGCAAATAAAAGAACATTCTGTTTATGGGGGGGGAACAAGCATTCTTTTATGGACAATATTGATATTTTTGTCACAGGTTTTCAGTGATCTATCAGAAGAATAAATTCCCACCTTCCTTCATGCTGGTTCTGTAACAAAGTGATGCTTTGGTTTGCTGAACCAATGTGAAACACTTAGGTCAGGATGAGTGCGTCGTTAACTGGCTCTCCCCGCTCAGGCATGTTGCCTTAATTGCCCTTCTGCTGCCCTTGCTTCCTCCCCTCCCTTGCTGCATCCTCCCTGACCCYGACAGAGCAGCCTGTGCACGTGGGAGCTGCCGGCCCCCAGGAGGGTGGTGGGACACTGCCGGYGGAGGGGGCCGGCTCCTGCACGACAGACGCGGGCTCTGAGCTCTTGCCCTGGGCTGCTCCTCCGGGGCTGGCGACGGCTGGGCCTTACTCGGAGCCAGAAGCGGAGTGACAAACTCGCACCGTACACTTACCAGCAGTAGAACATTTTAATTTGTTAATAGTTGAGGGATGGTTGTATTTGTGGACGGTTTTTTACTGCTTGCCATGATAAATCTCCTTTCCTGCCTCCTCTTGCACCTGCAAGAGGTTGGGTTTTTATTTGCAAAGTATAAAAGTGATTTTTAAAAGGTGGAAGAGTAGTTCTAACTTTGATGGCATGATTAGCTTGGCTCAGAATATTGTTATAGCTTATCTCACTCCTCTGTGATAAGTCAGAAAAACAATAAATGTCGTCTTACAGCAGACTGACATTCAGTATTGAAATTGGTCTCCTAATCTTTATGTGATTGCTTTCTGTGTGATAGAAATATTGCCTCTTGTAGAGTATTTATTGTCTAGTTCTTTCCAAAGTATTGACTTTATGTAACAGTTTGATATACATCAAATCCTTTATAGATTTAATAAACTCTTCTGGTCAGTCTTCTGTTGTAAACACATTGAGATTTATGGTCATCTTAGCATAAAGCCCTTTTTCGTTGAAATTTTCTACTCCCAGATATCAAAAGATAAGAATGGAAGTATATATCACAGTGAAAATCTTACCCTGTATCTGTCAAGTGCTAGTCGGAAGCTATTGATGGTTAAAGAGTTGAAATATGACTAATGGTTGATGGTACAGCTGCCAAGACCAGCATAAAGACACAGTAAAAATCCTCCCTTTTCTCCCTCAGAAACTGTTTTCCTCTGTAATGAATCACTGTAGGAGGCTGGACTAGCTAGCAGGGCTAATCTGTCCCTGAAACAGAATGGCACCAGAAGGACTCCCATAAAAGAATCTATTACAGAGGAAAAATAAAAATTTACTATTATTCAGTTAGGCATAAAATTAATGTATTGAAGCTATGCTGGAGCACTTGTAATTGAAAAAACTGATAAACTGGGAAGACAAATTTACAGCTCTCACAAAAGCTATGTACTTTTACTCTCTCCCTCCCTCCATGTTGTTTTCTAACTCTGATTTTGTGCAGAGCTGCATATCTTGGCTTAAGTCTATCGAAGCATGTGCCTTGCTGTAGTACATGAAATGTCCTACTGGTGTCAGCTCTATTTGCTCAGCTGAAGTTGAGGGCATGTTTAACATGCTAAGGGTTTTTATTTGATGTTCTATGGTTTTTTTCTTTTTTTTTCTTCTTTTGGGTATAGTAATGAGGCAGTTTGACACTATTAAATCATTGTTAAGTGTAGAGAGATGTGGAAAAATCTTCCAAGTTAATTGAGTAGGGAGGGTTCAGCAGAGCTGTCACTGTGAGCTAATAATGTGTAATAAGGAAGGACGCTTTTTAACTGGATTTGTCATTGGAGATGCTGTAAGTGCTGATACCTGTAGGCACTGAAGCTGGGCAGGATAGCTACTTACCTTACCCTCTGTTGTGATACTGTTTCTCCAGCAGAATCTTTTGGGAGACATTCTTATGGATGCTGTCCCATAGGGCCATCCTGCTCTCCTGCATGTAGACTAAAGTGATGTCCTGCACAGTACTAGTGAGCAGCTCCTGTATCACCTAGCCATATTTCTGCTTCCTCACCCCATCTCCTGTGACCTCTTGGGGCCTCACATTGCATTGCAAACCTTCCCCACAGTTCTGCTCTCRTTAGTTTCTTGCTTCCGTCTCAGGTGCTGTGAGGATTAATTGTTGTTTAGGTAGTGATGTGAGGAGGTAAAGTACTCATGGACTTACTTCAGTAATCTCTTAGCATCAGAAAGGCTGTCCCATGTTATCCTTACGTTATCTGTGGGCCTTGTTCTGTCCTCAGAAGTTGATGGCCTATGTATTGCTGGAAAMAAGTCTCTGCAAACAGAACCAGTACTGACTTCTGTTTTAACCTTGGCCTCAGGAAAACTGACTCCAAGCACTTCCATATTCACTTCCATAGTCTAGAGTATAGTTAATTCCTGTCTCTACCTCCGGCCAGCTTCCAGCTGCAAGCCAATGAGATGGCTCTGGGTAGTGTCTAGGGATGGCTCTGCTGAAGGTTTGTTCCCAGGCTTGGCCCAGGCCATGCAGTGCCAACCAAGGGTAGGCTCCTGGGAAGCCATTCAGTCTCTGTTGTGCAGGGGGAATTGAAATGAGGTAAATGAGCCAATTTAGCAGCCTACTATTGTCAACCAGGAGGTTCTGCTGCTTCTCCACCATATCATCTCCTTCTTGTCGCTCCCAGATCTATATTCCTCCACCCTTCATCACATGGATGCTAGCATTCATCAGAGCCTCCTGTGAGCTCATTCAGCTCACTTGCACCACAGAAGATTGACCCAGCCAATCGAAGGGATGCTTTTCTGCAGGGCAAGTGACCTGAACTGGCCTGGTGCGAGGTCCAGTGAGCATACTGCTGGTGCAAGGGAGGGAACAGAACCAGGTTAGAGTGACATAAAGATTCCTGTTGCTTTGTGCATCTTTGCCCTCTGTACTCCCTCTGAGTGACAGTGATTATTTTGTCGTGCCTTTTGTCTTATTTCTTTTATTTGATTTCTAAACTCTTTGGAGACCTTGGTGCCTCATACAATAGGGCTGAAGTTTCTTCAGTTTGGGGAAGACAGCCAGGTACTGTTAAGCATTTTATTTATGGATCCTACTTTGAGGGGGAAGAGAGAGAATGGGAGGGATCATGCTTTCTATAGCCAGTATTTCAGGGTGGTATTCGACACATTTATTTTATTTTATTTTKTAAAAGGCAGCCTTTCTGTACAGGAGTCAACTTTTCAAAGCAGCATTCAAGAAATCCAGTAGGGCTTTTTAAATTCACTCGCTAAATGCAAATACACTCTTCCTGATATGTTAACCTTCCTTTAACAGAATGAAAGCATCTTTTCATTTTACAGCTAAAATATTTTAAAATATATATATATATATGGCGAGAGATTTTTGGAGTGACATAAATCAATACGAGTCATGGAACAGAGCAGATTTTTTTCTTCATGCTGGGAATGGATTATCATTTTTAAAATGTGTGCTTCATTTTATGAAACAAAAACAATCATCTTAGGCTTTGTCAAGTGCATGCAGATTTTGTTCTCCTTCACTGCCTGCTGAAGGTTTAGTTCTAGAGACTTTCTTGAGAAAGATGGTTCTGGATTAAGGCTTTTCTCTTATTTTAGGAGATTAAGAAGGGGAGAGAGGGATTTCCACTCCCCTTCTGATGACATRATTTGATGGAAGAATGCTTTTCCTGTGAGCCTCTGAATGGGCTTTACCTTTCTTACTGTTGCTGTTTTTATTACTGTCCTTCAGATCTGAACCCAGGTGAGGATATGGGTCATTAGTTGAAGTTAAAATGTTATTTCCTGCCTGCTCATCAAAGAATGTGCCTGTATTGCTTTTCTAACTGTTTCATAGCTTGTGGGTAAGTATTTAGTTGGGATGGTGATGAAACCATACAAATAAACCCATCGATGAGCTTCCCTCACTTTACTTCTGGTGGGAATAGCCACATACATAATGGGAATGATAAAGTGAAGTATTTCAGAAAGATGGAAGGAATATTTAGGTCATACTTTGAGGCAAGATGACAGCTGACAGTTTGTTGGCATCTCAGTATTTCCCCACTTTGCAAACCCGTTTCTTGGAAATAAAGCACCATGTAAGTGAAATTGAAAGTGAGACTAGGCTTATGGTTCATTTACTTAGGGAAGATCTTTTTTTTCCTGCATGCATTATTTATTATAGCCTATCTTCTATTTAAGATTGTATTGTAAGAGTTGTGGGTTTTTTTCAGTCATCTCTGGGGTATTTAAGCAAAGACCAGGGTGGGATCTAAAGAGGGATTTGCAGTAGGTTGCACAGTGGCATTAACGGTCAAAGTGCTGACTGCTGGAGGCCTGGTATTGCTGCCACTTATATCTGGGGCCTGGGCATTTAGCATTAGTGCGGAAGTGAAAACGGGTCATTTTTATCACTTGTTTGTATACAGGGAGGCATTAGAGATGCAGGGTGGTGCCAGAAAACATTGGTAACTGTCGTGCTGCCTCTATTAGGAGGTCTTAAAATCATAGCCCCCAGGGAAAAATTGTCTGCGTGCTGCCTCTTTCCACAGGACATTTCTCTGTGTATGGAAATKTCAGAGCTCAAGAGTGTAACCCAATGCCAATGAATGAAAAGTAATTGCTTGCAAATCGCCATCTCTTGTATTGTAGGCAGTATTGCACCAGGCTGAAATTCCCCTCAAAATAAACATCAAGAACAGTTTCCAGACTGATTAGTGCTCTCGACTACCAAGTTTGTTCCTTTTGTGGCTCCAGATTTGTTACCAGCACAGCAATAACCAGAGCATCCAATTGTAGCTGAAATCTTGCAGCATTATTTAATCTCCTTTATTTTCCCCTCCTAATCTACTGAGAATATTCTCTTGAAGATAGGAGTATATTATGTTCATGAAGATGACTTAGCTGGGATATGGCTAGTCATTTTTCCTTGCTCATATTTTATTAATATATGTTATTAACCTTGATTCTCCTTCCCCTTGGTGCTTTATCATCTGAACTGATTAATTCCTCTAGCAAGATTTACAAGGAAGGGATGGATGTGTCTGCATTTGTAAACTAAACACATCTTCAGGTGATGTTACCTGGCACCAACAAATGAGGGGGTAAATCCCAGCTGAGAGAGACCTGCCACACAGCAAATAAACTGAAGATAGAGCTACCCATGTGATCATTGAATTTGTCCTGTCCCATTTAATTAGCACAAGTGGTGATGTAGATGTTCCCCTAAGAAATAATAGAACTAATTTTCTTTTTTTTCCATGAACGTGAAATATCCAGGAAAAAAAACTATTCTGTCACTCACCACCCACCCATGCTCAATCCCAGGGGTGTAGGGGGTTGACTAGAAGCTCCTTTTGCAAAGTCCTCTTCCTTCTCGCCCATTGCTCTCCTTTCTCTTCCTGTGCTGCTGTGGGTGGCTGTCACTCGTGGTATACTTGAGGTGGGAATGACAAAGCATGACTTTGGTTGCAAGAGAAAGTCTCTGTACTTGTAAAGCAGCTGGCTTCAAACTGTGCTGCAAATGAGGCCCTAGCCCTTAGTCAGCCCCTGACTCCCGAGAAGGTGCAGCTTGAGGCCCCCTCTCCGCAGGGGCTCCATCCCCCTGGGATTCACAGGCTGCTCTGAGCCTTTCAACAGCTGGCATTAACACTCTTCTTTTTTTTTTCTTCCCTTTTTTTTTCTTTTTTCACGCCTTCATGCTACAGGGTTGACATTTGCTATTAGAAACGAGTTTGTGATAGAAGCAGTGAAAATCTGGAACAAAATTCTGTGACTGGTACAACCTAGTAAAGTGAAATGTAATCCTATTAGCAAGATGAAAATACCATATGCCAGGGAGAGATGGAAGAAGATGAAAAGGGATCGTTTTGCTTCTAGAGGAAAAAATAYGCACACAAATTCATGTAAAACTAATGAAAATTGGCTGGATTTGTAAACAATCTTAATGTTGAGAAAATAGCTCATCTGACTCATCTCCCCCAGATATCTCATTACATTTGGTGACCTCTGCTTTGCCAGAGCATTTTTGTTGCTTTTTATCTACATAGACCACTGATGCTGATTGAAATGGCAAATCAAAAATGATGCATTTACTTCTGAGGCATGGCAGAGCTGTGAAACTGAGAATCCTGTGATTCTACTGTCTGCAAATGTCTTTCAGTCCCAGCACTGCTGATAAATACTGAATCTAATAATTAATGGGATTTTTCAGAGGAGTAGAGGTCACCGAGTTCCTACAAAATGTGTGTGCGTGTTTGGGTGGGTGGGGGGCAATCACTGGACAGGAAAGAGAGGCCTTGTTAGTAATACCCCCATGGAGAGCGACTCCGTAGTGTGAGCTAAATCCTTGTTAGACATCAGAGAACCTGCATTAGTGCTAGTCTTCAGGCAAAGCAGTCTTCATTGATTCTGCTTTTCAGAGAGCCCTTGTCTGGGACAAAAATTCTTGTGCTCCTGAAAAACCTCCAAACTTTCACCTGGAAGGGCAAACATCCTGGGCTGAAGCACTTGACTGGGACTACCTGGAAACAGAGCAAACATGCACCTAGAGAAGCCTTGGGCAAACTTGAGTTGCACTTTTTTCTACAATCTCCCTGTAAATTAAAATCCTCCTTTCTGCCCTGATGTTGTCAAATGTATTTGGGGGTTTTAAAGCCTTTTCTGAAGCCCATGCAAGGCTGTGGGAAGGCTGAATCTCTCATATTTTCAATGAAGTAGCGGAAGGCTGTGTATGTATTTCCAAGAAAAAGACAGCTCATGTGCTGTTCACAGAGCACTGTTTGCACAGCCTGTTGGCATACTCAAGGCTTGCTGTCCAGCCATGGCATAGTATGCATCCAAGCATGTGGGTAGAAACAGAGCGGAGCTAGAACAGAAAGGACATGCTTACGTGGTGGTGGTCTCAGTACTGTTGCTGAGACTAGACTAGCACAGTGAAAGTATTGCAGGTCATTGACTTATATGTGGTTTCTGCTCTCTTTTGGCATTTAATGGCATTATGCCTCATGTGCCCCCTATGTCCTGTGTATTGATTCTTATCCCAAAACAAAAGCTGCTTCTCTCTTTTCTCAAAGAGCTCATAACTTGGATCATATTTTTCATTTGGATCCTGCCTTGTTTAAGACAACTATAGAGACAGCTGAGCTTCCCATTTTGAGTGTGGTGCACAGCTGCAGTAGGAATCCCACAAATATGCAATTATGAACTGTTCACCAAGGATCTGTTTTCTGGAGTTAGGACCCATGTTCCAATGGCCTGCTGTAAACTCCCTGGAAGCTGGGGGAGACTTCCAGGTTACTCTGCAGAGCGTGGATAAGCAGTATTTTTTCTGAGTAGAACTGAAGCTTTTTCTCAGAAACAGCCACAGATACTACTTTTATGTCACAGGTTTTTGCCCACCCAAGTCCCGGAATATACTCACTGAAAATACAGGTTTCTCAAGGAAGCATTGGTTCTGCTGCTGGACACAGACTAGCAGAGCTCATAGCATCACCCAGATGGTACTTCTGCAACACAGTGCATTAGCAAACAGTGCTGAGTAAATGAAGGTCAGTGTGATTACCAGCCTGCACACAGAGACGTTACGTCATGAACTAAAAGATAAAAGTCTCCATTTCCAGGTGCCACAGCCATATAAAGAATGTATTAATTCCCGGATACATCACCAGGAAGATGCCGATAAATCGGAAGGAACTGAGAGAGGAGCAGCCTGTGTGGTTAGGGAGCTGGAATACTGGAGTGTGAGAGAGGATTAGACGAATGAAAGACAGGACAAGTTAGCCAAACAATGAGTGAGGGGAAGGTGGTGACTCTTGACGCTTGTTTGGAGGCTGTAAAGAAGGCGGTTGCGTGTGGTGGAAGGAAATGTTTTTGTATGTCTAACTTGCTGATCCGTGCTTAGAGCTCACCCGTTCTTCTGATTTTCAGGGCATCTTTGCATTCAGAGCACAGCCTTTAAGGGCAATGCTGGGATCTTGCTGGCCTTCTTCCCAAAGTAGTGCTGAGGGGCCAGCGAGGCTGCAACCCCCCAGCACAGCCTAGATCTGCTCCTTTGAGGCCAGGACTTCTGATTGGCTTGATCTTCTTAATGAAGTGTTTGTAGAGGGAGATTAATTCTTGTGCCCTTCTATCCTCCCATTGGTTTTTGAGTCCCATAACTAGGCCAAAAAAAAAAATCATTTAGAGAAAACTAGGTTTAATAGCAGGAAACGTATTATTGGTGAATTCTTTGGGATAGTAGATTAATCTCCCAGGGAAAAGAGTAAGAGTTTAAGAGCAGGTAATAGGCAGCCATGGAAGAAGGAAGGAACTTGGGATGAGGTGGTCTCACCTAGATGTTTCCATTTGTGACCTGATTTACATTTCAAAAGTGTTTATGTTTCAGCTTGCATTGGGGTTTCCTTAGTTGATTTTTTTCCCCCTTTACACACTGAAAATCTCAATGACAGCTACTATTTTGCTGAAAACCATCCAATAAACCTCCATTGCCATTTGTGCAAACAGGGGGAGCAGAGTGTGAATCTCTGCCACAGCTCCTATGGATTTTAAGTGGGCTGGGATTTTAGCTTGAACATTTTATTGCTTTAATAGCATCAACCTGTTTTCTTTTCTCTTCTCTTCTTAGAAAGCCTCTGCTTTGTACTGCACAAATACACGTGTACTGTGTAGCAGAAGCATCGTAGAAGTAATTATAGTTTTCCTTTACAAAACCAATGTGACTATATAATAACATATTCCATAAATGCATCCTTTAGAACCCTATTATAAGATGAACGTTGCTGATTAAAAGACAATAACAACTGCGTTTTGCCTATAATAATGTGGTATTATGTAATGTCAACCATTATGTAGAAATTGAAGTACAGTGATTTCCATCAGGTACCATGTAGAGGAAGGTAGAGTGCCAGCAAAATTAAGGATTTTTAGTGCCTTAGAGAAAACTAGTATTGTGCACTAAGAAATACAATTTGGACAATTGGGGGGAGGGGGGGGATCCATTCTAGAAACAAGGAGAAAACCAGTAAGATTGAACAGTTTATTAATAACCTGGAGGCCCATAGTTATCAGAATTGAGAGGATTTTAAGTTGCATGTTTAAAAAATAAATAAATAAATGAAACTTTATTTCAAGCCTATAATGCCCCGTGCAATTGTATAGATCATTCAGAAAAGCAACAAAGTATATAATTTTACAAAAATTCCTGGAAAGCAACTGTTGAAATAATTGTTTCCTGGATTTCCAGTCTTACCTTTCCCCAGTCAGAGGTAATGAATCAACCTGTGAAATGTGTGCTCAAACTAGATTGAATAGTGAACACTTGCAATAAGTTACTCACTAAGAGGTGATAATTGCAACTTAGTGAAAGCTGAGCTGAGGGTGGAGGTGGACAGAAGGTGCAGCAAATAATTTTAATTTCATATGATTGCTGTACTAGCAAGGACTGCAGCATGTGAGGCAATTGACAGACACAGAAATTAGGACATTCAGTTTTAAAACACAGCCCTTAATTGCATGAGCTAAGTTAATTCCAGTAGAGCAGCACATCCTCTGTGTGACCAGCAGCTAGAAATGGAATGCAGCAGTTTTATTGTCAGCCGTTATTACTGTTCATGTTCTGTAGCATGTAGTAAAAGAAAAAAATTCTTACAATATTTTACTCATTATGACTAATAAGTCTAGTCCAGTAAGAAAGAAAAAATCCATACCACAACCCAGACTTTATGATGACAGTCATTAACCCCTCCTGGGATCTTAAGCACGTACTGGGCTGCTATATTGCTTCCATGCACTGAGAATGAAAATAGTATCCTTAGCTGGTATTAACAAATGTTCACAAATCATTGCAAGACTTAYTTGTTGTATGTTGAGCCAGAGAATTTAAAAGGTGCTCAGATTCAATGGTCTGTGCCATTAAATTCAGCTTTGTTATCTCTACTTGGATACTTTTTAGTGTTTGTTTTGTGTGTGTTCATAATGTAGGGAAAAATTCCAAGTCATAATGCTGACCAAAAAAGTGTTTTTCTGTACAGTTCTTGCAGTTCTGCTGTGCACTAATTTCCCATCAGCTGGGGCTGACACACCAGGATTCCCTTCTCTTGGGTGCAAATAAGGGTAAAGATGTCCAGACTCCATCCCAGGGATTAGACACTGTTGAGTATGACAAAAATGGGCTAAGAAATCTTCATACTTAGAATCACTCARAGGATATTTTTCAGAAGAGCTCTGCTTCCTGGATACTAACAGCAATTTTTCAGTAAACAGCACACTGAGTCAAAAATCCAAATTTTTTGAGATATACCCAGGAAAGCAATATGGACTCATGCAATGGGGCATGTTGTGGAGCTCCTTGCTGGTACCAGCCCAGCCGCAGCAATGACATGACACAGAGAGAATGATCCTGAGCTAAGGTATTAGCTCAGGGTTCAAAGTGGAGATGGCTGTGTCGATATGGGTCTGAACTGGAGCCCATCCCTCCAGTTTAAGCTCCTTTCCTGGGTGAAAATGTGATGCTGTGCTTTCTGGCTGCTGTGGTTTGTGCAAATTCAGTTAGGGCCTTGGCACCGTGCTTTGTCGCATGATAGAAACGTGCTGGTGGCATGTGCTGCATGAAGCAGCTGGAACCGTTCAACTCAGAGTGTTTCAGCACGTGAAAAATCAAGCCGTGCCCAGCATCCTCGCCATGCTGTACCAGCCGCGTACCCAGTGACACTGTGTCCTTTGCGCTTGCTGTCATCCTGTGTGCCCTCCCTTCCAGGCAGCATCTCTACTCTCTTTGCGAGCTTTTCGCAGCAGGGACTGCTGCGTTTGTGCAGCGGCTGCTGGACTCGGGAGACTGCATGATGTTGTCAGGCATCGACCTAGCCTAAGCCAGGGCAGGCGGCTGACGCGCCAGGCACGAGGCACGCCGCCTGTTCCTGATGAGATGCACCGCTTTGGGCAACATCTTTGACTTGTAGAAATCAGTGTCAGACTGATGGTTTCCCCAGCTCTCTCCCTAGGCACTCTTTYTTAGAAGAACAATTTCAGGTGAAATGAACAAACAATAACTCTGTAATTACTATGAAATAAATAGGTGCAAGCAGATGTTAAGAAGATTAAAAAAAAAAAAAGTTATGTTCATCCTCAAATGCAAATACACATTTGTGTTGAGTAGTCAAAGTTCACAAAAGTCAGAACCGAAGTGAAAGACAGTCGGAAAGAGATTTTAAATCCAAATCATCTTAGGTTTTTGGTGCCTTTTTTTTTTTTTTAAGCAAGATATTTGCTCCAGAAGTGAAACTAAGGACTGTGGACTCTTGAATGATTCACAGAACCAAACTGTTTTATTCAGTTATTTTTAACTTGTTTTCAAGCTTGTCCTTAGTTCCCTCCGCACACATACACTGGAAGATTCAAACTTGAAAAAAATTCTTGGAGGGTGGTAGGGGGGAACAGGCAGGGGGAAAGAAATTTTTCTTGCAATTTTTTCTTGCCCTTGAAAATCAAATTCTCTATGTTTTTAAGTGGTAAGCACTTTTTAAAATATGTGTACTGGTTTATGATTGGTGATACTTCCCTACCAAAGAATAAAAATTTAGGTCCAAATAAATATTTTCACCAGATTGTTTTTATCTTGACTTAAAAGCTGTTTTTCACTGGGGAAAAATGCAAAGGCAGAAAGGAACCCATAACAAATCAATTCATGCAGAGCTTTTTGCTTGCTACATCAATTGCAAGTCTGGCATTTATGTATAATGCGTTTGTGTTTAATTTCTTGAGACCAAAGAATATAGCAAGTCTTTGTTGTGGCAATATTTCCTCTTTTCCACATGATTGCTGAACACATTGCACTCAGTAGTGAATTTTTTGGTCACTTGTAGGTTTTTCTATTTTGTGTGTGCAAGTTATTTTGAAGCTCAAACGTCTGAAACTCCCTTTCCCTTCTGAAATGTGATTCTCTCTCTCTCTCTCTCTGTCATGCACACACGGAATATTTTTGTGGCAGTATGTACATGTAATTCAAGTTAATGCTACTAGGAGTTATACATTCACATAAAGGAAAATAGATTTTCAGAAGAAGGTGAACCCAACCGATGTGACCGTGTTGGTATATCTGCAGCAGATACTTTGTCAGTGCAAATCACGCGTTCTGGTTTCTGCCTGCTTAGGGCCTGGTGTAAATGAAAACCCCTTGTTTTGATTAAGATCTTTGAATGATTAAGATCTTTGTGGTGGTAGAGTGTTTAATACCACTGAAGGATTTATCATCCTTCAGCAAAGCTGAGGTTGTCGCTAGCCACCAGTACGTTCCTCAGCAGTCTGAGCATTGTTTTCTGTCCAGCAGAGCCATTGCTCCGGTCCTCTGTCAGGCAGAGTCCCAGGTTTGCCAAGGGGAGCTGACATTGCAAATAGATACACTCAACCACTGGGATGCATCTTTTCTGGAAAACAGTCTTCTCCAATGCAGAGACAGTTTCAGAGGTTGCAAGGAGGCTTTGCTGGGGCTCTGCTTTCAGAAATAATTATATTTTCATGCCTCAAGCTGTTCTTGAGTGAGGCTGGGACCAGAAATGTCAGGGTCTAGTGAAAGAGGCTATTCTTCTATAGCAAAATGAAAAATTGAAGAGAAGGCCCGAAATCACATGAAGCCTTCTGAGAAAAACAGATTCCTTCCTTTGTTTCAAGCGATCAAGCAAGGATGAATGGTGTAACAATACACAAAGGAATTCAGCWTTCATGTGTTGAGTAGCAATTTCTACTTAGAATAATAAATATAAAAACCAAAACATCATGGAAAGAAATCTTACCCCCGAAACAGCGTTCTGAAAGTGGTACAGAACTGTGTGCTTCCAATCCGAACCTACACTGCTGGCCTGTAAGGCACCTTCTCTGGGGGACTAAGGACTACATCAGTCCCAACAAAGTTATTCTTCATCCTCCCTTTAGGTGGCCAGTAAAGGCCCTTGCTGAAGGCAAGGCATTTTCTTGGTTCATTTGGACTTTATTCCTGTGGTTCAGCCAAACATCCAAGGGCTTCCCATTTGGTCTTGGGTTTCAGGTACTGAAGTGATCTCAGTGTGTCTAGAAGTAGAGGATACTACCTGCTGAATAAAAGTATCTACTTTGTCAGTTTGCATTATGAGGTTATGTGCTGGCATATGTAAAATAATGCAGAAACCTTTGGACCCGAAGCTTATTACAGGTGCAGCACTTGACCCTAAATCATAACTATGATTGCACGCACATCTACAGTGCAGCACTTACTTGCAGTTCTAATTATACTGATGGGGAGGGAGGAATAAAAGGTCAGAAGCAGAAGAGAGTAGAAATTAGCATCACATCCTCAAAAATGCTCAAACCCCAGATTTAGTTTAGCCAAGTACCAAAAAATTTATACTCCACTTAAACTAATTAAGCAGTCAGCTGATATCACTGACAAAATATATTCAAAGTGGGAACAACATGGTGAAAAACGAGAACCTCCTGGTGCAGATACGTGCAGTTGAAAGCAATGGAGCGTTTGTGTCTTCAAGTACTGCCGCTCTTCTCTCACTAGGTGCTAACAAATCGGGGATCATACCTAGCAGATTCTAACTTTAAAAAGAAATGATTGAAAATTTTGAAATTGCATTCCACAACCTTAGTTTTACTTCTGTGGTAACTTGATACATTTTTTTAATGTTACCTAACATGAACTGCCATTCCCCCACTCCTTTCTTCTATGTTGATGTCCCCAATTTATTCCTACTGTTAGAGTTGTGTTCTCAAAACTAAAGCAATACAAACCCAGTTTTTTGTAATCTATTTCTTACTTTCAGAGTTAAGTCAGTAGAGTTTTGTGCCAACAGAGACTAATTACTGCGTTCCCTGGGTTTGAGTCCCCAGCTCATGCTCAGGCTTTTTGTTAGGATGAACATTTTAGGAACAAAAGCACAGCAATACCAGTTTCTTCATCAATTTTTGGCACCTCTGCAGTTCCAGAGAGAACAACTGTTGACAAGGGCCAATGCTTTGTATTCTCTAACTAAGATTTTGCAGCCTCTTTATAATTTTATTGGTAGGACATGTGGGGGATGAACTCTAGGGACATAAGCCAGTTTCTTTGTGCTGGTCATACACAGCCCATGAAAAGAGCTTATTTACCCTAGGCCAGCACTTCGAGTTCTGTATTACTGCAGGGTTCAGCCAGTATGCTTGAATTCTGGAAACTAAGGAATTAACTGCCTAGTTCATTACTAGTTTCTTCATGAACTTCAGAGTGAGACAGTTAGTATTAATAGAGGCAAATGCCTGTGCTGTAAACCTCTTGTTGTCTTGGTCCCCAGGCTACAGTTAGGTTTAAAGTTAAGACAAGGAAGTGAAGGTTGTTTTTTTAACTAATAGGCTTAAGCAATTTAATATTATTCAGTGTCTCTGCTTATATGTTTGCTTTTCTTTCTTTCTTTCTTTCTTTCTTTCTTTCTTTYTTAGCAGACTCGGAATGTATTTTTCTGTTTAAACCAAGTTAAAAAATAAGCTTAAAAATGGTCTTTGCTTTTCTTCAGCTAGTGAGCCTGGGCCTTTGGGGGAGAAGGGGAAGTTATGCCCCATTCATTAGTTTTGAAAAGAGAGCACTTCACACATTTTGCTGTTGTTTCTATTTCTAGCTGTCCTGCTGCAGATAACTTTCTGGAAGACTGCTTTGCTGTAGCAAAACGATATCGATTTACACAGCAAAGTCTCTCTTTATGGTAAGGAAGGCTGTGGAAAGTAATCTTTCCATCAAGAGATTTTGTTTTCCTTTTCTTTTAAGCTCCTAAGGCTCACTGTTTGGTTCCTCGGATGCCATGAGCTTGCACTCAAAAACACCAATTCTATTTGCACACCCTCAAAAATTCCCCAAGACTTAATTTCATCCTTACCTGGTAAAAAAAAAATTCCCATAGAACTGCAGAAAGACCAGAAGAACTAAATTGTGTTGGGTAATTCATTTTTCATTTTTCTCAGTGTGATGAATACATATAAAATACAGTGTGTGRCTGGATATCTAATTCAGTCTTTCCTTCAGGTATTATTCCAGCAAATTTGCTTGTTTGGGGAATTTATGCATGCCTTTGTTCCAGGCATTTTTGTCACTTGCATGATTAGAATCAAAGTAAAATAGACCTGGACTTTTATTAGCATCATCCCTGTTGAAGGTACACAGAAGTAATTTATGGTAATGGATAGTAGTGGTAGTGCAGTAACCTACAGTCTGGGTAAATTCAGCACTCTGCTTGAAGCAGTGCTGGCTGGGACCTCGTGGCTGGGTTCTGAGCTGGTGCAGAGATCAGCATGACTTCTCTACAGTCAGTGAAGCCATCACGGTACTCCAGTTTAGAGATTTGGATTTTAAACCGAAATTTGAGAGAGGAATCAGGGAAGGTAAAAAAACGAGAGTGAACTAGTGATAGGATAATAAGGATAACAAGACTTTCTTTTCCATTTTCAAGATGTGCTATTTAATTTTCATGCAAACACGGCCAGAAGGGACTTTAGTATAATGTCTTATCCTAAGGATAAGCATTAGTTTTAATGCAAGAAAAGGATTAGGGCTTGCAAAAAAGAAAATTAACAATTCACAGCCAGCAAGAGCATCAAGAAGGAGGTATGTTAATTCAGCAGTGGAATGCAAGAGGATATCTGTTGATGTTTCTGAAGTTATCCCAGTGTAAAAATGGTGCAAGAGAATCAGGTTCTTGGAAGGTGTTGCTACCAGTTGACTTTATTAGTACGAAGTCTTACCAGAGTAAAATCTTCAAACATTRCACGCAAGATATCATATTAATACTGAAAAAAGAAGGGTCAGGTCTGACTTTAGGTTGTCCTTTTCCCCTTCTTGCTGGAGGGCATCAACATGGAAGTCAGCGAGCCAAYACAGCAGGTGGAAGAGAGGGATCAGGAGAATATTTTCCTTTATGCCAGGAGAGATCTGAAAATCCAAATGTTGTTTCAGGGAGACCATGTCTGATAGCAGCCTGCAGTGTTCTACAAAGACATTTGAGTGCTCTTCGCTTTGAACTAAGCTGCAATTTGTCTTTGTAGATATCTCTAATACATTAATACAAATGCTGTAGTAGTAGAAATGCATTATGATACCGCATGATATTGCTTTTAGTAATTCTCCTCCTTCAGCAAGTGAACACTTCCTTGCTCATTTGTATTCATTGTTTTGATGCTTAACTTGAAAAATGTATGTTATACAACAGGCTGAAATCCATGACGAATAAAAGGAAAGAACCCAAGGGAATAGCAGGTATCTCAGCACTGCTGTGATGTCTCATGCTGCTAATATCAAAGCTGCCAAAGCCACTACTGCTGTGCCAGAGAGGAGAGGGCATAAAACACTGAGCTTTATTTCAGGAAGTGAATCATAGCCTGCACTGTTCAGGAACCATGGAGATCAGGGTGGAAGGTAGCTACAGTTTTACCTGAGCTGTGAGTTGCAGTGACTCTCTTGCAGTGTTTGTCTTTTTCCCAGGCTACTGTATCACCACAGTCAGGTCAAAGCTGTGAGTTCACTACGGTGTGCACATGCCCTTGGAATTATGTTAACTTGCAAGAGAAGGAAAGTAAGGAATGGTTTATTATATATTTATACCTTTAAATATATAGCATCCATCTTGGCATTACAGTTTGGCACTTAGGATGGCACTTATGCTCTGTAGGAGAGCTCAAGTTGTGAATTTTTTCTGGGACAAAACCAGACCCATCAAACAGTGGTGAAATTCTCAACTGTTTTATTCACATGAATTAAGGTTTTGTGTGAAAACAGTAAACATTCTTCCACCCTCAAGTGGTAAGAGATGTAGGGATGTATACTTTCTGGACATGCAATCGATTACCTTGTTGGAAGTGGAAATCAAGAAAATTGTTTTGAGTAGCAAATGCAGGTTTTGCCCTTTTGTGTTTCCAGAATATTGTATCTTGTTACAGTATTTTAACAGGTAGTTTCATAAGCCATAGCACCAGTGAAACCTGGTTTCTTACAGAATTGTCTCAAGGCTGAGCTGCCATGTCTTTGATGTTTAAAAAGAGTTGAGCCTTGGGGATATTAATAGAGGTTTTCTGATATATTCAACCACTTACTTTAACGAAACTTGCAGGAACATAACGTCTTTGTGATCTCAGCCCCACTATCAGATTTGTCTGAAATCTGCCAATAGGAAGTCTCAGGTAGCAGATAAACTCACATTGACAGACACATGCAGGAGATGCACCCCTACACAAAGAGATCTCATGGGCCTTTTTTCTGTGCCAAATGAGACTAAAAATGATCACTGAAGTGGACCAGGCTGCAGCAGAAAATATAGTCTTAGCCAGGTTCCTCTGCGTAATTTAATTTGTTCTAGTGGTTGTACTAGTTGTTGCTTTATCTTTTGCCCTTCAAGAGTTCCCATCTTCCTTTCAGAAAAAGTCATTGTGAAAGCTGTCTGTCGGCTGAGCGGAGGAGGATTTGGAGTGTGTCCCTCATGCTTTCCTATATCCATCTCATTTTCCTTTATTTTTTCATATTTATCACTGCTTCTTACACTTGCTTCCCCTTAGCCAGAGATTAGGAGCTTCAAAGGAATGTCAGGAGCAAAGGTGCAAATCCTCAGTACTTCTGCTGGGAACGGGGCTCCTGAGACTCTGGACTCCTTTGAACAGGTTTTCTCAGCTGTCTTTCTCTATCCCTTTGTTTAGACATGGACGCATACCCTTGAAAGGCAAAGAAACTTTCAGGATTCTCTTATTAGTTCTGAAGGTAAAGGATGGAGTGAGAATTTTGCATTACCATTGAATTTTAAAAGGACTGCAGAAATAAGTGGAGATTAGTGAGAAAAGGGCAAGATGGTGTTTGAAGCCAGCACAAGAAAAAGACTGATAGGGATTGGAGAAATTTGGGGGGGGAATATCACTGTTCTTACTAAAACTATTCTAAAGCTAATAAACACTCTCCTGAGCTCCTTTAATCTCCTGTCCTTTTAGTTCATCTTTCATCTTTCCAGCTCATCTCTTGACATATATTCTGAAGCATTTCTTCTAAGAGAAAAGCATCAGTAGTTCAAACTCATGATCCCAATTGGGAAGAAAGTTCTTCTAATGTTTCTACAGATGTCAGCAGCACTTTAGGTATAAGCTTGATGTGCAGGGCTGGCTAGTCAGGAGTGTTTTCTAGGAGGAAATCAAACTTCTCTCCATTTCAAGTATAAAAAGCGAGAGCTGTAGTGAATTAGAATAAAGCCTCTGGTAAGTGCTGCACTCAGCTTGTGTTTTGCTGTATCAGCTGAGCCTCTACTTGAAGCAACACCACATAAATGTGGTTTTTCAAAGAAGGTCCCTGGGCAGGACCTAGTTGGGTTAGTGAAACGATAACGTCCAAGTTAACACATTGCACCCTGCAGCCCATATTGAGGTCCTGACTCTGCCAAGTGTTCTCCAGCAGGAAGGGAGAGTTCACCAGTACTTACCTCCATGGGATGAAAATCCCAGGTACTAAACAAAGTCCTTTAAAATGAAAACCAGTGGCTGAAAAGTAAAGCCAGAAAATCAAAAGAGAATGAAGGCACTCGGTTATTTTTTTAATAACAGCTGTAATTATCCAATAAAATGCAGCTGAACGGTGGAGTGATGGATTCTGGAGCTCCTTCAGTCTCACAGAGACTAGCTGTCTCCTAGGAGGTCACGCCGTAGTGAAGCATACCTTCTTGGGTGCGTCACAGGCGGACCTAGTTGTGGCCCAAGTCATGTTTGACACCAGTCTAATCTAATCTCATTGTGGTCACTGAGAGTTAATCGTGTGCTCCAGGTTGATTTAGGGTTCAGCACTCTCTATTCGCATTTTTTTGGAACAGGCTCTGGTATTAAAGGAAGGGTTTTGGTTATTCTCTATATAGTTGTGTTTTAATAACCTCATCGAAATTTTGCCTTGTGATAAGGACTGGGGAATCCTGTATTTAGTTTTGAGATACCATGGATTTTTACCATGTAGGCATACCTGTAAAAAACATTAATAATCAAATAACTCTGCTAAATAAGCAACTATACTAGAGTAGTTATTTATTATTATTTATGATGACAGATTTATCTTACCAATTTCTCCAACACATTCCTCCAGAGGAAATTAGATACAATACTTAGTTTAAGCTGTGCCAGGGAGAAAACATTTCTATAAATACTTAACAACTCATCCAGAGAGATTACAAATATTCATATGTCCTTCACAATGTCAGGTTGGTCGTTGAGTCTGGTTTAAAATTCAGTTTATTTTTGTCCAGGAGAAAACCTGGTGATTTTAAAATAGGGAAAAAAGTATATGCAGAAAAATCGGCCTTGAATCCCGAAACCTTGAATGTCCCACCCCATTCCCCACCCCCCGCCACCTTTTATTTTGACAAACAACACTGGGGAACAGATTGCCAGACAGCTTTTAAGACTGTCTTGGTATTTGCATGCATGGCACTAGAGGCCAAAGTGGTTGTGCCAGCCAAAGAGTGTGTGCAGCCAATTTACTTGTAGAAGCAGCCATTTGTGCCTAGAGATGAGACAGCTGATCGCTTAGCTGCATCCATTTTACTGGTCTAGGCAGGCTGCTTACGTGCAACGCTAGGGCATCTTCCCATTCCTTGGTGCAGCCTGCTGCCTGGGCAAAAAAGATGAGGAACATTTGGAGAGAAAAATAGCACCATCCTTAATACTCAGTTTTGCACAACTTAGTTTTGTCTTAGCAATGTGTCAAACAAGGGTGGGAGTGAATCCTTAGGAGGGCGTGCATGCTGCCCAGTATTGGGTGCCCAGTTTTCTCATTTAGGCAGCTGAGTCACAGGCATAAAATCAGACAGTGCACATACCCTTCTGTGTCTTCTAGGCTTTAAATTTCAGGTTTTCACAGTTATAAAACCTACTCTAGTTTACAGCAGGCCTGAGGAACTGAAACAGCTGGCAAAATAATAAAAAACATTCCTATAGGGTTCTGCCTATAGTGTGGGAGGAATGTTGGAAAATTGCAAAATTGCATCCTGRTCTATTTGAAATAATACAGTAGAAGCTATAATGGACAAATTAGATTGGCTTGAAAAAAAAAAAAAAAGCCCACTGAGTCCATGGAAATACTTATTTTCAGTGCTATTCATTGTTTAACTTGACTCTTCAGTTCCCTTGCTGATACTATTTCAGGCACAAAATTAAACCAGGATCAACTAGATCATTTATTTGCAAATAGTTGATCATCCAGAAATAGATTACGGGGGATACCTGGATGTCTGGGTTCTGTCTGACCAGCTAACTTCTGTCACTGATGCACAGCTGTACTTCTGCAGTAAGCTGTAAAGCCTTTCTGAAGATACTTGCACATGCAAAAATTATGATTGCTGTTAGTTGTGGCTGCAAAACAGGCTACCCGATTAAAACAGCAAGCCGTCTGTCCCTGAGATGATGGCAAGGCAAGATGGTCTGTGTGCAGAGGGCAGCACAGTGCCTATGTATTGTTGGTCTTTTACTGTTCCTTGGTATCTGAACAAGATTCACCCCCTTGAGCAGGAAGATAAACTAGAGCAAAAAAGAAGCAAGCAAGAACATTTCTTATAGACAGATTTTAATTTCGTATGTATTTTTCATACTGATTTGTAGAGACTCAAATGCTAATGTTGTTTTGTTGCTGACGCCGAGTTAATATTTTTTTTTTGATAGTTATACAACTCGTTATACAACCTCAAATGTTAAGACACAAATGTACCAGCCCAATCTTTGTGTTATCAACTGTATCACCAGCTCTAGCCAGTTTCAGAATAAACACTAAAATTATGGCTAAAAAAATAAATTATATCTAAATTCAGAAGTCAAGAGAGCTAGTCCCTCCTGTGCCTGGAAAACTGTTTTCTCTATAGTCCTTCTGACATGTCAGGTTATTTTTAGCCATAATTAAAATCTTAACATACAGTGTCACAGAATCCATTCTATTAACTGATATGCCAGCACTTTTTTATTAAATAGACTATAAAAAGTTTTTAATTTTTAGTATTTTGAGTCTTCAAGGAGAAAGCATCCCTAACATTGATACCTGATGACAGTTAGTCAATGAATTAAGAAAAAAAGCGAGTGGTGGTTCTGTCTGTCTCCCAGCTCTTGCTAGCACTAAATTACAGAATTAATAGGCTTTTAGAAGAGACTGACACATAGTTACTGTGGAAAAGACAATTAAATGTGGAAAGCCACTTTTCTCACCACATTTAATTTTAACTGGAGGCTTTGAGACTCRATAAATCTTTTTTTTATTTCATTCTCAATTTTTCCACAGGTATTTGAGTCTTTGAGAAAAGCATTAGGAAGGTATCTGATATAAGTGAGTTAATTTTTTTTTCTTCCCCTGTATTCTTTGGTTTTCCCCAATCCTTTTTCTTTCTTTTCCTCCCCAACAAAAAGGTGAGTTGCTTTGTGATGGCCAACATTTTCTTCAGTATTATTGGCACTAAATTGTGGCTCAGGTGTTACAAAAATACTGTGGAATAGGAATCCCAATCCCTTCTGTATTATTCGGGCAACTCAGACCTTTGGTACCAGGGAGAAATAGTAAACAGGGCCATTTGACTGGGAGAAGATGGGAAAGGAGGGGGGAAGAAAGCACTGCCGTGATCATTTCCTGCACATTTGTCCATTGCTCAGAGAGGTCTCCAGGGCAGCTGGGAAGAGAGTACCCAGAGGTTTGGCGGGYGGGCTGCAGGGCGCCCGGGCGGGCTGCGGGGCACCTGAGCGCTACCGCCGGTGAGTGCCAGGCATGCGTAGTAACACCAAGGTGGCAGCATGCAGGCTCTGGGAACTCGGAGTAGCCTCCGCCTTTCAGGTGTGCTATGTGTAAGGACAGGTAATCTGATTTTGAACAAGAACTCTGTGTGGACACACTGATTTAGGACAAGTTTCCGAATACTCAGTGTCTGCAGACATGAAGATTTTTCCAACAGAGGTCAGCTAGGCAGCATGCCCCCAGTGTCCACATGTACAGACCTCCTGCTGTAGGGCTAAAATAAGGAATAGACTCAATACAGAGCTGGTGGATAGAAAAAGGAAATATTCAAGGGTTTGTTGTTCAACAGACTTGGCTGAGAGTGTGTTTGAATTTAATGAAGCCCACCTGAGCTGCAGAGCAACTTCAGCAGCTCAGTCATGCAGCAAGAAAGGAAGGTCTTGGTAGCCAAGCAGTTCTGCAGCATCTGAGTGTGAAGAAACCGGTGAGGGCTACAGGGAGGCAGGAGCACCTCTCAGCTGGGGGATGTCATCCAGAAACACTGGGGCCTCCAGCTGAGCACAGACGCTGTCTCCACTCTCTTCTGCCCTTGTGAATGGTGCTTGGTGATGCATGCCAACACATAGGTCAAAGGTAAATTAAAGGCTGTTGGGTTTCACGTAAACACAGTGCATTCGCACAGATCAGCATCCTAGCTGTGCTCTAATGATCAGAATGTTTCAGGAGATCTTCACTGAAATATTTCATCTTGCCATTCTCAAAATGAAGCATTTTTATTGTTCTTACTGTCTAAAATGATTCATCATTGGGGAAAACCCTTCAGTTTTACTTTACTTTTTTCCCCCAAACATAAAAGAACAATTCAGTCTGAACCAAAATAGGTTCACTTACCCCAAAATGAGCAGACTTTTTTTTTTTTTAATTCACCAATGTTTTGGGCCTCTGTAAGCAATGGTTTTGATATTATTTGAAGATAGAGTAGAGTATGAATTGAAAAAATGAACCTTTGTAGTCTTTTCTTGGAGCTTTCTATCCTTATGTTTCCATTTCACCTCCTGTCCTTTGGCTATTTTTTCTTAATTGYGCTTTGTCTCTAGTCCTGAACAGTTGAAGCAGGGTATGATGAAGCTGAGCCGCCTTTCAGCCTGAGCCTTTCCTTAGTTGTGTTATTTCCTTTTTTAAAATCCTGCTTATCTGAATTTCCTCACACAAGAACCTGGTCTCTTCAGCCTTAGTGCTGTCACTCATTATCTTCTACCTAGATGAAAGACAGTACACGCTGTAAACTTTTTTTTAATTAAAAAGAAAGCTCATACTCAAATTCTTATGACTCCAGATCCTTATCTGAAATGACAGCAAATTAGTGTATGCCTATCACAAAAACAATCAGATCTCAGCCCAAGATTGTATTTTTCATATTCATATTATTGGATTAATTTTCTCTGGATGGTGCTCTGGTTGACTTGCATGAGCAAATGCCTAATATATACTAYAGGGACTTCAGAGAGCAATAGTAATTTGCAGGATTTGGGGTTTTGTACAACACCAACTGATTGTTCTCTATTTTAAAAGAAACAGTGTCATTATGTACAATACCATAAGATCTCTAAAATATGGCATCTCTGCTTCTGTTCCTGATGGCCAAGAAGTAAAAGCAACTGTTGTCAAAGATGTTAAAAGAATGGACAGATGCTCAAAGATTAAATGTGGACAGGGATCTCAAAATTAGTTGAAAGTAAACAGTAAAGTACTTGAAACAAAAAGGAGAGGTGTCAGTTTAGTGTTAGAAATCTTTAGATTCTAGRGAATCTCTTGAATGTACGAATCTCTAAATTCACACCATATATTCTCTGCAATTTTACTGCTATAAGGTTGCTACTGCCTTGCTTGAAGATTTCACTGTCATTCACTTGTGGGTTTTTTTGTTTGTTTTTTTTTGTTTTTTTGTGAAAGTAATCCAGACAAACAAAAGGAGAATGACAGCAAAGACTGCTATCCTATTTCTTTGTTAAGAAATGGAGACAGGAAGCTGTTGGTGAACACAAAGCCATTGATCACAGTTAAGAGTCTTTCAGTTGCCTCAGTGACCCTTGGATGAGGTCCTAAGCATTGACCAAAGTCACACCAAAAGTCTGTGGCAGAGCCATAAAATCAGTCTGTTTCCTGCTGATAGTCCTGTTAAACACCAAAGGTGGGAGGAGATGTGGGAGAAATGTTCATTCCAAGAGCCTAATTAAACTTCTCTTAAATTAGTGGTATTGAGTGGAATTTTAAATGCATTTGTTTTAAAAATATTAATTTAAGAAATAGCTAAGAATGGATTTCTCTAGTCCAAATAGGCTACTTTATTGCCATTTAGGTGAAAACAATAAGGATTCAGCATTTCCCAAACATGATCACTTGCTTTGTAGGGTTTATTCGGACAGCCTATTTATTATAGTATTTGGCTCAGACTAAATCTCAGAGGAAGGTCTGCGGTGTGGATRTGTGACCAGTTCAGGAGGTGATAGAGCCCAAGTAGGGAGCACAAAGAATTTTTCTAGTCTCTCGGGCCCTCAGCTGCCCTATACCTTCCTCAAGGTTGATGGAAATACATCCCTGTAAAATAAATTGCCCCTAGCATTTACCAGTTTGCATAGAAGTTCTTTCTGATGGAAATATTGAAAAGGGACAGCAGAACACTGAAAGACAGGAGATTTTTTTTAAACCACTTGTCTTCCAGCTCCTTTCTGACATGCCTTCAACTTCTGCCTTGCAGTTTTTCTTCATGGCTTCTCTGACTTGCTACTCTCAGCTGCTGTTGGCAGCTCTCATATCCCATTTAACAGAATGCTTGAAACTCCTGTGTATCTGGGGCTTAGCCCAGTGATACCATCATAGGTTGTGGTTGTCTTCCATCTTCCCCTATTCCCTGCCATTGCAAACGTCTGCCTGACGTGCAGTTCCACGTACTTCTGTCGTTTACTCGTTCCCAGTTTCTCTYGCTGTTCTGTTACTAGCCTCGCCTCTGCTCGCTTCCTAAAGCAAAGCTTGACAGGGTAACAAGACTCCTCATTCTGAGATTCTGTGTTCTGTGGCATGTGATTAAGGGGCCTGCAGAGTATTTAAATGCACAAAGACTKTACAAATGCTTGTCTACAACAGAACTATGTTTCCAGTGAGAACAGACTTAGAACTCTAGTTTTAACTTGCATTCATTATGGACCAATTGAATATGTAAATATTTTTAACCTGCTTCCAGCAGCAGTTGTGCATAGGGATCATGTGCCTTGCAGCACATACTAGTGCATTTTTGTAYGTGCACATATTTTCAATCAGTTAATTTGCATACTCAAAACTTTTCTTCCTAGCATTTTCCTGTCAGGCTAAAACAAGAGTTTAGTCTAGTTTGTTCAGTTAATTTCTAAGATCTTCATTGGCTTGAGTGCCTATAAAAAACGCATGACTATTTCTTTATTGCACAGTTTCAAGGGAAAAAAGAAAGGAAAAAGTGTAAATTGACCCTGATTAGAATACTCAGAAACATAACAGAGAAGGATGTTCACACTTTCCTTGCCAGATCCTGATTCATCAACGTGTTTCCCCATGTCTGTAACTTCCATATGCATGAGTTGTTCTTGTCAGGAAGTATTACAGCACGTTGGCCAGAGGGGTTCTGAGCCCCTTCTCTGCTCCGCGGGGTAAGCCTGCTTCCTCCAGGGGATGATTCAGGTACCTACAAGAGACTCCTGCTCTGAATTTATTTTAGAGCATCTTCCCTTTCAGTACAGAGGTAGCCTAAGGAAAGTAGCTGGCTAAGTTAAAGTTGGATGATATAAGTATCTCCCTCCCCACTGGCTTAACATCATGTGAACAGTTAAATGTCTTTGTACAGACTGATGGAACAGATTACCCTTTAGAAGTGTCTGTGTGTCTCTGTGACTATAGAGGAGGCCGGGTTGACTATTTTCACCTGGGCGCTAACCTTTTGGATGGCAGAAGAGTGGTGAGATAAGTCCTTGCTGTACAGCCATTGTTACTTTCCATTGATGAATTCCCTGGTCTTAGCTACCCGCAGGAATTGTGATGGATGTGTTGTCTAACTCACCAGCTATCACCTGACAGCAATCTCATGTAATGTGCCCAGCTTGTTGGCTGAAATACACTTCTCTGCCTGCCTAATGTACCTCAATTGCAGCCTAATGTACCTGTTACCTTGTCACTGAGATGTCAAGCTTGGCAGAGTGCCTTTCTCATCACTCAGTAGTCTGCATTGTGTCCAGCAGCCAAGGGGTTAACAAAGCTGAGCATCCATGGTTCCCTCYGCTGCAACACATTACTCATGCTCTCTACTGTATTATAATCAATTCCATTATGATATTGTCGACTAGGGTGAAATGAACTTGCAGTAGCTTAAAGCAAGATAGGTTAATTAAAAAACCTTGATCAAAGCATCRTAAACCACATAAAAGGTTCCATCTTTTAATTATTTTTGGATGGTCTCTCAGGCAGTAAGGCCAAAAAAAAAAAAAAATCCCTGTTCCCAGGGCCCATGAGCTGTGAAAATTATTGTGTCATCGCATCAGTTCAGTTATCATTTGGTTTCCAAAACAAGTAAAAGACAGTTCAGAATGGACCCCCTCGTTAAGGATGAAAATGAAGAATTGCTTATGATTAACATGTCAGCTGAGCAAATGCAGATCATTCTCCATGACAGGATTCAGCATACCTTGGCTCTGTCCTGTCATGTGAATTATATCCGACTCCAGTGGCCCCAAAAACTGTGTCTTGTTGGATATCTACTTGCAAGTAAGGAGGACTTTGAGCAGCATTGAACTTGCTTGGTATTAACAGTACTCCCTTCTGCAGCAACATGCCACTGGGTCCACACCATCTGATCTGAAGTGAGCTGGAGGGAGGCAGAGTTTCAGATGAGCTTTCATGAGTAGAAGCAGGCTTACAGCAGCATGTTCTCCTACCAAGCAGTAGAGACCTAGGATAGGTCTGAAGAGTGTGAGTTTTAGATTTGGGAGATTCAGCACTCTTGCCACAAGGATAACTACCAATTTTGTTTTTTAGCAAATGACTATAATTTAGATAAGACAGACAACATAGTCTTGCAGTATATTCTTCTGAACTCTATCAGATATTTACAAGAGGTGCAGTGGGAACTCTGATTCCCAGAAAATGTAAGAAGTACTTAAATTTCACCAAAATGATGGGAGGACACATTCAGAGAAGTCAGCATGTGCTAACATGCATGCAGTATTGTTCAGCAGGTCAGTGGCAGAAGGATAGCTTCCAGGTCATCTTATTCTGCCTTTCTCTTTCTAAAGCATATAACTAATTTAAAAGAAACTGTATCAGGAAAATCATGTAAGTAATACCCTGGTGGATGAAAATAGACAGTGGGAGAGAAAAAGGAAAGACAACAGCTTTCTGGTGGCATCGACTGTGCTGCTCAGATTCTTAAAAATGCTGACGCCTTTGCTGAGGCATCAGTATGCCTCGGCTCAGTGTGCCGAGTGGCAGAGATCGGTGTGTCTGCTGCTATTGTTTCTGGGTTTGCACTATGTACTCTGTTTTTCATTTAGCACTTACACAGTGGGACTGCTATTTTATAGAATAGCGTGTCCTTGTTTCACTAAATCATTCGGCTTTATTTGCAACTTCTGGTTTTAACAAAAGAAGACTCCTTCTGATTCCTGGCACCATCTCAACCAGCAATAGCCATGGTTTTATACAAAACATCAGGACRGTCAGTGTTGGAGCTGTTTATTGAGTCATCTTACTTTTGTCCTGTATATCTATTGTGTCTGTCCAGGGAGTACGGCACTAAGGAAAGATTGAAAGAATTTTAGTCTTTGGAAGAGTGGGCTGAGGAGGACATGGTAACAGTCTGAAAATACAGAGATTGCTCTTGAAAAGAGAACAATGTGCTCCTGATTCATGCAGTGACTGGTACAAGAAATAAAGACCTTAGACTGCTGTGCAAAAGATTCTGGTTAGACATTAGCAGAAGCTGTCTAGCAGGGAGGCTGGAATAGATACCTAGAGAGAGAATTTCTAGCCTTGAAGGTCTTTAAGGACAGGTTAGACAAATCTCTGTCAATAGTGATAGTAAGAACAGTTTGTCCTTCCTTGGGACAAGGAAGGAACTAAACCGCTTCTCAGAGTCCCATCTGGCTCTCCGATTCTGCAGTGGTGCAGTTACCACCTGTGTACCCTTCYATTCGTGGATGTGAACACCCCTGGAATGTAGGTTAATTTCTATTTGCTTGCTCTAGGTGAAGATTACTTAGTTAAATGTCTGGCTTCATTAAGACCAATTGAGTGATCAGAGTCATACCAGGGAGCTATATAAAAACAGCCCAAGTGAAGAGCAGGAGCTGTGTTGCCTGGGTGTTGGTGTGTGCTCTAGCTGAGCTGATCTTTGGCAAGCTGTCTTTGTTTCAAGCTGTGAATTGCACATTTTGAGAATAAGGTCTCAGCACCTGATGAGGATGTTTTGATTGTTGCAGGCGTTTTCTGCTGTTGGATTAAAACTGAACTGGTCAGCCCTCTTAGCAGCTTACACTTCCATAGCTCCCTTTTTGACCCAGTACAACTCACTGTGCTTTACAAACCAATTAATTCGTCAGGGTACTGTGACCACCTTTGGGGCATAATGCAAGGTGTTTCTCTCTCTCTCTCTTTTTTTTTTTTTATTTAATGGTAGCAAAGGTGTTTCAGGCAAAGGATAAAGAATAGTTTATCCAAGCAAGACTTCAGTGGAAATTTAGGTTGCAAAATATAATTATACAGTCTACTCTAGTGTAGCTGGGATATATATTTTACAAATCCAGCTCTTTCTAAATATGGCGTGGTATCTTGGGTGACCACAGGTGTCGACAGTGTCCAGATTAATGATTACTTTAAAAATTCCAGGGCTGGAACACACAGTAGTGAGCACAGCAATAGATGCATCTTACTTTCCTTCTCCTGATATGCGAAATGGGAACAATAGTGTTTCTTTCCTTCTGTGTTTTGGCTTTTGTACCTTTTTATGCATAAGAAGCTGGTTCTTATTATGCATTAGAAGCTGGTTCTTATTATGTGTTGTATAGCTCTTAGAAAATGGCATATAATATTAGCAGAAGGCAGTTAACTGACAGTATGAATACAGAGAAATAACTTTGGCAATACAGTACTGGAATAGTCCGGGCCATCTTGAGTTAGGGTACTGCAATTCCTGACACTCTTGTTTTTTCTGTTTTTGGATCTCCTACAATTCTTGTTTCTTTCCTATTATTTTAGCCCCTGTGGTATGATTTTTGTAATGCAATGGTTTGTTGCATGATGGCTTTTCATCATCAGTTTGAAAACCAGCAATATGCCCTTTCTGTCCTGGAGTCTTACTATGAGATGGAGAGAGGGGAAAAGCATGCTTGGAGAAAAGAGCAGAAGTACTTTAATATAGCTAATAAAACCAGGAAGTGAAAAATATTCTGTCTTCCATTCCCACCCAAAAATGATTGACTCCAACAAGCAGACTGGAGTACCAAGGAAGTGTGGGAAGTGTTAACRAATGATTTTTTGCACTATGTTTGCTTCAGAAGAAGTTGATATTATATTCCTTAAACAAAAGAGGGGTATAAGGCTTCCCCGGTTAGAGGCTTTGTGTCAATTCTCTGACCCCTGAGCCAGAGTTCACACTACAGGTTGTCATGCTTCCGCGAGGACAAGAAACACAAGGTGGTGCAAGACAGAACACCACAGAGGGAACCTTGGCTYTGCAGCCTTTCTCTGTGGGTTGCAAACAGAAACTTCCGAGCTCACCCACCAGTTTAAAACTGAACTGGAGGACAATTTTTAGCTGTTGAGTCCTGTGTTCTGCACGGAGGGGTTGTTTATTGCATCCTGCCATGTATTGACTTCAAGTGGACCTTTGAGTTCTTTCTGTTAATTAATTGATTTAATGGAAAATCAGATTAGTTAGCAAACATGCATGCCTCACAAGCCAAGTTACAGAGCAGCCAGTGAATCTTTCTGATGCTGGGTCAACCACTCAGCCGACACAGTCAATGTTCATTGCCCATATGCTCCACCGTGCACAAGCACGCGCACACACACACACACACACACACACAATCCCCCGTTCCCTTGTTTTTCTTTCATCTAAAATCTTATACCATTGGCTGCACTCTTCTACTTGCAGCACTGAAGAGAGGTTTTTCCACTCCAAATACTAATCTGTGCAACGTACTCACTTATCAGTTTCAATAAGATCTATTATTGCAGAGATATCAAAACAGAGTAGCATCTGAAAAAGAAAAGGAGAGAGCAAGGGGGAAGAAAGTATAACAAAAGCACTGGCAAGCAGAAGTTGCAGTTAGTCCCTTCCTGGAAAAATAATCTACCCATGTGTGTGCTTAGCACTTGAATACAGTAGCACAGCAGGATCAGCTAAGGCTCCGCGCACAACATAATCTTATCATGGACTRCTTGAATAAAGAGCACAGCTTTGTGCTTTTCCTCTTCTACAGAAGAGTTTTATTATGAAAATCAGTTCACTGCTTCAGAGCACATACCCGCGCATAGGAAAACAGTTGGCTTCATAACCTTGGGGGGAAAAAAAAAGATAAATAAAGAATTCTCATGAGACACATATGAGAACCCAGGAAGTATTAAACATATGTTGGAACATATTGATCCCTGAAAGCCTCCTGCAGCAGATATGAATCTTTTTCATTTCCAGCCACACTGATGCTTTAATGAGGACAGTGTGTGCCTCACACCTGTATAAATCATTTATGCAGATTTCTGCACAGCCCCTGATGTGGAGCAGTGTCGCAGCCAGGTGAAGAGCCAAGGAGCCACATGTTGCAGCTGAGGTGGGCCAGAACGGAGGCTGGCAGGGCCTCTGTTGGAGCACACCCTCCRGGAGGAGCAGGAGCTGCAGCCTGCAGTCTGGGAACAAACTCCCCAGGGGCCAAGGACTGCCGCCTTTGAGCGCATCAAAGGGAAAACAACTATTATTACGTTTGACCTTCAGATCAGCATCCATCTATCTGTTGGCTTGTCTGTCTTAAGATTTTGAGTGCTGCTCTCTTACCAGAGCACCCAAGCAACTACCATGTAAAGTGAGCAGCAGTGACAAATCTCGAGTGAATTCCCTAGACTATGTGCATTCTGCACGTTGTCTTTTTACTATGCAGAAGTAATCTGCTTGAGAAAAAGCTGGAATGAAAAATGGAACAACTTCTTTAAATATGTTAGTGTCCCTCTTATTTTCAATTCAGAAGCCATCTAGCTAAGTGTTTTCTTATGTGAATCACTGAGGATATGACTAAGTTTTAAGTGGTGTCAGAAAAAATATATTTAGAAATAGTAGAAGCAACCATTCTAATGAGAAGAATGTCACAAAGACRTTTGCCCAATGTGTAAAGAGATCCATTAACATCTGAGCACATCACTGTAGACAGGAGCTAACATAACTGTATTTTCAATTTAGTCTATTGTGTACTCCTGTAAACTCCTCACAAACAAGTGGTGAACCATGAATCATTGAAGTAATCATTCATGAATATGTGTGGATAATTACTAACTATGCAAAATATATTCATCTTATAGGATCTTCACAGATAAAAGGAAACTAAGGCTCTGGGCCTTGAATCTGTGGGTGGCAATGACTCACCCATCCGCTCTTCAGTTTGAGGAGGAGGCCCGACGGTGCCCGTCTATTATTTCATTCTATTTAATGATACCTTCACACACAGGCCTCCTGCCTGGCTGTTGTATGTAATTGTGCCTTTACTTTTTAGACTAGTTAGCCACCTTAGCTCACATCATCACCTTCAAAGTAAGGCGCTATTCAGCACAACTAGAATGCCTGAATTTGACCTTTTCATTTCCATTTCAAATATATCAATCTTTTTTTTTTTTGAAAGTGTATTGGCAATAAACATAGCGTAAGCCCAGGAGGATGAAAAGATGAATCACAGCTATGAAATATTTGGCTGTATTTTAAATACAAATCACAGCAGATACAACAGCAGCCTTCTACCATTGACGCATTTCACATGTATCAGAAGAGATTTTTTTCACTGTTGAGTTATCATTAATTATTCTTAAAATAAAGTGCTACCATACGACATTAATTCAGGAAAAGAAACTGTAAATTCCTTGCTATTATCTAGGGCTTGTTTTCACAATGAATTAATGGGAGTTAATTTAACACTGCAACAACAAACAATATCACTGAAGTAATACAAACTAGATGTTGCTTCCTAACTTCTTTTTCTTCCCTCTTACTAGTTCCCCTTTCTGTGCTTTGATTCTGTTTGATACAGAAGGTCTTAGTCTAGCAGTAAGTTTGCTGAAAAAGGACAAATCAGTAAAAAGTCTTGTGTGATTTCTTCCTCTTATGAACTAAAAATCTGGTATAGATATAAGGCTTTCCCTGTGAAAAAACAGTGAAAAACAGCCTTTCTTTGTTAGCAGTGTGTTAATATTGATTGATTGATTGGATGGAAAATCAGATTAGTAAATGGTATTTCTGTTCTTCCTTCTACATATGGTACTGCTTTTATAGAACATGTGCCACTTCAGCCCACGCAGGACACCTTGACCGTATATCAGTTTCTTGTTTGAGTTGATCTGTTTTGGAAAATGAAAAGTGGTTTCTCATTGCGTTGGTAGTCTCTTGCATATGTCTGTTTGGCATATCTGGTGTTGTGCGCAGCAGCCAGAGGCCGTGGATGGTAAGCTCTCTAGGGATGTTGTGTTTCTTGGAAGTAGTTTGGATTCTGTGCCTCAGGTCCGTTTCATCATCTTCCGTGTTAGTGTTGCTCCAGTGGTGGTGATGGGATGCAGATATAAGCAAGACAAAGCTTATGGGAAAAGGTAATAAATTTCAGAAGACCTTTCATTCATCCTTTATTTTGTATTTATATATTCCTTTCTCCAAACTTTGGGCAGATTTGTTCCAAATAAAGTATTTTCTGTGTATACTAAATGAAAGTAGTGAAACTAGTTGCAGATGCTAATAATTGTGAATGTGACATACCAGCCTTTCTTTTCCAAGTTTTACCTCTACATGAATACCCAAATTTCTGGAAGAATGGTTTGCTATTTCTGTATGTATTGGCATACTACAATACAACAGGATATTTATATATTTAGAATATAAACCACATAGTTTTCTGAATAGTGTAGAGCTCAATATAAATGGCAAAAAAGATACTGCTAAACTGTCTGTACTTTCTTCAGTGTTTTGTTTTAGTTGGGGGAGGTTCATATGCCATTCACCTTCTTCGTGGAGCCTGTTAGATGGAAATCATTGTTTGTACTTAAAGGCTGGATATGCTGCTAACCTATTTGACAATAGCAGTTAACATACTGAAGTGAGCATATCACAACAGCAGTGTGTATTTTGGTGCTTCTCAGTTATCTACACATATTCATCCAAATTAGAGTTCTGACTAGAGATAAACTTCTTCATAGCATAAGAAGTCTTTTTATGTGTTTTTTTCTTCTTTTGCCTTCTTTTTTAGTTGCTTCTAGAAATGTGTTTTTCCCCTAAGTCATTAGGTRGAGCTCATTATGGGAAAGGCATCTGAGAGACTCACGTTGGCATCTATGCCACAGGCACCAGGATCCAGTTTGCCCAGCTGTTCCAGAAGACGGGTTAGTGGGGAAAATATCACAAGCCCATCTGGTTTTACCAGTGAGCAGGGTGACTGATTGCTGGGACCAGCTCAACTCCAGCGATGCCGCCAGGACCATGGCAGGGTATTCTCACTGGGCTTTATCCAGTGCCTTGAGATCTGCTCAGACCTGGATTGCAGTCAGAGAGAGGGACAAGTGTTGTACATTCAGCAGGACAGTACGCTTTTATTTGCATAATCTGCTAGCAGAACTATTTCACCTACATGTGAAAACACCAGCAGAAGTGCAAAATCAGCATTACTCATTTGCGCTGTTTCCTTTCATCGTAATTTAGCACCTTGCAGATTACAGCTATGTGCTGCCTCTTCTGTCGGGTTGGAAGATCAGTCCTCAGGTGATGACATGCATCAACAGTGCTGTTTGTCAAATGATAGCCTGATACTACTGTCACCACCCTCTGCGTGATTGCTTGGCCAGGAGCCAGCGTTTCAGTTGCAGTATTGTGGTGCTTCAGGGAAAACAGCTTTTACCTCATAAGGGGGAATGGCGCTTTCACAGTTCTACTGCTGTACATTGTGCGGCCATTATAATTTACATAATTTACACTGTGGAGTTACCAGTACTCTAAAAGCACTACTACTTGTTTAGAAGGTCAACACAGCTGTCTAAAAATGCAAGAGATTTTAGTCCTGACTGAAATGAAAAGCTAAAATAACAATTTGTAAAATATCGTGAATTTTGGAGATGCATTACAAGGTCCACTCAAACTCAAGCTGAAAAAGAGTACCCACGTAAAAGAGTACACACAAAAGTACCCAAGAGTATATAGTGCTTAACATGGATAGTATTACGAAAATAATCAAGTTCTCAAAAGTTAGAGTTGTCACTTGTGAAAGGCTCATTTAATACGCCAACTCCTACAGATGTCAGTGGAAGTTAGACACTCAGTGAATACAGGTGCCCAAGTATTCTGTGCCTAAAACTCTCTTAGATATTAATTCTCACAAAACCTAATTTGAATCTCCTGGGCCTCCAAGTCTCGTTCAGAGCCTGGAGAGACATGCGGTTTCCTTGGGTGTACCTCGGAGAGTCGGACTTTTCTGTTTGCTTGGCCTCCAGCTCCTTATTCCAGGCACTGGGGACCTTTAGTTTCACAGCTGCTAGCTGTGAAGAAGGTGAGCAGGGTTTTGGCTCAGTATTATTCAGTACCAAAACTCTGCTAAAACCCTGCTCTCCCGTTTCATAAGTCATGAGTTGCCTTAAAATCATGAGTTTTTCTAAAATGATAAATATTATTTTCCTTTCTATTTGTCTTTGCTTCCTTGAGGTTTTAGGGTTAAAGCTGTCAGACTTGCCCCCCAACCAAGAGCCAGAAACATGCTACCCTCATTTAAGTTAACATTGGAGTTCTCAAAGAAGACACAATGCCATGAGCATGAGATTTAACACCTTGAAGTATCAGGAAGCTAGTGATGAAATGGCCAGAGCTGCCAGTCCCTGTGATGTGAGCAATCTTACAAGATACTAGAGGTGGGGTCAAATTTTTACTTTAGCAGATGTCCTCTCCAAAAGATCACAAAGTTGTCTTTGAGTCGGGAAGCTAATGTTGTGAAGTCATCCCGGTTGTGGGGCTGACACAGTACCTCGTATCTTATACTGCCTTGGGGTGTTTTCAGGGAGCCATGTGGTGAGTGGACTTGGAGAAAGAGCTTTCCGTTTCCAAAGGCTTGTGATTGCATTCTCGGAGTCTAATGGCAGACCCTCTGCATATTATTCTGGCCTCTCCACTTGTTTAGTAAGACTGTTTCTCTCTCCTTTCCTTTCTTGTTTTGTTTTGTTTTAGCCCAATTCCCCATGCTTGCTGCATTGCTTATGGCTATCAAAGAGGGGGTATGAGCAAAGGAAGTGGCTTGGTGCCTTTCTAGACAGGTGGTGCAAATTAGAGTTGTTTACAGTCTAGTCTAATTTATGCCGGAGAGCAAACACCAGATTCAGGAGAGTGCAAATGAGGATAAAACCCCAGCAGATTTCAGCTATGTGTTCTTTGGCTGCTGATGTGAATTTTGATGATATAATTAAAGGAGGAAGGTAGAGTTAGAGTTAAAAAGAAATCTACTTTCTTCTGCACAGGGCAGGACACTTATTTTAATATCATTCTTGTGTTATTTCATTTTTTTTAATAAATGAGAAAATACCTTCTTCCAGGAGTGTGGTGGGCAGGGGGAAGGGATGCTCCCTGTCCTTTTCAAAGATCACAGATGGAGTGATCTGTTTTTTATTTGCATTGTGAACGAAGCAAATCAGTCCTGAAAATTATACCTAGATAGTTTTAAAGATTGATACCAGCATTTAGTGGAGACTGGGGGTGGGGGAGAGCAGGAAGGAAAAACGGCACACTCAGAGAAAATTTCATTCAAGCAATTAAAGAATCACTACATTTTTATGATTAACTTCATGTTCACAGATTGAATGCAAAAGCTGTTAGTAGGGCATTGCTATTCCATACCTGACATGAACAATGGGAATATTTGTTCTGCCCGGGAGGATTACACCTTCCATTAATCTAAGTTTTATTGAAAGTTTAAATAACAGACAGACAAAATTTGATCAATTAGCAGTGTAATTCCAAGGAGATGTCACGGTGAAATTAAATCTTAGGCACTTTTAATGCGAAGAAGCCTAGGAGCTCCCTCCAGTTTTCTTTCTCAGTAACAATGTTTATATTTTAATTGAAAGTTTATTCTGCTTTGTGCATCTTTTACTAAATTTTAATTTAACACTGTGATGAGAACAATTTTATGTTACAGTATTTGGAGCAACTCACAGGCAAGTCAAGGAGTGGCTCATAAATGAAGAAACAAATGGTTTGGCAGGATTCACACAACTAGCCATGAAAATCTCCTGATGAAAAGTGGTTTTGATAAGACTTATAGAAAAATGAGTGGGAGTTGGTACTTTGATAGAGAAGGATACTAAGGGGGAAAACAGACAGCCTTGTGATTATTCAGATCTGCTTTCTCCTTCCAGCTCAGTTATTGTATGATGGGGAAAAATATTTTAGGCAGATTTTTTCGCTTGGCTCAAGCCCCATCTGAGTTGATGCTCGCTCTCTGATGCACCATATTGTGCATAGATTTTCAGAAATACTCAACACCTGATATTTATCAAGTGCCCTTAATTCTTCTGCTGATCTGAATAATTTTGGCTAAACTTCCTTCTAGCATCAGTTTCCATAGCTTTAAAATGGAGGCAAAGATGCTTCTGTACTCTTGTGTTTGTGAGGAGGTCAGACGTTTCAGACATGGGGTTTATGTCTAAGCCAAAGGACTGTGTTTCATCCCCTAACGTAAGGGCTGTAGACTGTTGACTGTTCATATAATGGCTGAGCACCTTCCACATACAACTGGGAGCAATAAAAAAAAAAAATTGATGTCCATACAGCTCTGACACTGAGCCCTCGTGTCACACTGACGAAGGAGCTCCATGGCCTGGTACATTTTGCAGGTTCCCCTGCAAAACCCCCAGGATGCTGCAAGCTTGGTGTTCCCTCCAGCTAATTACTTGCAGAAACTATCTCGTATATTTTCAGATGTTCTGTATGTGATGCTTTTAGCTGTCTACAATAGCTAGGGCCAAACCCTCCACAGATCACAGAGGCAATCCACAAGAAGTCACTCAGAAAGACAGTAAGGAATGAAATGTTCAGCACAGTAGAGCCAAGGGTAGCCGAAACGCTTTGCTGAGGTGGAAGGTGGAGGAGTTACACATSGGGGTGATGTTAGAGAAGGAAGGATGTGCAGGGTTTACGATGACTCGGAAATGCCCAGCTGTGAGACCACAGKGTAGCACAATGCTAAATACAGAGAAAATAAGGCAGCACTCATTGATCAGCCAGTATCTGTTAGTAGGAGGCACCGTCCRCCGTGTTCAACATGGAACAGCATTTTGTAGATGTTAATCTCCTTTGAAGGGAAACCAACAGCCYAGCAATGACACGTGTGCAAGGGAAGGAACAGACAGCACTGCTCTATTCTTACAGCAACAACGTGACGCCACGATTTCAATCCCATTCTAAAAGAGARGGGGAAGAAACAAAGTCTGGATTAATTAAGGGACATACTTCATGTTCTGGGTAGAGATGAGGGATTTTTATTCTGCTTGGTATTCAAGAGGGCAGGATATGCGTATTTCTATTGCATATTGTTGAAATTCATCACTTAGATGTTAAAAGCTGTGAACATTCAAAAAGTTACGAGACAAATTCATGGAAGAAAAATCTATCAAATGTTGTGAAATACAAGGATGCCTGTGTGGAAAGGGGTCCTTAGATGCTTACTCTTTATATTTTTTGCTTGCACATCCGCTGCAAGGTAAGGGAGTTTCGGTCTAACCTAGTACTGCTACCTTTATGGGACCATTTAGGCCAGCGTCAACTCAGAGCTGCTCCAAGCCTATTCCAGTTTATATGGAGGCTGCAGCTAATGATCGGTGAAGTGAAGCAGGCACTGCCTGTAGGCAGTGGCCTTTGAACATCCTGCTTCTCCCCAGGAAACTGCCAGAACAGATACCTCTGCACAGCTCTTACATGCGCAGTGCCAGGAGACTCTGATGCTAATTGTTCAAACAAGCTTCTTTTTACTGCTTTACTTTTTTTTTTTCTTCACAAGGACATGGAATAGGGACAAGGATCCAGTCTGGTCTTTCTATTTCTCCTCATCTAATAAGAAGAGGAGGAAGCAAAAAACATATTTGTGTGAAGCCGTCTCAGGTCCTGACCCTCTCCACATACCACTTTGGTAGGACATACTCAGTTTTCTCATGTATTGGATCGGTTTCAATGAGGCAAGGAATCAGCCTTTCTTATTCCACTCAAGTAGAAATTTAATTCGCAAAGTCCACCTCCACAAAATGACAGCGACCAGCCCCTCTTCTCCTCTTGCTATAACATTACACTGTTTGCCATTTCTCCAGTTCTATTTTCATTATGTTATATAATTCTTTTTGTCCCTAGTGAAATGTTATTGCTATCATTACTGTTCAGCACTTCTTCCATTTTTATTGTCATAAATGTCATTCTTGTACAGTAAATACCAAAAGGGCCACCACCTTGCTGTGAATCTGGTTCAGCACTATCTTTGGAGACATCCCACATTTGAAAAGGAGAAATACTAAACATCATATATATGTCAGAGAAGTCTGCTTCCTGGATTGCTCATGCAACATAGATCTACTGACATGCACAGTTCTGGTTACATTTACACRATAAGAGTTTCTGGTCAAACCTAGGACTTGATATCTCTACAAAAAGTACTCCAAAAAGTACAGCTACTCAAAATTACACAGAAAATACTAGTGAAGAGAAGTTTCTTGGGGAAAGTTGTCTCATAGGACAATGCAGCATTTACCTAATTTACCAGATATGCAACACATGGGCTTTGATGGCAAATCACTTCAGAATATTCCCCTCTAAATTACTGTCAGATCAGCAAATATTAGGAGGAAGTTCTGCTATTAGAACTAATAGATATGAGTATATATATCTGAACATCTAATTATTTTCTTTAACCAAATCTACAAAGCTGGTCTGTTTGCTGAGTCCTGCTTCATCAAGATAATTTGGTATTCTCACCAGGGCATAGCGATTTCTTCTGTCACATGAACCTGCTTGTTGAGAGAGGTGATGATTTTGATTTTTAGATAGACTGTTTTTTAAGAAATAATTTTTCTAAGTAAAAGCAGCAATATGATTAACCTTGCCTCAGTCCCATTCAGCAGTATTTAAAAAAAAAAAAAAAAAAAAGCAGCTGAAAGCTGCTTGTAGCTTGGCTCCAGAAGCCTCTCCTCCATATGGTATGTTAAATGCCAACGCATGAAATTAACTCTCATAAATAAGTAATAAAGGATGATTTGCCATGATCTGGATGGGCTGACTTCCCATTTAATATAGCCGTTAACTATTGACGTACCRTGGCAGCAAGAATACAATTCAGTTTGAAGAGTGTATGCCAAATTTCAAAAGGTGTAAGTAAGAAAGTTCAGGAACAGGTTTTGCATCCTGCACCCCATGCAGGGAGTGAGGGTGGGAGGCTGCATCTATCCATGGAAGAGGCTGCAGAAGTGCTGGTGCTGGCACTGGCCACGCGGCAGACAGGGCAGCCGCCTTGCCGGGAGTGCAGTGCTGCACTCAACGCAACAGTCTGCTTTTGGGACCTGACCCTGTGCCACCCCATGCGCCTGGTGCAGCAGAGCAGCCTGCTTGGAGCAAGCATGGGGGCCTCTGCACAGGGCTCCGTGGTGCGGCTTTGGACCTGCTCACTTGCTGTCCAAAGTCTGGACTCCTGCTTCCCATTCATTCCTGGGGAAATAGTGTCCAGATCTTCTCTGCTGTTTGTAAATCAGTTTATCAATGAGCTTTGGGTAGTAGGACTAGTAATAGCCAAAATTACAGGTACCAAAAATATGTCGTCTTTTCCTAGTCTGTCTCCAACTCTGCTTTAACTTCCAATCTGAAAGTGGCCAGAACAGCCAATTCAGATTACTGTTATTTGGCAGTAGAGGAAAGTACTCAAAATTTTTGTGTGATTTCACTTCTGCAGATCAGCCATTCTGCAGTACTTTTTTTTATGTACTCAGCACTTTTGATGATAAGTTAATTATTAGTAGCATAGATTGCTTAGTTTTAATCACTGAAACTAAAGCATTCAGACACATCTGTAGCGTTTGCCTGGTAAGTAATAGGGTGTCATGGCTTTCTTCAGAGACGGAGGCAGATGTTGTCAGTAGAGACTGAGGGAGGGTGGGCTCACAGCTCTTTGAAGTTGAATGGAGTGGGATGCCTGCTTCCTTCAGGGTCCTTTGAAAATTACAGGCTTCAGTCAGACAGGTATCAACTGAGCTAAGGACCCAGGCCTGAGCGACTGAGGTGTCTCAGTATAGCAGGATTACTTACCAATTAGAAATTATACTCATTTTAAAAGCTAGGGGAGAGTAAGCCATTGATACGTAGAGTGAATTGCCTGGATAATGCTAGTGAGGGTCCTGAGTCGCTAAGGATGTACTTTCTTGAGGCGAGAGGTCCTCCTGAAGACAAKTGTGCAGAGGTGGGAACAGCTCTGTGAGCAGGCAGGACATCTACTGAGAACTAGAGATGTGAAAGCCATTTCATTACACAGGGGCAGGCAGCAGCAAAGCCTGAATGATTAAGGTATTTTACCTCAACTCCCATTCTGTATCTGACAGAGCTGCTGACAAAACAGAAGTGCCTCTAATTGCAGGAGCCCAGAATAGTTCATTAAAATAATTATACATTAATGATGCTGCACCATAAAGGCTTGACTCTAAAGCATATTAGGTCTAAACTGAGGATGAGAGAAACTGAGAGAAAATAAAGTGAACATGAAGCACTGTCTGTTCCTCAAACTCAATATAGGACTCCAAGTGTCTGCAAATAACAAATGGGAGGTGATCTTTGCACTTATTTCTGTAGTTATTTGTATTTTTAATTTAACCCTGCTACACTTTCTAATTCTGGTAGAAAACAAGAACAAAATGCCTCAGTGCCACAGGAGGCCTTGTTGTTTTGCACTTGTCGTCCTGAAGATCAAGGTATATAGACAATATATCTCAAAGATCAAGGTCTATAAGATCAAGGATATACACAAATAGAAGACCTTTTCAGAAGTATATTGTCTTCAGGCTTCAAAATCTTCTTCCTTCTAGGAATGAGATTGAACAAATTATCTTGGCTCTTCTGTGCTGATGGGTGCCACATCACTGATGCCACAGTGACACTTGCCTGCTTAAAATAGCTCCAAAGGAAGTAATTGTGTATTATCAAGAAGGAAGCATGGGTGAATCGTGTCTTTATCCTCTTCTGCTGGTATCTTGCAGTCTAAGACAAAGTTCCTCTAGAAAGACAAGTCCTTGGATCTTTGCTGACCTCGCCAGCACTTACTGTTGTCAGCAATATACTTATTGCCTGACATTAGTTGACTTCTGTTACTGGAGCTGTTATATAAGCCAACTATTTGAGCTCCTATATAAACCAAACATTTCTCTTGTTACTTATTGGGATATTGCAAAAAGATCTAACCCCAGCACTTCAAGGACAGGAGATGACAGTCATGTACCCACATCTTACTGAACCATACTGGTAATGTGCATAAGCTTAACACAGAATTTACAGCAGTTGTTAGTCTGCCTGGATAGCAGAGAACTGAAAGGACTTCTAGGCAGGGTAAATGAGCTTATTACCATGTTAAAGAGCCTGTAAAAAAAATTAAATGCAGGTATCAAAAAGTACCAGACTTAGGCAAATAGACTCAGATGAAAGCATTACCATTTACCCTTTTATTAACATCTTCCATTCCATGTCAGTTACTGAATTTTTGGTGTAAGAATACTTTGATCTACAGTCGAGAAGGAGGCACAGCTGAGGTGGAATGTTTTGGTTGGGGTTGGTCAGAATATTTATATCCAACAATATTTCCACTGGAAAATGACATTGTAGTAACACCAGCTATTTGAGGAAACATGATACTTGGAACAAAAGTGTATTCTAGATGAAACTCAGAAGAAAGAAAGCACTTCAGTGAGGTTGAAGTGTTCAGATTTGATTAAGATAAGGTCGAGAAGTAGTCCAATTCTGTCTTTCAGAACCAAATGTTTCTATTTTCTAACATTTTTCAGAAGTCAGGTTCAGTCAGGTTCAGTTTGTTCAAACAGAACCTTTGAAATAACCCAGATTTTCCTCCTTCAGTAAGATTTGGTCTACAGGAATTCTTTTTCATTTCAGGAATGGAATAAAATTGAAATAATAAAATTTCCTCTAAAATATAAGGACATTTTGTCATACACATCTGATTTAATCTCTTTCACTGATGGCAGAGGAGTTTAGGGCAGGAAGTTCAGTTGCTACTGGAACAGAAATTCAGCATCCTAAAAGGACRCAAGATTTTGAGTAGAACTCTGAGATATTAACCCAGTTCATATGAAAATCATTATGAGATTCTTAAAGACCCTGAAGATTTAGGACAGCAATTTTTCAGTTCATCTGCAAGGTGGCTTCCAAAGAAGCCTAGTGTCTGCTAATAACAGGCATTGGTGCAAATATTGATCTGACTCCAAGGGCAAAGTGACAACTTCTGAATCACCATATCCGTTTCCTGCACCGTCAGGGTTTCAGGGTGCCCTGACTGTGCTTCATTGCTCAGCTCTAACCCAGTCATCCATGAGAAAGCAGCAGAAACAACTGAAACTTTCCTCTATCACTATCAGTGAAAAGAACGTGGCATTTCTGCAAGTCGTGGTGGATTGATGAATGTAATCTGAAGTGCACCATGCAGCAGTACAATTTGTCACAACTAAGGTTAATGAAATGGAATGTTAAATAGACTGTAACTGTACATCTGACATAATCTGCTAAATTAACTGAAAATCTACTAGCATTGTACTTCTAGCTACTCACTTAACTATCATTAACCCCAGTAGCAAACTGCAGCATAGTGATACCATGAATTTACAATAAGATTTAGGTAGCTGTCAGTGTGGCTCTCAGACASTCATCTGTGATATGCTCTGACTGCTGCCAAGGCTTTGACATTTCCCCTGAAACAGAACACTGTTTGGTCTATATGAACAGTGATAGGCCRTAGTTCAGCGTGATACTAAACTTGRTTTTAGGACTCCTGAATAATAACTGTGAGGGGAGATGTTTTCCAAAACCAGAGACTCCCTGAGAAGTTTGACCTGTGCAGCAGAATATGTTACCCAGAGACAGGATCTAACTCCAGATTCACCAGCCTTAATTTACTAATGAGCAAGACTGCCAGCAGCCACACAGACCCTCACATCTGACTGACTCAGAGGTGTCACAGGTTATGATCAGACTGCTTGGCCCCAAAGAGTTGAGATTAGAAAAAAACAAACATACTGAGAAATAGGTGGAAAAATGGATTGCAGCATTTCCTGTATTTTAACAGCTCTAAGGCTCCCTCAGAGCTGTACAGACTTTGTGCTGTTATGCACAGCTAAAACTATTGTATTTAGAACCAGATTGCAACTGCTTCCTATCTCTAATCACTTTAAAAATATTTCAAGTGCATTTCCTACTTGACTGCATTCAAAGTGGCACCTGTGCTGGAGACCAAATTAAGCTGCAGCTGATATGTGGAAAAGCCAGACATTTAATTTTTAATGGCTTCAAATGATTTCCTACTTAATTCCTATTTACAGCATAACTACTGAGGGAAATCAAGTGATTTAAGAGCAAAAAATAGATCCTAATTTCTATTGGTACCTCCTTTTTGACTTGCTAGGAAGAAAGATCCATGTTTCTAAATGCTGCTTCTGTTTCTTCTGCTCTGAAGCCCACGACTCTTCAAAGGGAAGTTCCAACTCTTCCCATCGATGCCTAAGATAATTCCCAGTTTTAAAAAGTTTTTTTTCTCTTGGAGGTAAATTACAGTATTAAAAGTGCCAAGAGCAGTTTTCCTAGTTGGTGGTTAAAGTGTAGTCTTTCCTGACCTTTAGACATTTGCCATGAATACTGTAATTCCTACAAAGAGTTTTATCTTAAGCAGRCAGCATAAAGGATCTGAGAAGTAGGTCAGAAAACATTAAAGAATCTATTTGATTCATCATGAACTGTGGATACAGCGCTGTTTTTAAGCCTGAAAAGTCATTACTCAATAAGAGCAATAGGCAAAAAGCAGCTGGCACCTCTCTTTTGTTAGGCAGGATGCTCTCCTTGGTCAGACGCTTTGAGATCTGTGGGGCTAGATAAGCCTTTTTAACCTCCTTAACAAGATGCAGGACACAGGTCCAGGGGCAGTAGAACAACTGCCAATTTGGGTACACAATACAGATTACTGTTCACTTTATGCTTTACTCAGAACTCTGTCTTCTTATTGGGAGAAATAGATTAGTTCCTAAATGAACAGAGGACTAGAATTATCTGATGTTGAAATTGAATTTGCTATTTCATATGGTCAGGTGTAGCCAGGACTAAGGTTCTTAGTATTTTCCAGCCCAGCTGGATGTGCACAAGCTCCGGTCCAAACTCACCCTTGTAGAGATGCTCTGCGAGAGCTCAGTCCTGCCCTGAGAAGGTGGACTGAGCTAAGGCGCCAAGGCCCTCTCCCTGTCCCTGCATCCATCCGCTGCTCACCCGCAGCAGCCTGTGGGGACGCAATTCCGGCTGTGCCGCTATATGGCTCTCTTTGCAGCTGGATATATCAGGGCAGTGTCTGCTCCTGTTACCTCACTGAGAAAAAGAGGTTGAGATGGATATTTAATAAGACAGAACAGGAGGTTTGGGGAAGGTTTCCAGGGACAGAATACTCCTTTAAAATTTAGAACCACAATCCGGTTGTCATAAACAGTATTTTGTGTTTTGGGAGCGGCAGCATCTTGTTTACAGCCTAAGCAATGATGATGGTGTGAGAGGCGTTCACATCTCACAGTGAGGACCTCTAACACCTTTGAAAGATGCAGGGCAGATTCTAAGTCGATATAAATCATTGTGGTTCCCCTCACTTCTCTGCCAATTTACCCCAGCCAACAAGTGCCCTGCAGAGTTTGGGTCCATTCCTGGAGCGCACGATCCAATTTTCCCTTGCAAATATTTGAATATTTTGATCAGTGAACATCATTATGCAGTGAAAACTCCAATTGTCTCTTTCCTGCTGAGTGAGTCTGTTCTTTTGGGAGACTCTTTATACATTTTCTTAAGTATTGACAATATTTTTTTTTTCCTCCTTGCAATGCTTTCCCAACCTCTGTCTGTCCAGACTGTACAGTTTTCATTTCTTTTAATGATTCTCAAGAAATTATTGAGAAATCAAAATGTGTTTCAGAGTTATCTTCAAGGCTTACAGTAGTTCAAATGGTTTCTATAAATCCACAGTGCAAATGCTATCTTTCAAAGGTTTACTGTTCCCCAAATGATTGTAATGGTGTATTGACTGACTTTACTAGGGCCCTGGGAGTTTAGAAAGAAAAAAATAGCTTAGCAAGCAAGATCTCTTAACGTACATATATATAAAAGTTTGCAAAGTTCATCTAATCCTATCTCTGTTTTGTGTGTTTATAAACCAGATGCTGTCGTTAAGGTTAATGGCACTTTTCCATTCCCAGGAATATTACAGCTATCAGTTCACTAGGGTTTTGTCATGCCTTACTCAAACGAATAATAGAGGCTTTGTTCTTCGGGAAGAAAGACCTACTCAGACTGCGGGCCTGAGTCTACTCAGAGCACAACTCCAGCTCTCCAAAAAAATGCCTTGAAGAGCGAATGGTTTGTCYTCCAACACTATGTGGATATTTCCTGTAACAAATTATCTTCCAGCTCAGGGACCTCCGATCTTGAACTTTCCTGCAGTCTTCCTGTAGCACTGCATCATTTTTATGGTGTTTGGTCTTTTGCCCTGGTGCCCGCTCTTTGCTAGAGAGTTATTGGGATGTTTTATGGCCTGTGGATGTGAACAGTGGATGTTCTTCAATCTCCCTCTGGGCTAAACATCTAAGATATATTTGCCTGCAGTTCACGCTACTGGACTCAGTGGTCCTATCTATGTTTTGCTGTACCTTGTATCACACGTATGTGACACATAAGGAAAAGTTGTGTGGTTTTTTTCTGATAGTGCATGCAATTTTGTGGGTGAGCAATTAAGGCAGCTTCTCAGGACTCCAGAGGATTGTGAAGGGGGAAGAAGACACAGTGAGGCTAATGATGACTTTGGATTTGGAGTTGTGAGAAAGCCTGTACAGACAGACAGTGGCGGTCCCAGACAGCTGGGGGGATGAAGTATCCAGAATTTCTTTAGGAACTTAGCAAAGGCACATGAACTTAATATGAGTGCTTGACTCAGGGAAAGAAATTTGCCAGGCTTGAAAAAAATGCTATCAATCTTTTGTTATAGCCATTCTTTTCCTTGATAACCCAGTAAAACTGTTCTTTATGGAAGTCAGTGAAATTCTAAAGGCAGCCTTGATGGAAGAGGATATTACCCATTAAGGGCAGCAGATTGTTCTTTGCTRTTCAGAAAGCTGATTAAATTGATTTTTTTTTTATATTTCTACAAAGAACTGCATGCCAAAACATAAAGTTAGAACTTCTATCTTTTGATAGAAAACAGAATGCATAATTGGTGCTAATCTCTTTCAGCACGTTTTCATCGTATGCTATACCAAACCCTGTCATAGGAATATAGATATATATATATATTCAGCTTTTGTGCATGCAAGTCTGATTCCTGCTCATATGTTGCCTTTGTAATCAGAAACATCACTACTAGGAGCTTGTAGGCGGATGTCATTATCAGAATAGCAACTATGGCATCCACATTAGGCTAGCAAAATGACAGCCCAAACAGCAGGACAGTGATGAATCAGGCCAGAGTATGGGGAATAAGCTCTGGACCTGGCTACCCAACCTGTTTCATTTCAAGAATGATCAAGACCATAGTGAGAGCTCCAGAGCAGGGAGAAAGAAGGTAGCACAGGTGAATATTAATATTCAAGGATTCCCAGAACAGAGAAGAAGAAAYGAGCTGCAGAGAGGTTATTCTCTGAAGTAGTGGAAAAGAAAAGGTTCCTGTGGAAGAGAATGAGCTAAGAATGGAGACCCAAGTTTATATTCATCATACACTTCTCAGTCCCATGGCATCTTTTTACCTATTTCTCTTAAAGTCAATGCACTGGCCAAATAGAAAGTTTTGGTGTTTATTCTTCTTTTGGTATTCACTAGCATTTAAGAATAATTTGCAGATTTTTGCTATCCTGGTTCATCAAGCCATTTTTGAACTAGTGCATGATGTAACAATATTCATAGATAACAAGCACATCAGCACCTACATTTTTAGCATCAGACTAATGAGAACACAGTATGCGGCTTTTTTTAAAACAAAATTCCTTGCATGAGAGAGCTTGTAGTTGAGTTCTGAGTGGATATAAACTGTAAACTGTTATTCCACTCAAGAATAAGTCCAAGGGAAAAGAGCATCCAGACTAAAAGGAAAAGCCATCTGCATCCTTATTGCATACCAACCAGAAGACTTCTGTTGCCTCCAGCAAGTGCAGCATGGGAGCCTGGCAAGGGGTCATTCAAAAATGATAGTTAAGGAAGTCAGCCACAGGCCAAAACGCTGTCACTGGTAAAATGTATTTCACAGTTCAGCATCTGGGCCCTTTAGATGCTTAGCACACCCAGCATGTGATCACAGCAGGCACTGAGGTGTAATGAGGAATAACTCCCAGGGCAGAAAAGACAAAAATCTGTAATTTTTAGAAGATGTCACAGTGCATTTTCTTCAGACTCAGCATTCTCCTTGCCCTTACCCCCCCCCCCACACACACACACCAGTACAGCCCTGAAGCCACAGTACTTGCTGCTTTCTCCTGCCAGCCACTGCTGTATCGCAAACAGGTGGCCATAGGAGGGAACCTGCTTTAGAAACAAGTAATAAACAGGGAAGTGGAAACCTGCTTACCAGACAGATGAAGGGAGTGAGGAAAATAAAGCAGACAGTGACAGAAAGAGATGAGATGTTATTTTCCAGGCTGGAAGGCAGTGAAGTTAGGAGGGGGAAATTAAGGTAAAATCAGCCTTTCATTCTGTGGCCTCAGAGTAAGATGGGAAGCTGCCTCCCCTGAGCAGAAACCAGCCGCAGCGCGTCCCTCGGAGGCACTGCGTTGGCGAGGTGAAGGGGCTGCAGCTCGGGCATGGCTGTGCCGGGGGCCGAAGGGCACCAGCGTGCCGGGAGAGCAGCTCCAGGCAGCGGGGAGATTGGAGCAGCACGAAGGCTTTGCTGGAGAAACCCAGCCCAGCCTTAGTGCTGCAGCAAAACCCAGCAGGAGCAGCTCTCTGCAAACCAGCCCAAGGGCGTCTCTGAAGATGGCGGGAGGGCGGTGACAGGGCAACGTGTGGGTGTATTTTGACTTTGGGCTGGCATTTTTAGTTGGCTCCATTATATCACAGTGTCCTGAAGCTCTGGCCTCCCTGTCCCGCGAACCACTGAGGTCGGGAGTCGCAGCGGGGGCAGAGCTGGGGGCTGCGCTACCGCAGAGCGCAGGAGGAGAGGTTCTGCAGCCGCATCAGTCTTGGCATGTTTTCTTCTGCTCCTGCGAGACTGCAGTCAGTGGACTGTTCCTAGGCTCCGATGGCTTGTCCTCAGAGGGAGGACACGGCTTCACAGAGAGGCGCAGTGTAGCTCAGGGGCCGCTGATGCGGTACACTGCCTAGCATCACTCGCAGGCTGAATGGTGGTAGTGGCTTTATAATTGCTTATACAAAAAATACTGTGTGTCAGTATTCTAGTGATTTGAAGTTTGCCCTAGGATCACTGAAATGCTGTTTCTCCAGTAGAGGTTTTGCCATAAAATTGGGCCAGCCAGTACCATCCTGATGGCTGTCACTTTTTCTGCCAGTTCAGTTCCCCTGAACTRAAACCACCTAGCAAAGACTGCAGAGGAGGCATTGCATAGCGAGCTAACTGAATCCTGTGCCAGATTAACCTGGACTTTAGCTGTGACCTGGAAGTGAATGTTTTCCTTGTCCATCTCCAAATTTTTGAGACATTCAATTTCAACTTAAAAAAAAGAAGTCCTCCCCGACTCCAAGGCAAACCATGCTGTGCTACCAAAATTTTATTCAGTACGAAATAGAATAACTAATGGAAGAGATACTTTAGGGAGGGTGGGAGTGGTAGGGAAAGAAATTACAAGGGAGAAAATTCAAATAAGACCCAGTGTTGTGTAGAGTCTGGATGAAAGGAATGACAATTGACTTTCAAGGAGGAGAAAGAAAAGATTAATTTCCTGATAAAACAAACAAATGCAGATCTTTTGTCATTAGCAGCTCTATAAACTATTTTGATGCAAGCAATCTATATGTTAAACATCTAAGCCTCAGTTTTAGAACAAAGCAAATGGCATGCTATTGTGTATATTTGCTCTTTTGTCATAACCAATCTGAGAAGTTTTGCTTACTTATCTGTGACTTGTCCAAAGCTGTCCTGGTGTCTAGCTTTAGAACACTCCATTCTTGCACTGAATTAGCAAATATTTCTGCCTGAATTCAATGCAATAGCCATTGACATGCCTAGAAAGAAAAAAAAGGAGAAACACCACTTAGCCAAACAATGAGCAGTGGAACCAAGGAAAAACAGTAGCTTTGCCTCTGAGGCTTCTAGATTCGTTTCAGGTTTTTCAGGTTAGGCAATTTCAAAGGAACTGCATGCAGGTGTTGGGGCTTGGAGAACAGCAGCACATGTGAGAAGCAGAGCCAGGGCTGCACTTGGAGGATGTTATTTATATCAGTTTGCGGATTTGAGATACCGCTGCAGAAAAAACACCGAGGGATTGACACTGTGGTCCAGCTGGCTTGGTCACAAAYGGTAATATGGGAGATCTGTGCCTTTGAAAAAGAGCCTGTCTCAAACCTTCCATCCATGCTCTTGACTGCATTTCATTGCTGCAGGATTGCACGTGACTTTATGCCTGGCCTTAGATGTTTCAAAATCAAGATGCTTGGCGTAGGTGCCAAAGACTGCACAGAGACAGCAGGCTGCGGTGGCAGGACTGATGCTGTGCTCAAATTTCCCTCTGTTGTTGCTGTCTTACATTATCTCTTCCCTGGAAACAGTACAAGTGTTTGTGCAATTCTGCACAAACGAGTTTGGAGAAGTAATTCAGATGAAAAATAAAAGTGATCTTTTCAGTCGTGTCAGGTGCGTGACGTGCTCATGGTGTGAGCACACAAGTGCAGGTGCCAGCCTGCRGTCAAGAGTAGGTGGGACGGCTGCTTTCAGTGGCAGCTCAGGTGCCTGTCAGGCTGCGGTCTGATGGATGTGACCACATCCATTCTTCCCTTTGGATTACTAGAGTTTCTGTGATCCTAAAATGTCTGTGTAACATCATTAATACAAAATGAATGTATCTCTATACCTGAGATTTGTTTAACCTTATGAGTAGTTTCAGTTAATGGACAGCARAAGGAATGATGCTCAGCAAATTTGATTTTATGAGCCTTTCACTTATTTTCTGTGCCCATTAGGCTGGAAGTTAGTTAATGGTTAAGTGTCCATTAGCGCATTAGCTCAGTGATGAGGGAGCTAGATTAAAAAATATATATATTGTGAAAAAAAACCAAACTCTTGTCCATTTATTAAAACTTCAGTTTTGTTAAGCAGAGACTCAAATAGTAGCTAGCCAATGKGGAGGAACAGTAGAATTCAGTTTTCATGAGAAAAAAGCTATAACCCATGAGTTACATTTTACCTGAACAAAGTGTTTACTCTGTCACTTTTCCTTTACGTGAGTGCCCAGGAAAGCAGGGCTGGGAATGATGATGGCTGAGAAGGCAGAGCTAGAATTGTGCCTCCTCTCTTTCGTGGTTTGAGAAAAGTCTGTGCAGTGCAGTGGGTCTGTCCTGCGCCGTGTGAAGAAGAAACCATCACAGACGACAGCAGCTGAATAGCCTCGCGCTGCAGGAGTAACCTGTGCCAAGGGGACCTTGAAAGGTGGCGTGAGCCGTGCATCCAGAGCCGCCAGGAGCGGCGAGCCTGGTGCGCAGGTGCTGGGGGCTGCCCAGAGCCAGGCTGCACCCCGGGAGCAGCCCCAGCGCTGCTCTCCAGGCGAGAAGGGAAGGCGTCTCAGGTGGGCGGACGTTTGTCCTTTGTTAGGAAGTGTCTTTCTGCTGGCGTCTTTAAGCTAGTGGGGAGGGTCATTTTCATTGTGGCTGTGGGATGGAGCAAGGGTTAGTGCGTTGCCGCCCTTCCTAGAGCCTGCTGCCCAACCTGTGGCCTTGGGCCAGATCCGGAGCCCCCGGAGCTGGGGGGCTCCCTCTCCCCAGCCCTCTTGCCCGCTGCTGATGAGCAGCTCCTGCCCCACGCAGTGAGGTGCAGCAACATGCTGCCAGCCTCCCAGCACCGCCTGACTCCGGTGGGGAAAACGGCGCGACCCTGGCGCGGGGAGACAGCGATCCTGCCGCGTCACAGCGGCTTTGCGTTTCCACGCACTTCTGTCTCGGTGCACGTGGCAAAGGCTGACAATGCAAATGTCCTAAACCAGTGGAGACTCCCGCTTATTTCTGTGCAATTTGGCTCAGTCAGTACTGTATGTTACTGAGCACTGGAATTAAAGCCAGCATATGTCATTTATGGAGACATGGAGAAAGTGGCCTCATTGCTCGCTCACAGGCAAGGTTTCCAAAGCTTTTGTGCCCACCCTAACAGGAGGATTTTGAGTGGCATCTCACCAGCTTTTGCAGATATGTCACCCTGATTGTATAGTGAGGGGGGAGATGAGGAGGAGCTTTGATTTTAAATGTTGCCATTAATATTGAGTAAAAAGGTTAATGCTGAATAAATTATGTAAAAGAAAAGAATATAAGTACTGTTAAATTGGGAAGGTGTGTTTATGTGTCTCTGGAAACCCTCCTTTTCTAATTGCAAATACTTGATCCAGCTGATAACAATCAAAATAACCATTTCATTGGTAACCCTTCTTTTACTAATTTACTTTGGAATGTTTACTCCGCCCAGGCGAATTAGTTTTCAGAATCTCTTTTCCTTATTTCCTRGACACCCTGGGCTTATTTACACACCCCACAAAGAGCTATTTACTGTTCCGGGTAATTCAGTGAACATTCACTAGGTTTGAATTAATATGCAGAGTCATTTCAAGTGCTAGCAATTTACTGATAATTGGAACATTGGTTATCCTGGAAAAAAAATCCAGCCTTACAAGTTAGTTTTCACATGTCACATTATGCAGCAGGAGAGCCAAATTTCCTTGTTTACATGCTAGCAAGGAAACATGTTGTTCATTAGCAATTAGAAGGCGAGTGCTCTTCCCTATCACTCGCAAAATGTACTTCCTCCATTGTCCGGATACGGTGGTTTGGAGAGAAGCCTCAGGCACCCTCTTCCATTTCCAAGGTAGGTGACATACAAAAGAAAACTGTTGTGGTGACAATTATAACCTTTTATAAAGAGCAGTTATAGGRAAGTCCCCAGGGGTCCTAAGAATGACAGTAAAAAATGGAAAGGGAAACAAGATTTTCTAGGCTGCTTCTGGAGGAACCTGTAATGTAATATAAAAGACCTCCTCTTCACTGCATCTAATTGCAAAGAGTGCTGGGTAAATGGCTACAGTAATTATTTAAGCAGTTTACCCAAAGATCCATTGCAGATGCAAGTAGAGAATTGGGGATGAGTGAAGGGGCTCTGTACCTGCACGTGCAGGAGGAGGGCAGGAAGAATCCATTTAAATAATGCTGGGTATTCCAGCCTGATATAGTGACCTTTGGGAAGCAAAATGTGTGGCTGTACTCTTCCCAATTCTTTCCAATACCATCACCTTAGTTTACTACCTTTCTTGCCCCCAAAGGATTTGCCTTCCTTCATCTGTTTTGTCTGCCAAGATAACACAGATAGGTATCGTGGTTGCTTAACTGTGTGTCTTGTCCAACTCCCTTACCTGAGTTTATCTGCCTCCCATACAGGGCAGGAAACATTTAGTGCTTTCTTGGTCTCTTCATAACAGTTCCCTGGTTGTGAGGCCTTGGTGACAATCTCGGAGCCATGGGAGCTGCTCTGCAGTCCCAGCATTGTAGAAGGGGTGAGGACACTGCAGGCTGCATCGTGTTGCTGCTCTGAGACCTGCTCTGAGCTTCTGGGAGTGCTGATAACATGAGGTATCTCAGCCTGTGTCTGTACCATACCGAGGATGAGAGAACTACGCAAAATCTTTGCTACCTGGAAAACAGTCCCTGTGCAAGCGCTATTTCCAGGAGACGTTTTCACCTACTTTGAAATGTGTAACGCCAGAGTATTTAAAAGGTATTTAGCATAAGGATTTAGGCTACTGTATTTTAATTTCTGTAAGTTTCTTAAAAATCTAACCTGTATATATGTGGGAGGCACACCCCGTAAACTGTCACCAAATAATCATTACAGAGCTTTTCTTCTGACTTGCTTACAGGATTCAGTTTAAACGTCTGTAAGACTGATACTTAATGAATTGCATTATGCTTCATTCCGTTGGTGATTGATAGTTAACTCTAGCAACAGTGTCAGTCTATCAGTAGACACATTTCAGTTTCAATTTGTTGAATGCWCTCTGACCATGGACAAACAGCGCTTGCAAGAGAGTCCTATCTTAGAAACTAATAGAAACTGATATATAGAAAATGAAATCTATTTTCTCAGTTTGTGTTGTCTGCTCACTTTCCCAATTTGGTTCCACTTACAAGGACTACTTAAGATGCTGCCACATAATAAAAACAACTTTGTTAGGGACTGCAAGAGAGGGGGAAAACACTAAGTTGCATTTGTTTGACACAATTTTGAGTCTCCAGAGGGAGCACTTTAAATCTGTGCAATCCAGAGAGGGATTGACTGTATCTTTCTAGAGCCTTTTTTTTTCTCCTGCAACTTTTTGTCTCCTTGTATAAYCTCCTACCCAAGCATGGAAGGGATTCTAATAGAAAGTTAAAGGAAACTGTTCTGGGGTAATTTAAAATACCTAGATATCATTTGCTTCTGAATTCAGGAAGTTTCACAGCCATTCAGGGCTTAGCATTTGTGCTCTGCTGTTTATGTCTTAGCAGGAATCTTAAGTGGGATGGCAGTGGCAAACTTAGCTGTAACACTTTGTTTTCTTAGTGTGGTAGATGCATGTTGTTGTTAGTTGTCAGAGGTCATTATTTTAGGATGCTCTTCAATAATCAGGAGAATCTCACAGCAGAGTCAGTACTTGGTCCAAAGAGCCTTCCTTTGAACCGGCAGTGTGAATCTGAGGTGGAAACCTGAAAGGCTGCGTCCTCAAAGGAAGGCTCCGAGCTTGAGCCCGTTTGAGGAAACCCTTGACTTCAGTGAAACTTCCCAAGGGCAGAGACAGCTGTGGGCGTACTGCCCGCGGCACTGGCACGGCTCCCGTGTGCGTTGCAGCTTGCACTGCTGTACTTCGCTCAGCGTCGGCCTAAGTTCAGGTTGTTCTCAGTGGACTGTGCCAAGCACTGTGGAGGAGCATATCACTAAATTAGGTTCCAAAACTATTAAATGTTGAACATGGATACTAAACCAGAATGAACATGTGTGTTGCATCTACCAGTAATTAGATGAAAGTGTTTGCAGTTGAGACCATGGCTATTAATTTGTAGTAAGCTACTATGTAATGTAAATGTACTTCTTTCTTAAAATTGTATTTGATGTATATTCTCATGGAGGCATGCAGGACTACAGTTCTGGCTCTTACAGACACATGGGCCATAGAACCTCCAACTCATTTGTGTTCTGGTTTAGCTCCTCCTAATGATCTTGTCTTAAATGAGGCTGGTAAGCATTTTATGCTGTGGGTCGGTACACAGCAGTAGCGCGGTTCCATACTGAGTGAGGCCACTAGGAGACTAAAATAGTTGAAATAAGTAGGAGCTGTGGCCAGGCACCCTTGAGGATCTGGACCTAAGGACCCAGGTCTCAGAGGAAGCCTCTGGAGTCAATGGTGCAGTTACCCCAGATGTTTGCCTCCCGTGTTTAGTCAGAGAGGGTTTTAGCAGACAATTTGGGCTGCTGAAAGCAAGAAAGACAAATCATCAATGATACTGAATTTCTTTTCTTGTTAAATACCAATTTTATATTAACACGGAACTGGCAAGAGGGGTAGGCCTCTTGTGAGTGTAGCAGGGGTATTGGAATAGCAGCAATTTTCTTACTGCAACTTCTGTTTCTCTCAAACATTTTTTTTTTAATTGAATTTACTGTAGAAGTGAAAATCTTTATGGTACAAATATTTTTKATGGTTTTCATGTTATGCTTTTGACCTGTGAAAATGTGTTTACAGCAAAGATTGGGTAAACACCCTGAAAATAAACAACTGTGAATATAAGACTCATAGTGCTAACATAAAAATTAACATATGCAAAATTAAGCACTTCTAAAGAAGTTGCTTTCTTTAGGGAATTCAGTGCTYGTGAAAGCTGGCAAGCTGACAGCCCCAAGAGCTGAAATCTTCTAGCCGTTGGAAAAGACGAACATGCACGGTATCATTTCAAGGCAATGATACCACCTTGCCTGCCTGCATGAAACAAATTTGACCCTGTGTGGCTGGGCATGAGAGGATGGTTAATTCCTCAGTGGCACTTCCAGTCTTTTCCTTCTCTGCCTAACTAGTAATGGGAATTTGCAGGAAGCAAGAATCAGTGTGCTAGATGCCAGGCTGGGACAATCATTCAACTTCATTCACATAGGTCTCTTGATGGAAATAGCTTCCAGTCACTAGCACCAGCCTGGGGACAATTGAAACCAGTAATCTAGAGGAGATATCCTTCATAGCCAATTAGCAGTCTCTTGAGCTATCAAGGACCCTTCAGTCTCCTTTATATGTTCTCACACAGGGCTGCAGAGCCCAAAGGCCCAATAAACAGCTACTGTCTTTCTCCCTCCTGCTCTTTGTTTACAACCATTTGTTGCTCTTCTATCTTCGGGTTAGGCAATAAGCAGTTCTTGCCTCGCAGGGTGTTCTGTGCCGAGCCTAACGCCAAGGGGGCTGTGATATTTAACAGTAATGATAGTACCCGCTCTTCTGCGGTACCTGGGAACTACCTGTCCTTGGCGACGTCTTCTCCAAGGTCCGCAGCAGCCCCATTCAGATGAGCGTTATGGTCTCAGCTTTAGATACACTGCAACTGCATGGGCTTGCTGAAAGTCACGTAGCAGCTAATGGCAAAGCTAAAATTAGAAGCTGTGTCTTCCTCACACCAAGTATAATCCTTATTCCCTGAGACCATGCATTCTTAAAGGGTGATTAATATGATGTTTGGATGAGGACATTGAGAAAGACATCTTATTTACAGAAAGCTTCCTAGCGGAGTTTTCAAGAGAACAGTGATCCAGAGAGAGTGCAGTATGTGTACTGTTAATGTAAAGGGACACTGTTATTTGTATTGTGCCGCTGAATTCCATTAAGTTTTTTATTCACCTTGTTCTCAGGACAAATGCTTTTTCATTTGAAACCATCTACCAGTCGGAACCTATCAGTATATCACTGTTTCGTTTTTTATGCCTGAAAAGAAACAGGCTGCTGCTGAATCCTAAAGATACAGTGCTTAAAGTGCTATTGACTCAATAAGAATAAACAGAGTAAGACAATATGGGCCAGCTTCTCAGTTAACAGCTCCAAACAGTGTCTCTTGTTTGCGCATGCGAAGAGGTGAAGAGGTCGTTGCACTGCTGACTATCCCAGCTTCTGTGAACAGAAGTGGTGTTTGAACTTACAAAGGCAGATATGTTCAGTAATATGCATGTGTACAGGAGTTYAGCCTCTTTTATGCTAAGGCCTCTTTACACTGCTGGTTCTTCTTTAAGCTTTCCAAGTATATCCATTCTCCTAATTTTTATTAGGCAGTTGATCAAATATGTGAAGGCCAGAGTTGTTGTTTGTGCGTTCTGCAGCCAAAGGCCTTTTCTGAAACCCAGGGTGTTCCACCTTTCACTGACACTTGAAAGTCATATCAGCAAAACACGGAAGAAGGAAGGTTCTTGTCTGTGGAAAAGAGCATGAGTTGAGTAATGCCTGGTTATAGATCTTGGACCACTGGATTGGGGGTGGGGGTGCAGGGGTTAGCTCATATATGTCCCCTCCTCAGGTCTCAAGTCCTTTGGTAAAGGTCTAATAGTAAACCACTTCCTACTCTGTATTAAGATTAATGTTTAAACAGCCATTGTCCTATAAATCTCTCTCAGAGGCTTTTCTCAGAACAAATAGTTAGCAAGAGGACAAGGCATCTATTTGAAAATGACAGGAATCCTGATCTATTTATTAAGCAGGTAACCACTCTCTCTTGAAATGTCAGTTTGACTCTTCATCTTCCTCTAGATTACAGTTATGAATGCATTGCGACAGAAAATGTTACCTCCTATATTTATTTACAAGGAGAAAGAGTCATTGAGATTAATTGCTCAATTGAATATGCAATGTGGTAAACAGTTATTTAGAAATGATTGTTTGTGTTTAATTATGACATACAGGATAAGTTTAACAGTCATAAATTTTTCATTGGGTTGTAAATGCAAATGCAAGCATTGAAATACATCCGCGAAATGCATAAATCATGGGCCAGATTCTCTCTTTACACTAGTCTTCCTACAGYGTAACTCTCTCGATCCTTGTTTATGCTAGTATAAGAAATTAACTTGTGGTTGGTAGCAGATATGGAACTGCAAGTTGATTTAAGCCTGGGTCTTTCCAGAAAAGCATCCATCGGTTTAGATCTCTGTCCTGTCTTCCCTCTTGTTTACAAACCAGCCTTGAAATCAGTTAACTTGSGGCAATTTTTCCCTTCCAGCTCCTGAGGCCAGGTTTGCTCTGTGACACTGGTCTTGGGCAGATCAGTGGGGTTGTCTCTGGCCAGCACCAACAAGAAGGTTGCTCCTGGTGTCCCAGCTGCTATGATAGTGTTGTGAATGCCCTTTGCAAGGATGCTGTAGGATTAGAGCTGCCAGGTAGGTCTCAGCATCACAAGGACCACTAGCCTGTGAAGAGATTTGGCTGGGCGATCTGAGCAGTTTGCAGCTCCTCCCTGTACGGGAGAGGACGCAGCCCATGGGGATTCTCTTGCAGTACTTCCTGCCTCCAGCTCCCCATCTTTGACCCCCTGTAGCTGTTTCAGATTTCCGCACAGAAACTTGTAGTGCTCTTAGGTGAGCTGGAAAATAACATGCTCTGCAAATGGGCCAGCCTGAGCCCTATAACAAATGATTCTTCCTTGCAGAAGCAGCAAGGGACTCTCCCTGAAAATAAAAATGACAACTTGTCCTTGCAGAAGCAGCTGTGGACTCGCCCTGAAAGTAAAAATGACAACCTGTTTTCCACTGACTCATCCCAGCATGCTGGATAATCCTGCTGGTACCATGTGATCTTCATTCTCCAGGCATCCGTAAAGTAGATGTGCATAACCGTAAAGTGTCAACTCATTGAGAGAGGATTAGCCCAGTGCTGGTGCTGGGAAAGGCCTCCGCGTTGTTTGACAGCCGTGGTTAGGATTACTGCGTGCTCTCGCATGCGCGTTCTCTGTGCGCGTGGTGAAGGAGTCTGCAGACCCAACATGTGCTAGGCAGCATGTTTCTCCCTTCTGTCAATATGGCATATGAAAAGGTGTTAATAAATGTACCACAGAGAGTGGCTTAGCAAACAAAGTACTTGGTTTTGCTTATTTTTTCTTCTCCATAAAAAAAAGAGTTCTTTACACTGAGCAGTGGCTTTAATTAGCAGCAAGGGATTAACTCCCTCTTACACTTTGGGCTCAGTAAGAGAGGATAAAGGACTAAGGACTTGAACCAATTCTTAGTAGATTCCCAATAAAATACAAAACCTTTTTTTTTTTTCGTGAAACTGACTTTTCAACCAGTTTAGCTGGTCTTAATGGTTTGTCAAATTCTAATGATTCTAAGCATACAACGAAACCCAACATGTTTCCAATAATCATTCTTTATTGGATGATTTTCCCACCTTTTCTCTCCTGTTTTTCTCTTGTCCTCATCCCTCCTTCCCCCGATGTGCACACACACACACACAGCCCTTGGCTATAGAAGAAAATGAAAAATAAATGTGTAGGACAAAAAAGGTTAAGCAAGAGAAGATGAGCCAGAAAACAAAATAAAAGGGAGGGTAGGGGTAGAGAGAGGAAATCTAATCAAAATGGAGAATTTCCATGGCAAAAACGTTTCCTTTTTTCCCACACAAAAAAGTGTGATTGGGGGCAGGGAGGTAGAATATTGTCTTGATCTAGTCTACTCATTTGAGGAAAGAAGATGTATTTCCCYGCTATTAAAACCTGGCATGATAACAAAAGACAAGTATTTTTGTTTCTGTATTACTGAAGCTAATCTCTCATGGGGCAAAACCTATCACTTTCTGAGTTTCATAGTGTTTAATTTTGTATTAGGGAAGGAACAAACTGTTTCCTTGTTGTACAGTTGCACATTCAGGCTTTCTATATGCTTAAAGGCAAGTGCTCGTTTTCTTAGCAATCACTTATGCCATTGAGTGATGACATTTTTCCATTTTGCTGTCTATAAAGCTGGACAGAACGTTACATTTCTGATGAAAATTTTCTTTGCCAGCTATCTTTTTGAACAAAAAGTGGAAGAGATTTTCAACAAAAAGAAGGACGTTCTTTTCATTTATTCCTCTTGGATGCCATGTTCTCCTGCTGGTGTAGGTTTATTTTATATTGGTTTAATCACTGAATTATTGCAAAAATATGCTTGGAAAAAATGAAATGTGATGCAATCCAATTCAGTTCACTGTGAATACACATCTTAGAAAGAAAGCGTTTGCTGCCAGTCAGCAGAAGGCATTCTTTGCAATGCAATCCAAACTATTTACGCACACGATTACGACAAAAGATTTTTATTACTTACTGAAAGATTTCTATTACTGGCTGTATTTCAGGAAAAGCGTTTAGAGTTGTCTTTAATTAGAAGTCGATAATTACTGTTGAAAGACAGCCTGTTTTTAAAGGCTTTCAGTATTCTTGGGGAAAAGTTGCTCATTATTTTGGGGGGGAGGGGGGATTCCCTTTCTTAATTAACTGGCCTGAGTCATTTTATATATGTGTAAATATTCTTATACTCCACATGGACTAAAATAATTATGAAGCACTGGTGGTAAAGTAGCTTTTAAATACTTTTCCTGGTGAGTCACAGACGGTCTTCTGCAGTCCCAACGGTAGCGAGCAGAGGTCTCTCTGCAGGGAGACACTTTGAGGGTGGTGCACCTCAGCCTTTGCTGCTCAAAGGCTTGCTAACATTTATTTAAGAGAAAAACATTCAGGACCACATTGTCTTTTTTTGTCTTTCTTGTACATGGCCTACTTCTTATTAAGTCTTCTGATTTCTCTGCAGTAGACATCCAAATGTGGAAAACCATTTTCTAACCAGAGCAATATATTCTTGTCAATAAGTCATGGTTGTGTCTAATGGTTCAAATGCTATAATTGAGGCATGTTTTAAAGGAAGTTAAGTAGCTTTATGTACATTGATTTTCCATTTATATGATAGGTGTGGTGTAACATACTGACTAACCTTGTTTTAAAATATACTTCTAATGTGTTACAACAGATGTCAGTTGGACTGTGGACTTCAARGACCTGTGTCCAGGTCAGGAGTATCCTTGTGTTGGATTCCAAGATGATGACCCATTATTGGATGTTACACAGAAAAGAAATCTGCCTGGATTAGGCGACAGGTCAAAGATTGTCAGAACACTTACCGTAATGTAGCTGAAAGCTGGAATCCCTTGAAGATGTGTTAGCTGTATCACAGAGCGGGATTTCAAGGCAATACGTGAACATAACAGGTCTCAAGGCGGTATTTCAAGGGAGCAGGAGTGGGGTGCGGGGGCCGGCGTTACGCAGGAGCAGTCTTAAAATAGAGCGCTTAGAAAGGGCCGACCCCAGGCTCAAGGATACATTTAAGTGCTACTGACCCTGTCGTCAAACCTTAAGATGAAATATCTCCCCAGACGGGTTCTGTTTATGTTTTCAGACTATTTTAATAGCGATATTGGCCTGAGTTCTGCCTGTGATTTACAGCCTCCATCACAAAGGATATCCTCCAGTAACTTGCAGGAGGGCCACTCTTTGCACAGGGAGGGCCTGTGGGGCTGCAGAACTGCGGATGTTTCCCTGCAGCCATTTTATTGACCTTGGGTTATGGTGCCCCAACTGTGAAACAGTAAAGGAGTCGCTTAACCTTCAAACGTGTAGCCACCAAACACCTTGTGCTGAGAGAAGGGGGGGGGAGGAAAAAAGTGGGTAAACTGCATGTGGATGTTTACATTTCTGTGTATTTTGGCTCCACTTAGTTGTCATATGTCCCATTGTTGTTCTCAGAGAGTTAGGCATATATACCTTTATTCTGATTAATAAGATGTAAGAGGACATATACGGCTATTAGGATGCAATGGATCAATTCTGGTTAAAGCTAACTCACTAAAGAAGAAATCGTACATAGCAAGAAGCAATTTGGAGATAGGAGTGTTAAGCCAGAGGTGCTACTGTTCAAAACATTTTCCAGAACTCCRCCTTTAGATTATTCCTTGTTCTCTCCTAGTGTCCTGGTTGAAGGACACCTTTAAAATGAGGGATGAGCCATAATGAGAAAAGAGATGAAAATTAATCAAAGATGACACTAGAAATGATGTGAAAAATAATTTCTTTGGCATAGTATTCAGATGTGAGGGAGTGTATATATATGTGTATATTTATATGCACACACATATACAAAAACTGTCATTGCTCATCACTTGTAACACTTGTGAAGGACTATACAAGGTGAAAACTAATAACCTCCATGTGAAGGTGGGGAGTGACCTTTACTTAAGGCTTTGGAGTGAGATTCAGAAATCATGGACTCACTTCTTGTCTCTCTTTCTCAATTTTCCTTTGTGATTTCAGGTAAAATCTTGGGGATCTGTTTTGGCAAGGCTCTGAGTCGTGACAGTTAACCTGTTAACCTCTGTGAGATTAGTCCGATGCTGAAATACCCTGCTCAGCTGCACCCTGGCTCTTTATTTCCTTTTCTCTGAAGTGAAGATAGCAGGTTTTCCTTTTCCCCACAGGTTTTGCTCTCAGCAGTGCCTTTGCACTGTTCCAGATTTCAAACTAGCCTTTTACAGCCCCGAACATCACAGATGACAGCACCAGATCCTTTTCCAGGTTCAAACAGCAAAGCTTTCTCCTTAAAAAACTGACTAACTTCATGAGACACACTGAAGATGTGCTGGGGAAAGGGAAAGGAAGAATGAGGGAAATGAAATGTTATCATCATCATTTTGTCTGATAAGGAACCAGGAGAGAGAGAGAAGTCACTGAGCTGTGCCTGCAAACACCGACTGAAGATCAGTCCTTGGGTTTACAACACACAGGGGCAATTAAGTTTTACACAGTGCCTAGTGTTTTGTACTAAAATTGAGTGTCACCCTGAGATCTGTAGGAGTCCAAAGCGAGTCACATTCTGCTGTAATGTGAGAATGCTGAATGCTCATCAGCAGTGGAAGGATATTTATATTTCCCTGGTGAAGTACCTGCCAAACTCCATGTTCTGAAAATCGTTTGCAGCTGCCTGCTAGATAGCCTGGTGGTTTAGCTGCTTCAGTGCCAAGAGATATGCTGAAGCAGGCAGTGATGGACAGARGTCGCATTTTTTCCTCTGGTCAGCAATAGTTAGGCTTTTGTGCAGGAGGCAATGTGCAGTTACTTGCAAATGCCCCCCTATTTTCTTGTAGAGTGGCACACCGGTCTCCAGAGGGAGGATGGATTAGGATGAATGCTAATGGCGCATGGTCACATACTGTGTCCATACCTGCAGATGAGCTACAAACACAGACATTTTGCCTTCCTTTGGTTTGGGTTATCTGTGTTGTCATGAGAAATGCTTTAACATGCACAGCTCTGAAAGCTACCAGATTGCAAATGAATGTTTTCTGCTTACTTCTAGGATGCAGTATGAGGGTGACCAGACAGCCTGTCCTCAGCTCGCCCTCCCAGTACGGTTCCAGCCCTGACTCAACAAGCAGGAGGATCTGTGAGCTCTGATTGAGCAAGGAGGCATTACCCTGCAGCTGGCATTTTGCATGCTGCATGTTCAAAGAAGGTAAAGAAATGTCCTTTTCAAAACCTGGTAAATGTCTCTAAACCTATCAGTCATACTCTCCTTAATGTTGTGGAGGAACAGGAGGTGACAGCTGGTATACTAGCGAGACCAATATATCAGCACACAGGCCTGGGTGTAGTGTATGAGGCTTCTACACAGAGGAAGGCAATAAACAGCTCTCCATTTCCAGTGTTACGTTGGTTCAGCTCCTTCCACTTTGGGAGCAAAACAATTACCAAAATTGCAGTTCTTTATATAATTTGGCATCTTTTGTTTAGGATCCTTGTTCAAAGTCCCTTGGAGTCTTCCCACTGATCCCCACAGAGTTTGGGCCAGGCCTTGTATCAGCAGACAAACATAATAAACAAGGATGCTAGAATCCAATTTTCACTTAATGTTTTCTTACCAGCAGACTGTTATAACAATGCTGTGTGGTGATATGTTTATAGTGCCAGATTTCTCTAAACAAACACTGCATTATATTCCATAAACAAGCTTACTGAACTTTTTTTAACTAGAAGCATATAATATATAGGTTCTAACTTGTTTAATGAAGCATGATAATTGAATGATAATAACTGTTCTTTGAAAGTTCTGAAAAGAGATGGAAATCTGTTAGAATCAATGTATTGTCTACAGGGAAGTACTCCATCTCTGAAAGAAGCTGGTGACTTGTTATTCTATGAAATGAGAAAATATTGCTATTTATGACGCACATTTATAAAACTTATACTCTACTTTTAAAGAGTTGGCTTAAGGGCATTTACTACAATCCACATTTATCAAACAGTGCACATGTAACTGCATTACAAAACCAACTTCAATTAAAAACAGATCTGAGAAGTAATGTAGCGTGTGGACACTAAAGCTCTAGCAGAAGGAATGTGTACCTGGTTAGAGAATCAAATGCTACTCTTAAAACCTGGATTGGTGGTATTTTAGCCTCTAATATAATTGAATTCCCATAAAGCCTACTGGAATGAATCCTGGTAAGGAAGATGATGGCTGACAGTGGTGGCTTTTATGAACACTCTCAGCCTATTGTTACAATATTGGTATTACAGTGTTAGTCTGTGTAACCTGAGCAAGCATTAAATTAGGTGCCCCTTCTATAGGAGAGGAAGGCAGTGGGATGTTTCCCAACCATGTGCAACAGTGCAGGAACAAGAGCTCTTTTTTGCAAAACACAGCTTTTCCCAGAGTAAAATGGGATTCTGAAGCAGTTTGACAGAGGTGAGGTGTTTACATCTGAGCTTAGGTTTGGATCCAGTGTTCTTCTATAGACACTTTTTAACTTGTTCCAGTATCATGTATTGGATTCATTAAAAATTCCTGTTCTGGAACAGCTTTATCAGTGACTTTGCAGAATTTGGACTGCTTATGAATGAACAGCAGCATGTGGGCAACTAAGCAAGAACATGTATTTTTTATGAGCATTGAGAATAGATCTATATCTTAATAAGAAATCAGTGTTCGAGTCACAAGGTGGAACAGAACAATGGTTRTCTTAAGTCACATGGGGGAAAAAAATAACAGTAACCACTGAGATATAATTTAGGAATTTGCTGCAGTCAGAGATGTTGTATCTTAGGAACTCATCATTATGATATGTTATGGCATCAAAATCCACTTTAAGTTCTAATATATCCAGTTGACTTCTATGAAGAGAAGAGTGAAATGAAAATGTTGTAATGGATTAGAGAAAGCTAAACAAGCCATTGCCTTTCAGTGCGAGCCTGTGACATGTCAGAACTGGCAAAATATTTCACTGTGCAAGTTATCAGAAATGAGTAAGCTGTATGCGGTGTAAAGTTTGATCTTGATTGATTGTGTATGCTTAGAGCTAAGTCAGGTCAATCCAAACCACTATATTAAAAAAGCACTGATTTGACAAGAATTGCATAGATTGCTAACATGCTGGAAACTATTTTCACTAGTTTACTAAAAGAAATATCTCAGTCCTGCCAAAACATATTAAAGGAAAAATGAGTCATGACTAAGAGAAATTAAAAGAAAAATCCCTTGCAGGAGGTGAATGACAGAATCTTGACAACGACTCATACTTGTTCTATTTATAGGCATCAGGAATGAAGCAAGAGACAGCAAACAGCTGGTTGTGCAAACCTGGGGGAAGTCTCTTCCACGTCAGGTGAGCTCTCAAGGCTTTGCTCTTAGACATGTTCTTGCTTCTTGTTAGTAACACATGAAACCCATGCAACTCCTTGATGCAGGCTGTCATAGAGATCAAAATGCAAGTGTGTGCAGAAAAACTGAAAAGATGGGGGAACAGTGGTGTGAATCTAGGCTTTGGTTTGGGAGTCTCCTAAGCTGGGAAAGCTGATTATGAAAAACATCCCTGTCCGCATCCCCAGTTCTTATATTCTTTTCTTAAGGGGCCAAGGCATTATTGCAGTGTGGAAGATGTTATAAAATAATAGCTGTTTGGAGACTAGATACTGATGAAAACATACAGCTCCATGGGACACTTCAGAGACTCTCTGGCAGTTACTGTTCCCCCTTTGTAGTCTCTTAAATTTCATTTATAGGTAATATTTGGACACCCCTCCTCCCACTTCCTGTGCTGGATGTTCATTCCAGTGATAGCTAATGTCTCTGGTTGTGATTTCTGTGTGGAGATGAGACACGGGCGATCAGAAAGCCAGACACCCTGCTAATCTTCCACCTGTCTCTTTAATCTGGAAACAAAGTCCCACAAATTCTGTTATGGTGGGAGAGGTACGGTTTGAAAGTTTCCTCCATGTCAAGGCTTAGACACAGAGCAGCTCGGTGTTGTGCAGGGTGTTGCTTCATCCAGCAGCTGCTCTGTCCTTGGCGCCCATGGGAACCACACCTCTGCAGCCCAGTTTGACACTGCTGTTCCCGGGGGTCTCCCCCTTCCTGCTTTAGCTGACTTGAGAAGCAAGCAGATAGTTCCCACGCTGGCTCTGCCTCTTCTTCTACAACTGCTTGGCGCCAACTTGCAGAATTACTTAAGAACCCCARGGTCACCCCTGCTTCTCTGTACACTGTCCCATTAAGTAGGTAGCAAAACTGTTGAGCTTTCTCCTTCACAGGTAGATTTGCTGGAGGTTTTTTTGCTTTTATTGATTGAGTCAGAGGCATCTGTGGCAAAATAATCTGCCTTTTAATGTTTGTTGAATTTGTAGGAGCTGTAACTGCTGTAGAAAAATCACAGCTGCTTATACATGCTTACAGAGAGAGAGAGATAAAAAATAGCAAAACTCTTGAGACAAGTCAGTGAGATTTGATTTACTTGGACAGGGACCAGGGTTCCCCGCCCCCCCCCCCCCGAAATATATGGGAAAGTGTCAGAGAATCGTTTCATGGTTCAGTTAGAATTCTATTTTGTACAAATACTTCTTGTCATGCGGCATACAAAATAATTTCTTAGAGCAACTCCCTCTCTTTGGAAAGGCAGGAGATAGCCACAGTCTTATGCTTTAAATAACCTCCACTGAGACACTTTTCTTACTTATGTGCTACAGATCTCTGAAATGGAACAGATGGTGTCCAATCTTGCAGCATTATCTATCTACATACACTCATCTTAAGTGGGTTTAAGCTAGACTTTTTTTTTTTTTCCATGCCAAACAAAAAAAGGGGGAAGGAAAAAAACAAAACATTAAAGCCAGATGCTGGTAATAGAGCAGAAGTGAGAGAGCCCTAAAAATGCCACTTAAGACATTTGCAGAGCTTCACTGAATGGAAATTTTCACCATCACAGCAAAATTCCCCACAAATGAGTTATGGGAAAAAGATGAAACGCAAAGGGCTGCTCATTTAAAGAAGCATAACAGCTTCAGGGTACAGGCACTGCATGTGTGGCAGGAAAGGAAGCAGGCAGTTAATGTGGCAGGGAACCTTTACAAAGAGACTTAATGGTCCAGGCGCTGAACTCCCACCATGTTCAGTTTCAGCCAGCGGTCTCCTGGACATTGCTGTGACTGAGGAAGAGAAGCTGTCCCCAGTTCAGTAATCTCTATTAGAGCTATCTCTGTACCAGTACTTCCACAAAGGACACATTAGGATCATGAAATGGAAGTCAAGTTTCCAAGCCAACAGAGAGAGTTCATGGGTTCTGCCAGCCAGCAAATGTTAGAGCAGCCTTGCCGCTGCTCTACGTTGCACTGAGGCCTGACTGAGGCTCAGCGTTGCCCATTCTGTAAGGTTTAGGTGTATCAAAAGGAGCAATAACATCAACCCTGTTCATTTCTCTAGTGCTGTTATGATTAGATCTGCTCAGGATGTTTCTAGTTATTGGAGAGGCGATTTCTACTAGGATTTGGCATCACTGAGGTGGGCGTTTTTTGTGATTCTCGTTCACCACAGTTTTGACTGTGCTTTTCCCCTTGGGTGGTGATTTGGTTTCCTTCCTCACCTGCTCTCTTAATCTTTGTCTCCTGCTTCCTCTTCCCTTTCACTGCACTGAGCTCCTCCTCATGCACACACTCAGCTGTCCCTTCTTCTCTACCCCCTGCTCTGAAATCTCTGATTCACTATAAAGTTTGCTGGTTCCCCCTCTATATATGTGCTATTCCTTCTCCTGTATATTTTGCTGGGTTAGATCATACATTCCTCCACAGATGATATGTCTGCTGCTCTGAGTTTGTAGAATACCTAGTAAAAAGAGGACCCATGCTCAAAGGCTCCTACTATAAAAATAGTATTAAAATTTCATCAGAAATATCTTCAAAAACAGTCTCTGCAATAGAGTCTAATATCTTACATGTTAAACTCCTGTCTAATGGAAAAATTTCATTTTGATAATATATATTAACCTTTCATTGTTAAGTTCAGAGGGGAATTTAATAAGGTTTGTGTTTTGTTCTAACCATAATTAGTTAATTGAAGATTTTCCGGTATGGTTTACCAGTTACTAAGTTTTTGAAAAGAAGCTCACCATCTCCATTCTGTACCCAGCTTTTTCCCAATTAGCTGCTAATTTAGCTTCCCGCTTTACAGATTCGCCCAAAGTGCAGTCTTCTAAAGAACTAAGAATATTTACCAGACACCTTTCTAGATACCTTGCTCTCAGCAGTTCAAAATAGGCATTTTTGTAGCACCCTGCTTTTGGCCATATTAGACAGACTTCAGAAGAGAAAGTTAGTGGGCTTTTCTGTGTTTTGGCTTTTTTTGAAGTGGTAGGATTTTAATGATATATCCATGCAATAGCAGTGCATGTTAATGCGTCACACAACATCTGCATGGCACTGCATTCTTCCTGCATGCGCACCCGACTCTGCATTTCTGTCAGCCCCAGTTTTCTACCAGGGGCTTGAATTACCCAGAAATAGTATCCCCAACATTTTTTTTTTCTTTTTTAGAAAAAGTCCAATCCCAGTCTCTGCATTCCAGTGTTAAAAAACAGATGGCTTTCCCGATGCTGGGGAGTCAGGACCGGAAACCTCTCTGGAGGATCTGAGCCACCTCACTCGCAGGTGAGTAGCTGTGTTGACAGTCACRGGGGGATGACCTGTGTCCCAGCCTGAACTAGTATGAAAGAGAGTTGCTATCTCCAAATTAAAAAGTGACTTGGGGCAGTGAATAGAGCACTAAACTGGGAGATAAGTGCAGCCAGCCACCCGGGCTATCCCAGGGCCCTCGTTTTCCAGCTATCGAGATCACAGCCTGACTCAGGTTTGCCGTGGCCCATTCACCATACCTGCTCACACCTCATCGACTCCGGGCATATGTTACAGGTTACTCAGGAAAGACAGGCRAAGGCAGAAGCACTGCAATATTCAGGGCCTGTAGACAACAGAATTAAAGTAGCCTGAGACTACTGAGATAAGGGAAACATTAATCAATACCATTTACATCAGAAAAGGGGCAAAAAACACCAGTGGATGCCCTTACCTTCCTTTTCCTATGTAAATTGATAGAGGTGGTGTGAGGGGGGAGAACAAGAACTTGGAGGATGTTTGCAGAACAACCTCAAGTCCTTTTCTTGAAGTCGTTCTGCTGAGTTGGAAGTGTTTTAATAAATCAGTTGTACAGAAACGTTGCTAAACAAATAGCTAAATCTTCGAGATATAGAGCTCTCGGCACTTGATTGACCTGCAGGTTTGAAAACTTCTTCCTGGGTGACAGTTAACAGCAGATACCTGCTGCTATCAAACAGGCACATCTTTGGCAGTTGTAAGCCTGAAAAAAGCATCAAACTCCATGGAAACCTGAATTTACAGATGCTCATTTCTTCCTTACAGTTTGGAAGTAACAAATAAGAAAAAGGAGAGACAGCATCCAGCCAAATACAGATGAAGAGAACAGGGAGCGATTTCTTTCTAGGAGAGTTTATAGGAGAACTCAYTGGGAAAGAGTTTTCCTTTATTTAAAAAAGGAGATTTTAAGTGAAGAATGGAGTCTAATTTTTTTTTCATTCCTTGGCTATGGACAATTGTAAAATATATATAATGTACCTTATGAAAGGCAATTTCTCTGTACATGTACTGAGCCCAGTCCAGCAGGGCTAAGTACCTTGCTTTTCTTCTTCTCAGTAAAGACTAAGCAGTACAGCAAAAACACCAGACTTTGGCACCAGTAACAAAGAACTACAGAGAAATGGACATACCTTCACCTGATGCAAATCAGCAGCACTTTGCTGGTTTGAAAAGTATTACATCCATCTCTTGTAGAAGGCATCTATACTAAAACAGTTTCCCTGTGCTGCTGAACACAGAACTGCAGTGAATAAGGAAAGCAATGTTAAGTGGTAATTACCATGGCCATGGTTCTCCCTGGCATAATCTCCAGATTCATCCTGTGCCAGGCTGCTGCTGCTCATTTAAAGAACAAATGCAGGCACAGACAGGATAGAGCCCTGTAACTGAGGCTAGAGGAGCGCTTCTGATGTTTAGTTAATGAATCTCAAAMTAGCTTCCAAAGCAGCTTCCAAAAATGACAAAGGGTGAAATCCRCAGAGGATGGAACAACCTCATGAACTCAAATGTTTTCAAATAGCCTTCTTTCCTCAGTGACAGCAAAAAAATCCTCATTTTTAGAAAACTTGATTAACGTGAATTAGCTAGAGGTATCTTTTCCTGATGAGAATAAATTTGAAGTAACTATAAATACTTTCAAGTCTTCAGGAAAAGACAAGGATGTGAAGTTTCCTGAATGTCTCTAACATGCAAAGGAGTTTGAAAAAGGCCTTTTCATTCTTTGAAGTTCTTTCCCTTTATCAAATCAAGGAGAATTTAGAATGAATTGCTATATCTCTAATCTCTACTTTGTGAATTTATTATTTTCTTGTCTGAGAACTTAAATTATTTCTTTTTTTGAGGTGGCTGCAAACATAACTAAAAGGTGTAGATTAAAGATTGAAATATAAAGTTAAACTGCACAGGAGGAACAAACTTCTAGTAATTTTCTATAGGAAAAGCACTTATATTGTATTTCTAGCTGTAAAATCTGCCTTTTCCTTTTTAGCCTTCATGAAAGCAGTGCCAGGCAACACTGAGGGCAGAACCCAGCCAAGCTCCTGCTGCCACCCACCAGTGCCCGGCCAGCGCAGCAAACCCACTGCACGCTCCAGGTCTTTTCCTGCCATGGGTTCGTACCTCTGTGACCTGCGGTAAGTCTTTTATCTCCTTGTGTCTCAGTTATTGGGCACAGTACCTGTAACTGAAGGATAAATGGGGACAAAAGGACCTCCTTGTTGATGGAGGGAAAACATGCAATGGTTTAGTGATGGGTTCGGAGTGAGAAACTATGCTCTGTCCAGCTCACTCTGCATTTGTCCATGTCCACTCACAGGCAGCTCTGGCATTTCTGCTGTTTTTCTTTCTTTTGGATCCTTTGTGGCTTTTAATAGGATATGATGGGCTCTGTTTGGCAAACCCAGGAAGGAACTTCTTCCCATGAAGCAATCAAAGATCTTAGACCTGTTTGTAGTCCCAAGGATTTTGCTGGCATGACTCATGATCTGAAATTCTTTGTTGGGTTGGAGTCTCATTAAGAACAACATCCATATGAGGTCTGTAGGACTGGTAGTAAGCATGGGGCCCACAAGAAAGTTCTTGTGGAGCTTAAAACATTAAGAAATCCAAATTCAGAAGGAGTTGAGGTACAGTCACCCTTTTTACCCCAAGTTTTTGATCCCTCATTAAAAAGCCAAATGAAGCAGCACATTGCATGCARCCCAAATGCTGTGGCGTGCTCTACACATCTCCAATACAGTGCCATGGTTAGTGGCACTGGGAGCAGCAGAGCACACAARCACCCTGATGCATCTTGTTTCAGACCAAGTGATTGAAAGCTCAGATTCCTATCTTGCCACTTCGAACTCCCAGTATGCCCTGACCCCCCAAAGTAGTTGGAAATCAAATGAGATGGAGACCCTGAAGGTCGAGGAGGCTTCTCACGAGAGGTGGGAGACATTAATGGAAGAAGTAAAAGGTGCTATTTTGTCTTGTTCAGGCACTGTGCTGGCATTTGTTCAAGCTCCCCCTGGGTGACCTTGAACAAATCATTTAATGCCTCTTTCTTTTAGTTCCCTGATTCTAAAATTGGGGATAATCATTTCTCTCTCCAGCTGCCTCTTGCTGCATCTGTTTAGATTGCAAGCCTCTCCGGGTAGACAGTGTCTCTCCCCATACATACACAGGATGTCTACCACACTAGAACAACGATTTCAGAAGAGCCTCCAGGCACTTGGGTGATACTAACATTAAATAGTAATAACTCTCTGCCACCATCACCCTCCTCAGTCCCCGGCTTCTTCATCTTAAACTTCTCTGTTTTGCCACATTGCTGGAAACCCAAAGCACAACCATGCAAAATCCACACAAAAAATACCTATTTTTTTTAAGCTACATTTTAAAGGTACATGGTTGCTGCAGTAATACAATAACGATGCATTTGGTGTGTGAAGTTTAGATTATTATAACAGGCATCTACAGCTGCTTCTGGCAAGAAAGTAGTTCACAGGGCTTATTAAAGCCAGCAGGATATGCTTTTTTTTTTTTTAATGGAGATGAAGAAATGTATAGAAGTGGTTAGAGGTACAGCCAGTTCATTGTAGATTGAGTTGGACAAATTGGTGGGAGGTTGTTTTTTTTGTTGTTTTGGGGTTTGGGGTTTTTTTGAGAACCCTGGTAAGAATTATACAGGAGACTAAATAAYGTAAGAACTTCTAGGTCTAATGTGTTAAATTTTAAACCACATTTATAATATTGCAAGAGTCTAATGTGTGGAATGACAAATAGAGAATACTCAAGCATATTGTTTTGGTAATTAGCCTGACTAGCTGAAGCGTGTCTTTGAAGCATGTTTTGCAACACCAAATAGCAAAAAAGCTGTAATTCATCTATCAGGTGGTAAAGGAATGGACAAGCTTATGAGACTCAGAAGGGAACAATGGGGAACTGATGCTGTTGGAACTCACCCAGTAGATAATTTGGCCTGCTGTTTCAGCAAGACAAAGTTTCTCAAGAGCACCAAGCAAAAATTTCCAATTAATTTGTTCACTGGAGAAGAATGTAGAGCCAAGGTGTCAGTTTGATTTGAATGCATGAATAGTTTCTGTCAAAATTTAAAAGTTTAAAAATATAGCATTTTCTATGGATGCTTTTCTATTAGAAAAGTGAAGAGTGACAGTCTGGCTGGGTGTACCACTGCATTCACAATAACACTCTTCCAAGAGGTGCAGCTTGAGATAAATCAGTGCTAGCCAACGTCAGTGAGAGCAAGGCTGGTATTAGTCCTGGTGGGACTGAGAGTGCTGTGAGACTATCATTTTCTGTAGAGGACATCAGATGAATTATGTTTGGGAAAGATCTGAGGGTGCTGTGGGAAATAGGACCTTGAGATGGCCCTAAAGGCTTGAAAGAAACAGCTCACCATTTCTCCTGTGCTGATGAGAAAAATGCTAGCACTGGGGGGGCAGAGATCCTCATGAGACATCCAGGAAGCCAGATTCTGTCATCTCACTGTCACTGGTGGTGGTCCAAAGCCCACCAACTGCAGAAGTCACACAGTTTCTGGAGGCTTTGGGCTGGACCCTTTGGTCGGGACCTGGTCTGCACAGAGCCCAACGGGGATCTACTTGGAGCAGGAGCTTGCTGAGACTATCTTTCCAAGTAAGGCACCAGCTGAGACAATTACTGTTGGCAGGACATAACTGTATCTGAAGGGCTGTGGGGAGAAGCAGATCAAAGTTGGTTTATGAGCACAGTACTAAGGGCTACCAGAACTTAGAAAAATAATATTACATCTCAAGCCGGCTAAATTTTGTCCAAAAAAGACCTACTGTAATGAATTTAAAATGAATTTAAACAAGATCAAAACAAATTTTAAACCATTGGGAAGAACATGTGCAATCACAGCACTTGGACAGCCAGATGTCACAATCTAATAATTTAATATAGTCTTAATTAGGTTTTGGTGAGKTTTTTTTATAAAGCAATCTGTCCTTCACTGCTCAGAAAGCTCCTTTGTACAAGCTGCGTCATTGTTATAATGAGCCATACCTGCAGCTCCCTGTCAGCTCCTTGCTCAAGTGACTTTAACAAAGTTTCATGAATGCAGCAGCCAAAAACTTTCTTGTCCATACTAATTCTAAACCAGTGAGCAGAACATGATTTATTTAAAATAGTGCTTAGAAATAGACATCATCTTAAACAGGTTACTGGGACACTGGGCCTGAGCATTTAGAAATATTTGGAAAAGAAGTTCAGGGCCCAGCAGTAAAAAAGGATCTGATAAGAACCAAGACTCCAGTGGGCATCAGTTTAATGCCATGAGAATAAGAGAATTTGTAAAACTGGATCAGAAAAGCTATCCCAGCATCCTGTCTGCGACAGCAGTCAATTGCAGGTGTTTGGAGAAGAATATATTTATATAAAAGGGAAAGCAAGGGGTGGTAGTTTCCCTTCAGAGTTTTCCAGAAACCTCCAGCTAAAAGACTTCCCGAGGTGAAGGTGATGCAGCTGCATGGCCAAAGAGGCACCCTGCCAAGTCAGCGTGTCGCTGCTCTTGCGGTTCTCACCAGTCAGCAGAAACAAGCAGTGCTGAAATAAACAGCATACACAAGCCATCCACATTATGGGGAAAGCTAAAACAGGCAATCGTACTGAAAATACATGGTGTTCTCGATCCCTGCAAGTGCAGGACAGGCTGTTCCCATGTTAGTATTTGCTTGTCTCCGACAAATGCTGCCTGCTGATAAGTTGTTTGTTGGCTCTGTAAAATGTAGCACCAGTAACTGGTGACTCCAAACAAAGCACTACCTCTCTGGATTTCCTTGAGACTTAGTGAGGCTTTCATCCCCTTGGGAGCCAGAATCCATCTCTGGCAACTGCATTTGAGCTTCAAAACTGGATTTTTGGAGCATGATTCATTGCATTATTAATGCCAGTGTGCAAAACTAGGTTCATAACACTGCAAATTCTTTTGATGATTTGTAATCCTGATTATCTAATACTAACTCAGTCTACCACAGAACCAAGAACAAGTCTGGAAGAGTTTAGTTAAGATTCCTACCCAGAAAAACTGATCTTCTTTGAAATCCCRCTAGTCACCCTGTTTACCATGAGGCCTGCACAAAGGAATACTGCTTGAACCAGAAAAGGGAGTTGGATAGGCATTTCTGAAAAGGAGCTTTCTTTTCAGACTTGAAGCCTACCTTCATTTTGTTAAGCTCCAGAGCTGCCCAGGAAAGAAAAAGCTGCAAGGTAAAGCTCCTAAGAAAATAGTCAACTATCTGTAATTAGTAGTGCTAGCCAAAAAAGTAGAAATGCCTCTTTTTATGCAGTTGTACAGTTTCAACAGCAATAAATCATTGCTGCAGGAGGGTGCTTGGAATGGTGGTGACCTGTCACCAAAAGTAAATGACAGTGACTTTAAAAAAAAATACAGAAAAGGAGTGAAAAGTAAMCAATAAGGTTTTGTAGGGGAGGAATAATGCTATAATGTTCTTGGGTGGAGGGTGTTAGTCTCACCATGCTAATCCCCATGTAGCTCATTGATTCTTGAGATAACTATTTTCACAGTGACTCCTCCGTTCCCCAGGACTGTGTCATGGGTGAGAAAACAGTCCTGGGGAGCTGCTGGTGTGTCTGCACATGGGGTGGGAGGAGGCAGCAAAAGGGGGTTTTCCCCATCCAGTTAGGCTGTTTTTTCCTCAAGCCATCTAGTAATGCCAGGAAGGAAGGTTTGCTCTCTTTCAGCCTTTGAGCAAACATGCCCCCATCAGCCTTTGGCCAGGAACCCTTCACCTGCATGTACTTTGTTGTGGTGCAGGTTTGGGCACCTGGTTGTGGGCAGGGTGGGGTCAAGGTGTTGGAGTCTGAAAATGAGTGAAGAGCTCAGGTTTGACAACCTAGGAAGAAGAAACTGCCAGCAGGAGACAGTGTCTTATGCATGCTTTGGAGATGTCACTCCAAACTGATGGCTGCAGTTAGGGTTCAGATAAGTTTACACAACTGGCATGGGAAAAAAGGATTTGAAAAACTGAGTTTGTTGCTAGATCTWAAACAGCTTATGGTGCTCATGTGGCTGGCAGAGCACAGGAACTTCTGGTTAGTTTTGGTACAAGAACAGCTACCCTAGTTTTGGATTAGATTTAAGAGTAAGGTTGGGGCTGGGATTGAGCTTTCCAAAAGAAAGGCTAAAGAGTCTGAGTAATTTTTTCTCTTTTCTAAGTACACATGCATTTTGAGCAATCCTGTCTGCTTCTCTCCTTGCCTAGAAGTGGTAGTGAAGTGCATCTGTTTAGGAAGCCAGGAATCAGGAAAGAGAGAGAGAGGTCAGACATGCTGTCATGACTTACATTTTGAAATCACATACAATAGCTCATTTCCAAGTGGCTTTCAGATCATCAGCATCAATGCAATGCAATTTGATGTAACAAGTAATAAACATGATTTATTCCCTATTTTATCTGCTGTGTGACCTTTTATGGATGTCCCATGCCTTCATTAAAACATGTACTGTGTTCAAATTGTCCAGCATGATTAGAATGAAAATCATTTTAAAAAGAAAAATGTAAATGCTCATTAGAAAGAGCCAAAGTAATAGAGCCTATATATCAGCCAGTTGTACAGGCAAGAATACATCATGATTCATGCTGATACATTTGCTCTGGTCCTTACCAGCACTGCAGCCTGCTCTGCATGCCTTAAAGCAGACACAAAGCTGTAGCCCTGTCTGCAAGTTGTGCAGGCAAGGAGGCCGCGCTGCCCTGAGTGAGCTGTACTTACGGAGCAGTAGCACTTGGCACTTCCACGGCACTTTTCAGCCAGAGAGCTCAAAGTGCTTTACAAAAGTTATTCAAGCAAACTTCATCAAAATATCCCTGTGAGGCAGCAGTAATAGTAATACTTAGCACTTCTGGAGTACATTTTCATCTTTTAAGTGTTTTGCAAATATTAATTAAACCTCACAGCATCCTTCTTAGATGAGTAGGTAGTAATATTCCCTCATATAGAACAGTTTGCTTAATATTTAAGGATAGTTTTGAGTTTATGCAGCAGTGAGGGTGATAGGTGCTTGCGCTTCAATTCCTTCTTCGACCTTCCGGCTTTGTGCGACTTTGAAAACACCCCCTGCCCTTCATTTCCCTGCRGTAAATATTGCTGCGAGGCCTTTGCCTCACTCTGCCTAGGCCTGCGCTGCTGCGGTCCCCAGGCCTTGGCACCCGCAGGGTGCAGGGGGGCTGCGGGGCTGGGGTGGGGGCGAGACACCCCTCGAGGGCTCACCGCCCCAGCTGCCACAGGGATGGGTCCTCTCGCATCCAGGCTCTGGGGATCAATGGTGCTCTGCTTCTGGCACAACACCTGCTGCAGGCAGGGCCAAACCTGGAGGAATTTGGGTCCCACCTAGTATGGCAGTTCCTGCAGCTGAAAATCAGCTGTTTGATGCCTCAGAAATATCTTATGGAAGCGTGGGCCAGAGAAGTCAGCAAAGGGTTGCCATGGCTTTAGTGGGGCTAGGATTTCATGTAGAAATGGCTTTTGTGGATTCTTGCAACAGGCACTTTTCAACAGAGTGTAGTAAACCTTGCTCTATATGGCCAGATTTTTTTTTTAATCTCCATAGTTGATGAAGAAATTTACATTTATTTGCATTTTAAAACAGGTCAAGGAATTATATGCGTATTTTCTACCCTATGGCTTAAAAGCCCTTATCTACATTTTTTCTGTGCTTGTTCTAAAAGTGTGATGGTCTTGGCAATTGATTACTTTAATTTCCTCAGGCAGGCATTCCTTATACTGCACCACTCACATCTTTATGAAATAAGATGTTTCATGCACTAAAATGACTCTGGTACAATGAGCAAGATATTATTTCTAAAGGAGCCCTACATTTCTGCTTAGGTAAAAGGGCATCCAGGGTAATCATTCAAAATAAAAGAAAATAAATCATTGAGAATTCAGTGCCTTGTCTTATAGAATATGCTCCTGAGCACTGATGATCAAGTGTTTAAAAAAAACATGAGCTGGGCTTCAAAAAATAATGATGAGATTTCCTTAATTGTGTGAATTAAAAGAAACCGACCCATGGTTCTGTGAGCACCAGAATAACTGAGGCCTGATTTCCATGGACTTGTGTCTTTGGTAGCTTATAAATGCTGATGGGCGCTTTCCACATTTTTTTTTTCCTCTCTCCCCCCCTCCCTCTCTCTCCCCCTCTTTGTATGTAGTCTTCCTGGTGCCTAATGCTATTAGAGTTGCAATTTTTATTTCAGTCTGTTTAAYTGTAGATTTGTCATTTCTCTTTGGCTACTGATTTTCATGCCCCTCAGAGAGAYGTAATTATCTCTGAAGCTTCTCTCAAATGCAGTTGAAGTTGGAATATTTGTTGAAAAAGGACATCAGGAAAATATAGACAGACATGCAAACACACATACCACACATATGTACAACATGACTAAGTCATGTTTTCTTCAGTAGTCAGACAAAAATAATGAAAGGGGTTGTTTTTATGATATTAGGGTGTCCCAGGCCTTGTTTCAAGGTTTTCATCATAGAATTGAAGCTAGAAATATACCTTTTCTTGAAAAATTATATCAAATTCTCACACTAACATATGCATGTAGCAACTTATGTAGAGACATCAAATATAATAGGATGTATGAAATTACTCACTTGTACTGGTAACTCTGAATTTCCCACTGGTGCTGGTTTTGCATCCRTTCAGCAGCAAGTCTGGACCATACCTGCACATGCAGGAGCAGCACAGCATGCCATGCTCCCCTGCTGCCAGCCGATCACAGGTCCTCTGAGCCGCTACCATCCCATGCAACATCAGAGCAGCTTCGCAGTAAATAGCACCGGGACCAAGGGGGAGAAGCAAGAAATCCAACTTCACTTCACCAGGATTGTTTCTTTTTTGCATCCAGCGATCCCATGTGCAGTCTGAACCTCTCCTCTGGACACCAGGCATTTACTGCAGAGGACTTGCAGTTAGTTCTCAAAGAATCTGTTTACTAATGAAATCAGAAAAGGGAGAAAAACCTTTTATTTTTCCTCTCTCTTGCCATAAAAACAAGAGAAATTAATAATAGAAATTCTAAATACAGAGACCTATTTTTGGTCTGTTTCATGAAATGATTATTATATGGTGATTACTCTTCTATACAGACTATAATGGATAATGCCCAAAAGAAGCCTGTTTRTGGACCCCATTTTTCAAACTCAAAGGAAGAAAACCAACTCCTCAGGGTTGTCTACTGGCAAAAGTCTGGCATTGCAAATGCCCTTAGTAAATTGGTGTGCCCATGCTTTTTGTAGGTTATTTTTTTCTAGTGTTAGGCTACATACCCTGGGGGTCACTCAGCATATTTAAAAGTCCTGGCTGTTGGTGAAGTCCAGCTGTGAATGGTTTTACTGGGCACGATTAGCCCAATACCCTATTTTTGATGTTTCCTATGGCATGCACAGATTGCTCAGCAAGATTTTCAGAAATGCCAGAGTTCAGAGCACAAATCCCCTCGACTTGCATACTTACTTTTTACGTGGTAATTTGGATTTGAATTTGGCATGTGGTTTAGGGCTAGGATCCAAACCAGGCCCCTGAGCCGGGCAGCTGTGGCCGCTGCTGGCGGAGGAAGGGCTGATGGGCTGGAGCCGTCGCTGCTGGCAAGGCTCAGGCAGGCCCTGGGCCCCGGGCTCCGCCACATCAGCATTCACGGGAGAAGGTGAGGCAGAGGATAACTGTTTTTCCTTTATTCCTTGAAACTCACACGTTAGTACAGCGCTCCCTCTCCGTTCCACTGGGCTTGGGAAAATAGTTTCATTTCTTCACCATTCAGATGATGTACGGTGGCTGACACATAATTACTGATACAGCCACAAAGTACAGCAGATTGCAGTGATGATTTATCAGGTTGAGACAACCTGCTCTCGAACGTCTCTTTGAGACTAGCAACGTTCAAGGTAGCTGCCTGTTAGATGGCATGTGCTTTGGCTTCCCTCAGACACTTCTGTAAACATGATGTTGCTATTAATTCATCTTTTCTCACCAAAAAAAGCTTGGAATTAGAAAACAAACACCAAAAAGCCCCCACTGAGAGCACATTGGTTCTAAAGAGGAGAGGGCAGTCCCAGGAGGATGCGTGGACCGGCGGGGGGCAGAGTTCACTGTGGGAGCTGTCGCTGCTCCGCTGCCCTTCAGCATCCCACCCTGCTCGCCCTCCTACGGGGGCGGGAAGCGTGCTTACRGCCTCGGGAGGGGTAGGCAACAGCTGGAAAACCCGGTAGCGGAAACCTCCAGTTTCTAACTTGAGAACTGTGTGGCTGCAGTCGCAGGTGACATACCGTGGAGCTGGCGTGCTGACGCTGCTATAACCGAGTAACTGCTCAGAAGGAGCTCTGATATCCCCGTAAGGAGTTGCTGTCCTGACGCCAGCAGGCGCGTGGTGCCTCCGTTGCCCGGTCCTGGAAGYGGGTGCTGTTGGGGCAGCGTCACCAGGCAAGAAGGAAGAGAAGGATGACGACAGGCATCCCAGGGGYGAGGGCAGCTACCTGCCACAGCTCCCGCAGGGAAGGGAAGGGCTGGACTGTCTCCCCTATTTATCCGTTTGGTGCCCCATTCATCACAGCTGAGCCCTGCTCGGCACCTGCTGAGCTCCTGCCCCTCGTTACTGCTGGGTAATGAGGCAGCTGGGGGCCCGGGCCCCCGCCTTGCACTGCTGTGCTGCCCGTTGCTGGTGCCATGGGTCTGTTTGTACTGTAATACTGCTGAGTGCAGTTTGATAAACAGAATGAGCTGGTTTTACTAAAAATGAGAAAAATGAGGCACTCGCACGTCAGGCCATCACTCTGTGTGTGTGCGTGTGAGAGAGAGACAGAGACTGTCACTATGTGTGTGTGTGTGTGCATAAGAAAGACTGTCACTGTGTGTGTGTGTGTGTGACAGAGAGACAGCATCAGAGTGGGTGTGTGTGTGTGCACACATGAGAGAGAGACAGCGTCACTGTGTGTGTGAGAGAGAGAGAGACTGACCGTGTGTGTGTGAGAGTGAGACAGATTGTCACTGTATGTGTGTGTGACAGAGCATCACTGTGTGTGTGAGATACAGAGACTGAGCGTCACTATGTGAGAGACAGTGTCACTGTGTGTGTGTGAGAGATAGAGCATCACTGTGTGATATACACACACACACACACACAGACTGTCACTGTGTGTGAGACAGACTGAGCGTCACTCTGTGCGTGCATGTGTGTGACAGACTGAATGTCACTGTGTGTGTGTGTGTGTTGGTGGGTACGCGTGCACATGTGTGACAGACTCACTGCATGCGTGTGTGTGTGTGTGTGAGAGAGAGAGACAGTGTCACTGTGTATGTGTGTGTGAGAGCAGGACAGACAGAGACTGACTGTCACTCTGTGTGAGTGACAGCGTCACTGTGAGAGAGAGAGAGAGAGAGA